>NC_135175.1:30135074-30505439 GCF_041146795.1 Maylandia zebra | reverse complement strand
TAAGGTGTAAATACAACAAAGTAAAATGATGCGGCCAAGACAAAAACTGTGGTATTTTGTAAATATAATAATAAATACAAATTCACTGTGTAATTGTGTAACTTTATTAGCAGCGTTCTCCTGAAATGCGCCAACAACAATGAGAGTAACATCCTCCTCTCTGCCCCTTAATGCTCTCTGGTCGCTATGGTGACGTGTAAATATTTCTTTCAAAATAAAACACACAACTATAACACAGGAAAAGACCCAGGGTAACAGAGTTAACCATAAAAACCCTGAAAACCATATATTTCACACACGAGCCTCGCGGCCCGGTACCAAATAACTCACAGACCGGTACCGGTCCATGGCCCAGGGGTTGGGAACCGCTGCATAAAGAATTGTTGTTGTTGTTGTTATAATTGTTGTTGTTGTTGTTGTTGTTGTTATTGTTAGCCAGCCTCAAGTGGCCATTTGAGGAACTGCATTTTTTGACACTTTGATGTTCGCATCACCGTTAAAGTTGCTGTCCTATGAGTCTATAAAGGAAAAAAGGGAGTTTCAGTTCATTCATGATTTGTACCTCTTACATTTACTTAAATTCGCTCATAAATGTCGAGCACAGAGGAACACCTCGTTGTCAAATATTGACTTTTTAAAATCTTTTCCAGCCTGTGAAACGGTGCCGTCCAATGAACAACAACGCTGGCAAACTGTTCCACTACAGGATCACTGTGTCACCTCCCACCAACTTCCTGGTATAACTTAAAATAAACAACTAGGTTGAATACATGCTAACACATTGTTCTGATTGTTTATATTCACAGCACTCTACCTAAACTGCAGCGCTGTGTTTGCGTGCTCGTGAGACTGTTCTTGTTCTTTTCTGTTCCAGACCGACAGGCCGACAGTGATTGAGTACGATGACCACGAGTACCTGTTTGAAGGCTTCTCTCTCTTCTCCCACACTCCTCTCACTAACGTAAGCCTGCTTTGAATTGTTAGCAGCTCGGGCGGTAAGCCATGAATTTTCCACCACAGCACTCTCAGGTTTTTGACAGTAACAGTGGGTGTCAGTGTAAAGTCATTTTTCTCAGTTATGCTGTTGTGTTTTATAGTTTCTATTTTTATTTATTTACTTGTTCGGAGTCGGCAGTTCCTTTTGCGTTGAGCTTTTCGGAGGCGAGTGTCACACTGGGTTTACTCCATTTTGTTTGTAAGTGTCATGTTAAGCATCACAAAGGTGAAGTATAAGTGTACTGGGTTGGTTACGACTTCCTCATTGACATTTCACCTCGGGGGAGTCTTTTTCTGCACAAATGCTTGATATAGTGTGTTATTCATAGATATGTGCAGCTTCACTAATGACTTAAAGGCCAAAAGGTTGTCTGGTAGAAACAGGATACACAAACCTAAATGCTAAAGTGTTTTTTGTGGATTGTTTCTTTCATTGGTGATATTTTAGGGCTTTTTTTGGAAACTCATTACTAGGATCCTGCTCATTAACCTTAGGGTTCCAAGAGGTATTCACATATACATAAATCTTGCACATCAGTTACCTTGCAGCTACATGAGGTCGAAAACAACAAGAGGAAAAGGAACCACATGTGTAATTTCTGTATATAAAGTCCAGTCACTGAAGTCCATGCAGTTAGAAAACAAAAACACATAAGGGATTTGGGGAAAAATAGCACCTGAGTTTGTGCCATCGTGTAACAGTACATGAAAATACAACGGGGTTTTTTTCCCCCACACCATCTCAATCTTCCCTCATTTCCCCACCTTGCACACCTGATGTGGCTGCATGCAGGGTTTTGCCTTCTTTCACAAAACGAAATGATGTATTAAAGCAGTTGAAAGGTCACTGCTTTAATACATTTGAAGAGATCCAGCGCACATCATTGTGCAAGCAGTCACAATGGAGCTTCCAGAAAGCGATTTAAAAATAGCAGGAAACCCTGGAAGCATGTCAGCGCCACACAAGGAGACTTTGTTCAAGGGGACATCAGCCAAATTAAAATCGGGCATTAGTTTTGATTTATATGGGTGGAGCTGCAGAAGTTTGCAATAGCAAACTGATAGAGTACCCTTCTTAATACATTTTTCTTATTTTTTATTTTTTTTTATTCCCTTTTCCCTCTTACGTGTGAGCCTGCCTGCTCGAAAGCCTGCGGTTTAAAAAGCCCAGGCCCACGATCAGTTGTGCAGCTCAGTCAGATCTAGATTGCCTGTGATGGGACACTCTCAACCTTCTACGTGTCTGTTGAGGCAACACATCATTTTTTCGTATTTTCAGCATTTAAGTGGACCATCCCTCCTCCTTTTAGCTCCACTCTTGTCAGAAATAACTTCAAATCGACTCTTGGCTTCGGGTCGACTTCTTTGTCGCGTGGACAAAGTGCTCCTCTCTCCCAGGGCTGACCTTGTCACAGAGTCCTCTTGCTCACTTTTGAAGGCCCATCAGTGACTGTCAAACACTAGAGTGGCTGTGATTTGAGAGGAGCCTCTCTTTCTCGCCGTCCCCCAAAGTGGAAGTTTTAAAGAAGAGAGAAATCAGCCGAGGGGATCACCAAACGCCGTTCTGGAATATTTCCCTCCCCTCTCTACGCATGTGTGTGTTTTTCCTGCACGTTTGAATACTAGAGCACTCTGTCAATATCCCCTCTAGCTTGAAAAGAACCCAGAGGATTAGGCATGATTTGAACTGGATAATTTACGCGGCCCTTGTTAAAAGCTGGGGTAAACTCTTCGTGGCAGTGCGGGGATTAGGAAGCGCAGAGTCTGCTGATATTAGCCCCCTGCTAGTTGGCTGCTGGGATGGGCAAGAATGAAAGTAGCTCCCAGGTTAATCTCTTAAAATGGACCCCTGCGCTCGAACAACAAAGACCGTGTAACTAGGGAGATTAAACACAGAAGAGCAGGCTTATCTATTTAGCATGATTTCAGTTAGTTAATTTTCAAGAGTCAGGTGCTCACGCCTGTGTGAGTGGGGGGAGAGCACTTGTACATGTGTGTTTGAGTTGCTTGTTTTTTTTCCATGTGGTTTCCAAATATTCCAACAGATGTGAGCTAGCTCCACTGAAGACAAAAAAACACCCCAAAAACAAGGTTTTAATGAGTTTCCTTGCAAAGCTGTGACCTCTGCCTAACGCCATGGTAATGAGTCGGTCTGTCCTTTCTTCTTCTCGTCCTTTGCTCCTTTCATCATCACAGATTCCATTGTGCCGTGTGATCCGCTTCAACATAGATTACACCATTCACTTCATAGAGGAGATGGCACCGGAGGTCAGTAAAACCCCACTTTATCTGCCAGCTCTTTTTCTCCCCTTTCTCACCCCTTTTGTTTTTATCTCAAACGGCTGAGACTGAGCGCCGCTGAGCCCCGTGTAACTCTCGCACCTCAGTGCTCGGATGAGTGAAGGTGCTAATCCTTTTAGAAGAGGAAAAAGAGCTTCCTTTTGACCCGCTGAGGGTGATTGTATCAATAAGGTGGCTTATGTGATAAAGTCTCAGAACTGGATTTAGTTATCAATCATATCTACATTATGGGGTAGTCTTTGTGGCTGCATGCTGCTACTGTATATTCACGTGGCGCTGATAACAAACCTCTGCTGTCTCTCGTGTACAGAACTACTGCGTCCGAGGCCTGGAGCTGTTTGCCTCCTACTTGTTCCGGGATATTCTTGAGCTTTATGACTGGAACCTGACAGGTACGATTCCCAAAGCGAGGGCTCGCAATTACACACAGATCACAGAAACTCCCAGCTTTATCGGTGATTGTCGCTTGTAAATTGCAGCGTGTCCTACCAGCATCTCTTACGCATGGGTCACAAAATGAGAGGAAATTATCTCAAATTGCAGCTTGGATGCTACAGAAATACCAAAATGGGCATCTTATTGAATGCCATCCCTTATTTTTATGGAAATATTTTTTGTATATAATAGTTTTGTTTTTTTAAAAGCCTCAATTTGTCTTGTTTTTTGGGGGGTTTTCTTCGACATAAGTGACCATATTTAGATGAGAGGGTGCTGATGCTTGCAAGGTTTTTTAGCAAACTGCATTCACACAAACTCACACATACAAACCTGCATTAAGAGTTAAAAGGTGGGAATGCACTTTGTTAAAGCAGCCAGCTTGGCTCAATAAAACAAATTCTGACTCACTGAACAAAACAGCTCTGGAAAGTTGAAATCGTACACTAAAGAACTTGTTCAGCTAAATGGAAAATACAAGAAAGCGAAGAGCTCGATAAATCAGATCTAGTATGAGCTTAAATTTAAAATTAATAGAAGTATTGTGGTGTCTGTTATAGATACCACAATGCTTGCACGCAATAGATGTAATAGAAAATGATGAGCATCTCCAGTAAGTGGTGCAGAGGCTGCTAAGGATCTATTACCATTTGGGTGATGCTTGTATCCACTGATGGAGAATTCCAAACTGTGTTCATGTAAACTGGATTGAAACGGAGCAATTCCCTCAGCCACTATAATGGATGCATTCACACAGCTAGCAGTTCGATAGTTAGTCCACAGAAGCATTTCTTCACAGCAACATGTCTGCGATTACATCGACGTTTAAACCACAACCACTGCAGTCCGTCTGTATTTCTTCTTACTGCTCAGAATAACGTTACGTGTGAAGCCAGGTACACTGTGGTCCCAGGAAGCGTGAGTGTTTCATCTACACGCCTACACTTAATCAGCCCAACGAGCTCGTTCCGTGTTATTGTCCCGATACCTCCGTGGAACAGCTGTGAAAGGCGGTCATTTCCTTCATAGCTTCTCTGGGATTACAAGCCTCCCTCCTGGTGGTAGAACTGTCAGTGCGATCAGCTGATAGAGATTGGCTATTCCCAAAAGTGTAATCCAATTTTAAAACACTGGTAGGCTTTTAAAACTTCACTGCAAGACAAAAGGTGGCTGTTTCGATCTTGCCTAAAACACAGTGAGCAAGGAAAATCAACCTTATGTTGAAGTCATTAAAAACAACATCATGAGCTGCTGCAACAGACCGCCTCTCAGTGTTTCACTCGCCCAAAGTGGAGCACACCTTTCTCAGATGAGTGCTTCAAGCCCCATCATTTGGTCGGTAGCTGCGTTAAAAATGATCCAAAGGGGAACAGACACCATCGGCAAGAGGTCGATATTTGGAACTCCAGTTTTTCTAATTACGCTTTTTCTTGTTACAGATGAAAATATATATATATTTACTAAAATTCTTCAGGATGGATGCACCAAAGCCTCATCAGGCAGATTATGGCATATTTGTCAAAACTGCCTAAAACTAAATCTTTTTAATGTGATTTTAATTAGTTTTGTACGTACAAACTCATTTGTTAGACTATTTTTCAGTAAACTACAAAGTTTTACGATGACTCGTCTAGTTTTAAGGTTAGCTTTAATCCACTATTATAATGTTGCTGAGACACCTGTCAATCACTATGGGCAAATTTCTAATTTTAAAATTTTAAAAGTAATAATCTTTGACAGGTAAGTTAAAAAAAACAACAACAAAAACAACAAAAAAACAAACAAAAAAGAAAACTGTGAAATATATTTTACCACGGGACTCACTTTTAGTGTCAGCCCCCAGTGGCCATTTGAGGAACTGCATTCTGTTATAAACTTACTTGCTGTAATGTTTTCTCGGATGCATATATAGTTGGATAACAAGGCTCATAAAACTAAATAATGGATCTTTTTTGTTGCTTAGTAATAAAGTTATGCTTTCTTCTCTCCTTGGTTAAAATCTGTTGAGAACTGTGTTGAAAGGTGTTTAAAACAATGTAATTTTCCCCATTATTACAACAGCGCTGCATTTTTGATAACAATGTGCACAGATCATGCATTTATATTATACCTGTCAGAGCGATAATGAGGAGATAAGATGGGGGCATAGAGCATTGGCGACCAACACCTAATCCTATATGAGTTTAACCTTTGCAGTCATTACACATACAGAGAACATTTTAAATATTAAACATAGTAATTCACATTTAGAGTCACATCCATGATATGAAGGAAAAGCTTGAATTCTTATTAATAACTCTTATTTTAAATAATTGGGGTCTTCATTTCAATTTCATAAAGTTAGACTCTTAATAATGAGTGAAAAGCACGTAAGACTGTGTCATTAATAAATGTCTTTTTTCCAGATCCGGAGTCTGACGGGGAGGTCTCTGGATGCCCACGGTTCCATTTCATGCCACGTTTTGTCAGATTTCTGCCCGGTAGGACTCGTCACAGAACCATCTTTTTTTGCCATTTGTCTCCCTCTTGTGGTCTGTAATTCTTAAGCTGTCTCACGTTGCCTAAAACCAAAAAACTCTCCTCCAGCGATATCCACTCAAAGCTTTTACACTCATGGTGATAGTTGTGGTTCGTTCTTGGTAAAATGGCAGATGGAGTTAGTGCCTGAGCCTCTGCGTGTCTGCCTGGTATTCATCTTTGATGCACATGATGGTGCTGGTGCACTATGATATTACCGCGGCGTTTGTCATGACAGCCGTGCCCACCTACTTTCTCTCCATCAAAAAACAATTTCTCTCCCAGTTCTCTCGGCTACAAACACTTATCTGTCTCTTTTACAAAAGCGCCAGAAGACCCAATCCAGTGTTTCTGATGTGATCTGTAAAGGGGAAAGAGGCAGAGAGCAAACAGGGGAGTTACAGTGAGAGCACGATGACGGTGTGTTTGGAATTTAGAGTCGCCGGGTGTGCATTAGTCCTAATGCATCCCGGACTGAGAGGACAGTGGATTTTTTTTTTTTTTTGATTTGTGTCCATCTGAAATGGAGGTCAATCAATTTTGCATGAGTGTCTATTAAACTGCCTCTGTTTGACCTGCGTGATTGCACGCATGTGTTCAGCTGTATTTCTCTGCACATGCATATGTGTGTGTGCGGTGCCTCTCAGCTTATTTCTGATCTTGTAATTCAGGGCGGACTGTTATTATAAGCGTGTCATTATGTGCCTTCACGTATCGCGCGCCGTCCGACCTTGCATCAGCTCCCCTGCTCACCTGTGCACTTCCTGAACAGTGCCATTGTAATGCACGGGGACATTTTCACAGTATGTTTTCGCTGAATATTGGCTGAGAAACTGAGAGTTGGCAGAGGTGAGGCGGGTTAGATGTATAAAACAGAGAATATTCTCCAACAGCATTCTTGATTTTTATTTTTTTTTTATACAACAACACATGGATGCTCGGAGAAACAGTTAACCTCCTATAACTGCAGTGAGGCTTTTATATTTTCCTTTTTTTTCCCATTAACTATAAATATCTGTTGAACTCTGTCTTCAGCTTCTATGCATACGTGGCTTTATTAATTTATTTCTTCTTTGTGTTTATGAAATGTCTCAGATGGCGGGAAGGAGGTGCTGTCAATGCATCAGGTGCTGCTCTACCTACTACGCAGCAGCAAGCCCCTGGTCCCTGAGGAGGAGATTGCAGATATGCTGCAGTGGGAGGAGCTGGCGTGGCAGAAGTACGCCGAGGAGTGCAAGGGCATGATCGTCACCAACCCGGGCATGGTGAGGCCCTCGGCTTCTTTGTTACGACACCGAGGTGGCTTTGTCTGACGTTTCAAGGACGTTTGCACGTCCCCTCAGACACTGCAGGAATGAGGCTGCTCCTGTTAGCCTGTGACACGAGCAGCCTCACCTTTTATGCCCAGGGCGTTTGTTGTCATCGGCACTATTACGGCAGGAAGGTTTTTATGTCGCAGTCAAAGTTGGTTAACCTTCTCGTGTGGCCCACATTATGAAGGAGGTACAGAAATTGTGTCTGGGTAAAGGTGAAGATGTCCTTGCTAGCAAGGATGTTGCATATGAGCAGTGAATGTGATTGTGTAACCTTTGGTGTGGGTGAGTTATTGAGTCAACTGCTGTTCCTGGCAGAACTGAATTGTTGCTGTCAGGCTTTCCATACCGTGGGTGTATAATGGTCTTCCATTGCTGCGCTCAACTTAAACGATTAGACCGCCAGTCAAACGAAGTGTATTAAGGAGGTCGTGTCTGGAGCTTTACCCTTTTTGAAGAAAACAGAGTTATCAGAGGCAAGGGTCAAAGCAATGGATCACAACACTCCCAGGAAGCTTTTTCCAATATTGGTGATTGTTTGGATGGCTGATTACAGCCACTTCATTCTCTCTGACCAAGCATGGTTTTAAAATATTTACAGCTCTAAGCCCAGCGCCTTAAGCTTTGATTAAATCACTGCCATTCCTGTGTGTTGTCTGTAAAACATGCTGGAAAATTAATATTTTAAACATGCCAATCACAAGTTCCCCGAGTCCAGGGCAGAGTTTCCAACAGGAAAGTTGTCATGCCCGGCGGCTGCGATTGGTCGGGGATGAGAGTTCAGTCAGTGTAGCGCTAGCAGCTGTGCACGTGCTCGGTGGGTGACGGGCGTGAACTCACCTCAGGGTGTTTATTTCCCACTTCCAGGTTAAAGATAAAATGACGAAGGCTCTACCAGCAGTGGTACATCGAATCAAGTTTAACCTTGTTGAGATGCAGCCATGAATAACTTGGCACTCTGGCTGCACATGTTAACTAAACCAATCAGCTGAGCAGGCAAAACATATGAACTCATAATACCCTTTGTTTTTTACACTTGCACTTTCTTCAGGCTGTTGCTTCTGGATTTATTTCTTTTTAATCTCCCGCTGTGAGGCCTGGCAAGGGTCAATTTAGGCCCGCCACTCTGTAGCAAGGAGGAGAGGGAGGAAAGAGAAGCTGAAGGCCTTATTATCCCAGATGTTTTGTAACAGCAGCCAAAACACACATTATGTCAGTTTATGAAATGCCTCCCACCTGAACATCTCAGATTTATCTTAAAAAAAATTCCCTGTTACGCACAATTTCAGGCTCCTGCTGTTATTAGTTTTCTCCAAAATGCTTTTCAAGGCATGGCAGTCGCATCTTTTTAGGAGCCATTTTCAATTTCATTATCTCGAAAACTACTTGCACTCGGTCATTCGAATGTTTTAGGGTAAATACCTGGTACTGTGGCTCTATGAATACGGACTCTCAGCAGTGTCAGCTTAACAGAGAATGATGGATGCTTTAAATTTGATCTCTGACAGCAAATTTAAAGGCCTGCAGAAACCACATTTTTGCAGGCAGGGGACTGATATTTGATTTACAGCTTCTCATAAACAAGGACCTAACTTTTTTTTCTTTTAAAACAGTCCAAATCTGCTGAATGATTTTGCAGATATTAAGTGTATAATATGGAAACTTCACTGTGATATTCCCCAGGAATGACACCATGTGCCAGCTCCACGTGAACTTTTTTAGAAAGAGCAAGATTGTGTTAATGTTATGCTCAAAATTTGTGATGTTTCTCTCTCGTTTTCCCCAGTATGAATTTTTGAAATACTCTTATGAGTGTAGCAGCCAATGAGCTGTGAGACCACATTCACAGAGCCATATAATCAGATATTTATCCTGAAAAACAGGAACAACCTAGCTTAAGTCGTCATGCATAATTACTTTAAGGAAGTGAATCTTTCCCCTCGACTTCTTTCAGATAAATCTGAGGTGGGAAGTTTCTGTTAAATCCAAAATAAAGTAACAGCGCAGTAAAATGGAGTATAATAAAAGAAAAGTGTTCAATGAAATAAAAGCAGCTTTAAAAATACTTAAATAGAACAAAATGGCTCAATCAATTATAAAAAAAACAGAAGTGGGAAAGTTTACTAAATGTAGTAGAGAACAAGCACAGCAAATAGCAGATGGCAATAAAGTGGCTCATTATACACACAGTTTAAACTGCAGCTAACATTGCAATTAAGTTGGAAAAATACACTGTAACCAGGCATTTTTATCAATAGATTAATTAAACCAAACCAGCGGCATTCTCATTTCCGTCAGTCACATAATTGATAGCAAACACAAGTGTTTTCTTGCAGGTATTTAAGTGTAAACCATACAGCGCTCCCTAATCAATAAAAATGTCCTTTCAGGGCTAAGTGGTGTAGGTCAGCCCGTCCGTACTCTCGCTCTGTGAAAAGCCCTCACCTGCTGCGTTACACCAAGGTCACATGCTGCTCCGAGTGAAAGCATCCGATGCCAATCACGCAAGGCTCCCCTGACGCCATCACCTTTCAATCTGTTACGGTGAATTAAAGCATAGGTGGTGGAGCTGAGGACACTAAATGGCCTAAGATCTGTGAATTAGCATTTACAGTGTATTTGTCGGGATTGTAAACAGGGCAATCACGCCGCCAATCAAACCTGATTATGTCGCTTTAACGGCACAATCAAAGTTGCCTGCCGACCTCTCGCTCTCTAATCAAAGTTTGCATGCAGGCGGCGACGGGCGGACGCGGCTAATGTCAAGGTGAGCGCAGGCCTCCAGCCATCTGCCATGCAGATCAGCGCTCCTTATGCCGCGGCCCCTTCCTCTGATCCCACCACACGCCTGACAGGCTAACTGTGATTTGGGAGTCGGCCGAGGACATGTTGCCTGTCAATCTCCTCCCCGATAAGAGCGTCAGAAGTTAGCTCGCCATCCCCGGCATCGCTTTATCATTGTTGCGCTCACGCTACGAGCACAATCTGGGCCTCATCTCATTATGCGCCTGTGACAGATGACCCTTGTTGGGTGGATTATTTTTTATTTCACATGCTGGCAGCAGGTGACTGATTGATGGTTGCCCGGTAGCTATGTAAATATGTTTCTCCTCGCTGTGCTGACTTCTTTGTTTTTCTCCCCCCCCGCAGAAACCGAGCTCTGTGCGCATCGACCAACTGGACAGGGAGCAGTTCAACCCAGACGTCATCACTTTCCCCATCATCGTTCATTTTGGGATACGGCCCGCGCAGTTAAGCTACGCTGGAGACCCCCAGTAAGGCCGCCGACATGCACAGATAAATATCTTCCCCCGCTGCTCACCGGCCCCCTCGTTCCCACCGCTCCTCGTTCGTTCGGTGGCGAGAGAAGAACCGGCGGCGTTGCACGTCAAGGAAAGACGAGAGCAGCGTATGTCGAAGAGGAGGGGCGCTAGCTGAAGGGGAGGAAGAGGAAGAGAAAACGAGCGGCGTGACATTTTTACATGCGTCGTCACGGGTCCCGGGTTTCCGCTGGGTGCCTCCGCGGCGGGAGCTGGCGCGGTTTGTCTCGTGAATAGTAATGCAACATACACGCACCGGAGGGCTTGCAGTAGGGAATACTGTACTGTGCCGCTGCATAATTAACAAAAGCAGTGTATTAGATCATGTGAGCGGCAGTCTCTGAGGTGTTCAAAGAGATGCGACAACATCGCTAATCAAAAGTCGGCACACAACTCCTGCACTCTGATGCTAAATTTAAACCTGTGGCTTTCTTTTTTAACTCAAATGTCTGGTTTAAAGCGTAACAGTCAGGGGGAGGTGCGGGAGGAAAATGGTGGTGATGAAGATGCAAACAAGAGGATGATCATTAGGGAATCCATTTAGGCAGAACTAGTTTGCTTCTTCCCTCTGACTAATGTCCCCTCTCCCCTGCTGCCACGTTTTAGCAGTCTGTCCACTGAGCACTTTCATCCCCGTGCACCCTGCTGCCATGTCAAACTTCTCAAAGCGGCAGACAACGACAAATTTATGGATGGATTGGGACATCATTAGCCGATGCAGAAACGAGTAGTAAGAGACCAGCGGAAAGGATTTCCTACCACTGCTAATGATGCGTGTAGCGAGGGCAGGAGTCGGTGTTGATTGCGGCTGCAGCAATGCCACAGAGAGGGAGTCTTGGACACAGCAGCAGCATATATTAACTCGGGAGACTGAAGATGCTGTGTTGTCGTCTTCCCTCCGCGCCGACCGCTGGACACGTGCGCTCGGGGGCTGCCACTCGAGCTACCCCAGCTCGACCAATGAGGCAGGAGTGATGGCATGACAGAGGTCAGGAGATGTATAGAAAAGCAGGAGCGACACACACGGGGGAGAAGGGGTAAAAAACTATGCAGAGGAGGCGGAAGCCCTCTTTCAGAAAAGCCCTCAAACGTGCTGTCGGGTTCTCATGTCGGTCTCGCTGAATAACTACAACGCCGCCAGCGTGGCTCGAGTTTGAACCGAACGCCGTCACGTTCATGCCTCGCTGATGTACGGCTTCAGAGTGGCAGAGTCTCTTGTCACTCATGAGCCTGAAGCTGAGCTCATAATTTGCATACCGAGCCGTGATTGGGCCGTTTTCTCCTGACACTGACAGTGACACCGTACTGACACAGTGTTTCCATGCATCATTTTTCTTATCCGTGCCTGCGTAGCTCACTGCAGTTACATTTCACAGAACGCAAAAGCGGCTGTCTTTATTTTTAAATGGGTTTTCCAAACGTTTAAGGAGAATGGAAATAAAACGGTGCACAGTGTTTGATGAGGAAAGCAAAATGAAGTTGATTTGATGCTGTCAGGTCCTGTAATGCTGAAGGCTTCTCATTTTTCTCAGATGACTGGGAGTCAAGTCTTTGGTCTGAAAAGGCAAAGAGTGCAATGTAAAGACTAAAGCAACAGAAACGTAAAGAAATAAAGGAATTTATACACTTTCTTTACAATAAATGACCTTTTTTAAACACAAATATATAAAACTTATATTTTCCCCCATTAAAAGTTTTAATATTTACGATGTTTAATGGATTAAAATTGTCTACTTTTATTTTTTTTGATTTAACCATGGAGCAGCTTCATGCATTGGGAGCCTTGAGCTTGTTTCATGGCTTCATTAGCTGTCTGGTCGCCACTTATTTTACAGAGCATTTGAATCACCTGTTGAGATGAACCATTGATTTCAGTAAGATTGTTGATCTTTTCTTTTAAATGCAGCTTTCTTTTTGTTGGCACTCTGACACTCTTCTGGTGTCTCATCTTTGGCTCTTTCTCGCTTTTCAAAGAAGCTCTTCAGCGACAGGGTTAGTTTGTAGACTTACTGATGCATGGAGGGAAAAAAATCGGACTGAGATACTGTAAGTGCGGGCAGAACGGCTTGAAAAGACAATCGGTTTAACGCAAAAGTTGAAATGAGATGCAGCATGTGAAAACCAGGCTAAAATAATACATTTTTTAAATTGTTTTCATGTTTCTGTAAATAGTTTTGTTATTTTTCTATGAATTTAGATTATTTTGGTTTAGCACATAGTCACCTATAACAGGTTGTTTGGCTAAAGAAGGAAAAGTTACTAATGGATGAATTATACTTCAGCGGGAAATCTACGTTACAACGTAGTCGGAAACTATTCTTGACTCTAACCTAACCGTAACCTGATGTGGAACTTCCGAAATATAAGAAATTATGACCAAACAAATAACATGTATAAAAACCTGCAGACCAGCGCGTTTGACAAGATCGAGAGAAGAGAATCATAAAGCTACTGCATCCAGCTGTAAGCTGCAGTCATGCTGCTTTCTCCTTTTTCTCCATCACCTCACACACACACGAACGTCAGCATGTGAAGTAAAATAATAAACTTAAACTGTTTACAATCACCTGTGCACCCTTAGCCAAGTGTCCCTCTAGCTTCTACCCTAAGTCTTTCTGACTGAATAAAGCTTTGTCTTATCTCAGCTTTTCAGTCATGTCAAACTCCTTAAAAACAGTTAAAAAAAACCAAAATGTATAAATAAATCTGTTGGTGTATCAGGTGTAAAATCCCTCCAAACTGCTGCTGCTGTGCTGCTAACTTCCTTCTATATAGTGCTCCTACTAGCTGCTGCAGTCCTGGAAACAAAGAGGCAAACACAGTTAAATGGATCAGTTTGTGTGGATGGTTTATTGAGTAAGGATCGGACTAATATCTGATCAATGCGTCCCTATCGTTGTGTCTTATCTGCACCTTAAAGCGCTCTGGAGCGTATTTACAAACCAGAAGAGACAGTCGTCCCACTCTGGGCCTTCGTAAAAGGGGTGTGGACAGCTGCTCCACCATGCAGCACCCAGATACAGAGACGGTGGTGTTAGGCCAATATTACAAGTATTGTACTTCATCATTGTAGTGGGTATATGAAAGAGCAAAGTAAACATAAAAGTCACTTTTCACTTCCCAGATTTTTCCACACTGTTCTTAAAATTCCACTGTGGAATTTTGAAGCCGGAAAGCTGTGTTTGAATGCCAAAGCGCCATTACTGTAACAGATAGATGAAGCCAGCAGTGGTCTACATTTGAAAAGGGCTGGAGATGGGGGAGGAAGGGGAGGGGGCGGTTGAAGAGAAAGAAAGAGGCAGCATATGCTAATGAAAGCATGTGCAGGGAATGGCGAGAGCCGCGGCAGCGCTACCCTGAGAGCACACAGCAGATCTGTGGAAAGGTCATTGGAGCGGATTGGGGACGAGGGGGCCTCCCAGGCTGGATAGACTCTCTCTCTCTCTCCATCTCGCTCTCCCTTTCTTCCTCTCCGTCTCTCGTCCGAGCGGGGCTTCTGTGCGGAGGTGCTGGTGAGCTGATAATCGGGGCGGTAAAGCCGCCTCATTCCCTCGTCTCAGTCTCTAATGAAGTCCCCGCTATTAAAGCTCTATAATTCTTCTGTTCCACAGTATACCCCCCACCCCATCACCACCACCTCCCTCCTCATCCTCCACCCTTCCTTCCTTCCTCCTCTCTCTCCCTCACTCCTTCTGTCATTTTATGCCACTCTCCCTGTCAGCGCGCCATCCTGTCCCCCAAGCCCCTCCATCCCACCAATCATAATTGAATAACTCTGGGTAAATGAGGAGAAAGTCTCCTGAATGGGAGCAGAACGGTCACACCCGGCCCTTGGTGCATCAATCAGGGGGTCTGATTGAAAAGAGAGGGAGAGAGGAAGCGAGAGAGAGGGGGGAGGTGGTTGGTATCATGGCTACATGTCACCTTGCCGATAACTCCGTGCCTCTTTTCAGATGCAAATGAGAAGAAAGACAATAGAGTTTTATAGAAAATGAGAATGAGGTTGCGAGATAACTCGAGCCAGTGTCACGTCTGTTCCCTTTTTTTTTTTTCGTTCTTTTTTACGACGTGAGCAGAAAATTGTGAGTATCTGTGTGTGTGTGTGTGTGTGTGAACTTCTGCCCACAGCTCAAACAGTGGACATCTGAAACACTGACTCTTCTGTGTCCACTGCCCCTCACACACAAGCAGCTGATGCAACAGTGGCTGCTGGCTGCTGTTAAATTATGTTTGATATCAGGCAAGCTTCAAATGAAATATTGATGTGTTGTTGCAAAGGATGGAAACAGAGAGTGAAAGAGAGAGGGTGGACTTGTCAGCATGTCACCTCCTTATTTACCGTCCGCAGGTATCAGAAGCTGTGGAAGAGCTACGTGAAACTACGCCACCTGCTGGCCAACAGCCCCAAGGTCAGGCAGATCGACAAGCAGAAGATGACACAGAGAGAGGTGGGTGAAAGAAAACAAAACCGCCTTTGATATGTATTTTTTTGTTTCTTTTCTCACACTCATAATTTATCAGTAGAAGGCGCTTTCAGTGGAAGCGCGTGTCCTGGAGATATGAAAGGTGCTGCTGCAACACTGGCGCTCTTACTCTCTCTGCAGAAGTAAGAGATTCGCAGATATTAATTACAAAAACAAAACTATTACCATTGCTATTATTCCTGCTGTGCGCACTGATTCAAAAGCTGCTTATCGGAAACTCCCTGCCAGTACTCGCCGTTATTGCGGTAACAAAGATGCTATTTCACTCAACAAAAGTGAGATGTTCAAAACTTACAAAGGCAGCAATATTTGATTCTTTTTGTTAGTTTTTTTTGTTGTTGTTGTTAAGAAAACGTAGCCACACTTTGTTGCATTTAATGCTTTTTTTTTTTGTAGCAGAGGTAATTTTCTACACATTAATACCTGGAGTTTTTCAAATTATGTTATTTTTGTGTGTGAATATCAGACTTAAAGTGGTTGCTTTTACTTAAAGCGTAACTTTACCGCTGATTAAACAGTCCAATTGTCCAGCCAACGCGAGGATATTTAGTCATTTTTTATTGTTAAACTATTATTTTGGCCATTTCAACCTTTTTCATAGTTTCTGATATTTTTTCTTATGTTGCTAAAGTTTTGCACTGTCGAACGATGGTGCACTGAAGAACAGAGCAACATTAAAAGTTTGCACTATATTACTACCTTTCTCACTCTTCGCACCTTCTCTTCCACTTTATCTGTTTTAACTCCTTTGTCTTTATTTTGACGACTCACATTTGTTTTATTTAATTCAGTCAGGTGACCAGATCACCTGGGCTCTAGCATGCCTCTGTGCATACAGACCATTGAAGCGTCCCATCCTAATGCACTTCCTGTGTTCTGGGCTAAAATTCAACTTTTCTGCAGTCTGAGTCTCACGAGTCGAGGTATTATCGGTGCACCTGAATATTGTTTTATGACAGATGTGAAAAATGCGATGCCACCCTTTAATGCATAATTTAGTTGATTTTTACTGCTCAAAATAAAACGCCTGTAACTGCGCTCTCGAGTTGACTGTGAAGGTCAAACCTCCACCTGGGAGCAGGAGTGGAAAAGGTTTAGGTTTAGTGAAGTAATAACCGTGTAGCCACGGGGATTCATGGGGTGGTGGTGCTGTGTGAGAGTGTGTGGGGCCTGGGCAAGCCGAGAACAAGCACCTTGCCACACTGCATCCTTCTCACAACTTCTCTACAGCAGACACAGCTTCTCCTCTAATTCTTTGAGTGTGCTGCAGATCCAGCCTCTTCCTTTGGACTGTTTGATACACTCTGGACCAATAATGAGCGAGAACTCGGAGCTCAATTAGCTCGTTTCCCAGGTAGCTCGGCAAAGCTCCCCGGCTAACAGGCCCTGACAATCCCACTGTCAACCTGCACTGGAGCAATTAGTGAACCCAAACAGTGGATCCATCATGCTCCTCCAGCAGCATTAGCCATGTCAGTGTCTCCTCACTGCAGTGGCAGTGTGGCACTGCTGTTTACTTAATGCCCGAGGGAACACTGAAGCTTCCTCTGTAAATGGTCGTTCACTGACAGACTAAATGTCTGCTCATCTGATAGGCATTTTAAGAAGCACCCTGTCAGAGGTGTTGTGCGCCTCAGACGGGCCCTTTGATACTTCCGCACTCCCCCTGAAGTCCGCAGAGCTCCGGGGAGAGCAGAGGTGTGGCAAAAACTGGCCTACACACCCTGGCTCACGCCTCTGCGCCCCCTCTGCATCTCATGCTGAGAGCACAGAGAGGTAGGGGGGGAGGGGTGTGTGTGTGTGTGTGTGTGTGTGTGTGTGTGTGTGCGTGTGTGTCTGTCAGACATGCAGGCTGGCTGTGTTGCCCAGATGGACTTTGTGGCATCCCCTTAGCCAAACCACTGACCGGTCCTCAAAACCATTCACACAACAACGCTGTCGTATTTTTTTGCAGTGATTGTTTGCAATATAAATAAAGTTTTTGGTTAAAATTGTTCCCAACATAGAGCGAATAGGTGAAGTGTGTTATAAGATATTATTTGTCTCTGTATTAGAAATGAAAGAAAATGAAATACAGAACTGTGCTACTTTATTATCTCATATCTCTAATTTGAATAAGTATTCAGCCCCGAGTCAGTGCTTTGACAGTGGATTCAGCTTCGAGTCTTCTCTATCAGCTCGGCGTATGTGGATTTGGGGATTTGCTCCGATTCTTCTTTTGCAGCATCTTCGCAAAGCTATCTTAAACTCACTCCACAGATTTTTCTGTTGGTTTCGAGTCTGAGCTTCAGCTCGGCCACACAAGAACTTAACGCTCTCTTTCCTCAGTACGTTTCAGCATCGACAGGGATGTGCTCTTAAGGATGTCTCTACCCAGTTTTCAGACTGCGGCTCTCTTTACTTTATTCTTTTGGTTCTTTAAAATGGACCTGCTATGTTTTTGCCTTATTTTCTGTCATGCATATATATATTGCTACATTGTTGGATGCTAAAATTAAACATGACTGAGGTTTCAAATAAAGAGGTCAGTGCATGTCAAAGTAATCCCTGTGGGCCAAAAGCTCAGGCATCAGACTGCTCTAAACACACCGTTTCAGACAGTAAATCACCCTTTAGATTATATCTTGTTTGGATTATTTGGATTATGGGTTAAGTACATTGAACCTCTGTAGAAACAGAGATTTTACCCAGAAGAACAGGCACCAATCATCGAACGTAACATTAGGTTAGACTGCAAAATTCAGCCTGTGATGGTGGCACATCAGCTGATCTCATTACCATAGCATTATGATGTCTCTGCAAACCAGCTTGCAACCCACTCTTAACCTTTGCTACTGCTAGTCATGTTATTTTTGACTCGATAGTATCTGCTGTGCTCTGTTCTGTATTGGGCAGTCTTCCTTCTCCCCCCCCCCACCTCATCTGGCTTCTTGCTCCGCATACCCACAGGTGGAACACAACAAGACCATAAACGTGGGGTAATTACTGTAGTGGTCTGGACTAAAGAAGGTAGCACAGCAAAGTTTAATAAAGAATCACTGGTATTCATTATCAGCATTCCTGCACATCTTATGGAAATTAGGGCATCAGCTCTAGCAAATCATATGCTGGATGACCTAAAATTGCAAAAGCTTTAATCTTCCTGCTTTGTACTGGAAACAATATGGTAGGAATAAGCTACAGGGCCCTAAATGAACCAGCAAAAGCTGAAGTAAATGGTGCACACAAGCTACGGATGTGCACTTGCCTTCCACAGTCATTGAATTTCAGACAGTGTCTTTGGTGTTTGACCTCAGCCTGTTCCAAAAACACAAACACTCTTCACAGCAGAAGAGTATGATGATAAAAGTCAAATGTGCCATGACTCGTCTCTTTGACCAGCAGAAAGTTACGTGTCATCTCCTTCCCACACTGGTTAATTATTTACTTTTTGTGCTTCTCGCTCAAATTTTCGTCCTGCAAAAATGAAGCATTTACATATCATTCGCACTTCTCTGTGATTACTGCTTTCCATATACAGTGGTTGGCTGTCCATGGAAAGTGTGTGTGTGTGGTTGCACATGCACTTGTGCGCGTGGGTGACGGTGTTCACTTTGATGCACAGTTCAAAGTAGGATGGCATTATTTATTCATGCCTTTGTTGTTCTTATTTCCTCTGCGAGTCGAAAATTCCTGGCGTTCCATTTTAGGCAGATCACGGCTAACTCAGACAGAGTCGATAGCGTCTCCGCTGAATGAAATGCATGCGCACGCACATTTAGGAGGTGCTGTCTGTCAATACGTCTTCCATCTTGGTTGTTATTTGTAGGACCTCTTATCTCAGACTCAAACTCTCCTTTTACTCTGCTGAATCTGCTGTAGGGCTGACATGTTTGTCTGTTTGTGTGTCTGTAATGATTCCTGGTGTTGCTGATGGAGGTACCTCTAGGCTCTGGTGTGGTGGGCCTAATGGGCAGGCAGGTGCCTCAGCTCTTGGTTGCAGCGACTGAAGCCTCATCATCAGCTTTCTTACACCCAGGAGCACCACAACCACCACTCCCCACAGCCATGCTGACCTACGGCAGCGCCTCAATTAGCTAGAACCAGCAAAGCTGTCACTTTTCTTCTTGCTGCTGTCTGCTGCTATGCTATATGTGTATCCTGCCATGGAGGTTTCAGATTATTACATGTGCTAGCCTATCTGTTGGAAAAGCAAGAGTCAAAGAAAGGGGGGAGCGAGGGTGGGGTGAGGTTTTGAGGATGGGAGCTGTCCCCGTAGGCTGTGCTCCAGTGGATCAATAATTGACTGGCTGGTTGTTTGGCAGGAAGCTCTTCAGAAGATCCGTCAGAAGAACACGATGCGCCGAGAGGTCACAGTGGAGCTCAGCAGTCAGGGCTTCTGGAAGACTGGCATCCGCTCCGACGTCTGTCAGGTAACGCCACTCAATTGTATGCATGCACATACAGCGCCGATTCCATGGATCGAACAAACGAATGTACACATTGTTTCACAGTTACATAACAATGAAGCATAACACCCTGGTGCTTTTAAAAGTAAAGAGATTCAAAACATCCTTTAATGCACTCCAGAGAGACAAGTATAAACAATCTTTTAAAACAAAGATTTATATATATATATTTCTAACAAGACTGAATAGAATACTAAATAAAGATTATTTCAATTACAGACTTTTTTTTTTTTTTTTTAATTCTATAGTAAAGAGAAAAAACCCCATTTACCTTAAATTCAAAAAAATCCCCAAATTCAAGAAGCTGAAAGCACAGAGTGTGGAGCATTTTCATTCAAGAATGAAAGAATCAACTTTGTAAGTGGACTGGTTTTTATATAGCGCTTTTCTCAAGCATTAGAATCCCTTTTACTGGAAGCCACAATCACCCATACAGTGCTTTATTCTGTGCCTTTAAACACTTTGTACCTATCAAATAAATGCACACTCACGCACTGATGGATGCATCAGGGTCCATTTGAGATTTGGTTTGTTGCCCAAGGATCTGCAGACTGGTGGAACCAGGAATCAAACCACAGCTACTTATAACACTTGTTGCTGACTGACACGGAAAAGCAAGGCAGCTAAATCCTACCCATCATTGTCAAATTAAATAGACAATAATGCTTTAGTATTCTTGGAGTTTTGACTGTACTATAGACAGCTTTAATAGCAGGGAGGGCGGGTTTATAGGCAAAAACATATTAATGACTGTACTTAGACATGGAAGAGAAGGAGAACTGCGAAGTTATCAGTTAATACTATTAGGGTTGGTTAGCAAGGTGCATTCACAGACTATACAGATACAGCTACTGGCACTAGCTTCAGTTAATATGCAAAGGAAATACGCAACATTTATCCATCAAAACTGGTGTGCATCCTTCTTGGATGGTTTCTTAGTACAACTAGCCACACACCAAGTCATACAATCTGTCAAATAATCGGATTAACATGATCAGAAATGGCAAATAGATCTGTGACGCTACATGGTACAGGTTAGAGTGGACCCAAATCATTTTTTTTGTAGCAGGCACTGTTTTATGCCTGCTCTATAGGCAGAGTATTTTAACGTGGGATTCTACTTTGCATTGTTTTCGTCTCTATGGACTGTTTTCCTCTGTAATTACATGTTTTTTAGTGCCACCTTCTGAGTTTAGCTACAGTTTAGCTAACGTTTGTCTAAATCTTGTCTACGTTATATCTGTTAACAATGTAAGTGCAATAGTTTCAGGGTACAAAGTTAAATGCTCGCTTTGTATGCTCGTGGCAGTTGGCTGCCCCTCCCTGAGTTTAGTTAAACACGAGGTCTCTTCCTGTTAAAAGGGAGTTCTTCCTTCTCACTGTCGCCGACTCCTTGTTATTTACCCTGCAACGTGAAGCCACTTAAAGCAGCTGCTGTTGTGCATTGGCTGTGTATAAATAAAACTGAATTTGTATTTAAAACCAAAAAGCAAACATAGTCACTAGAAGTTGGACACATGCACATATTGCAGTGGCTCCACTCAGACGGACACGTCCACTACACAGCCACAGCCGCACACCCTTCTCTTCTTTCCACACATTGCGTCACTTCTCCATTCAAGTGTCAAAATCTGTGTAGGCAAAGCGTACTCCCACAGAGCCGCAGCGGTAGCCATACCTTTCATTAAGTAACGACTCCGACTGGACAGCTTATTTATATGCCACTTGACTGTCACTCGGCATTTCATGCACTTTTAACAGCAAAAAAATATATTTAGGATGGATTCTTATTTTTATCGTAACTGTAGCTCATTTTCTAGGAAGCGGAGCAGCATGTTCAACTTGCACTTGGATGTGTGCACGCGATTTCGAACGGGCAGAACTAATGAGACTTGAACCATAACCCTGAATGTGTAAGCAGCGCGCTGTGCCCACTGAAACAGAGCGCTTCGTGTGCTCATGCACTACATTGATAGTCAGTGTAATGATATAGCTAAGTCTGTTTGAGTGCATTTTTTATTTATTGTCTATTCTAGGATCTTTTTTGTCTTAAACTTCTTACTGAAAAGATAATTGGCATCAGCGTAGCACGTATTATTCTCTCGGCACACCCACTATCAATGTAGTGCAGTGAAAGTATCCTACAGCTGATGCTGCTGCTCACATTTGGAGAGGAATGACAGAATGTTCTAGCCGTGCAAGCCAGACCTCTCTTACAGCAAGGTCTAGCAAAGAAGAATCCGATCCATAATTGCTGTCCAATTATATTTGCTTCAAGCTGTACCGCTACGACTAATTGCTTCATGAATAATTTCAGTCCGAACTGCAGCGGTACAGTCTACACAACATGTGACACAGACAATAGATAGCTGCAAAACTGACCCATAGTTTCTCGATTTTAAAAGCAGACTTCGTCTTTTTTTTTTTTTTTTTTTTTTCCCGGAGCAAAATCAACCCCCTTGTTACAAACATCGTTCGGCAACACCAAGGTTGTTTCACTTGAAAGGCTCTGTCAAGGACCGGGCTGCACATCGGGGGCAGAGATGGGACTTATTTATTCATCACAATTTTATTTTATGTTCATATTTTTTTTTTTTTTTTTTTTTTTGTTCACTGCCTTTTTTCTCACTCTTTTGTTTTCTGTTCTTTTTGGCTCCCTGATCACATTTATGTTCAGTCAGACAGTCAAAAACATTTCAAAGGGAAGTCTGTTTTTCTTTTTCTACAGTGGAGAGAATAAGTGTGGGCGGGTCTATGTTTTCTGCAGCAATTACTTAGTGTATATATATATATTAATCCACCTACTTATAAATTATATAACTAAGGCAAAGCATGGAGAAATACAACTGTATCAGCTGTGTTAGGGGTAGGTAATAAAGCTCGCCTGCAAAGGTGAATTTCTGCAGTAGTTTACGTTGCACAATATATACAGCCTAATAAAATCTGTGGAAGCACTGTAAACCAGAGGCCTTTCACTCACATCACACATGGCTCAATGTGCATCAAAATAAATGAGCCTATCAACGA
The DNA here is from genome assembly GCF_041146795.1 of Maylandia zebra. Taxonomy (NCBI): domain Eukaryota; kingdom Metazoa; phylum Chordata; class Actinopteri; order Cichliformes; family Cichlidae; genus Maylandia; species Maylandia zebra. Next base: position 30,482,598 of record NC_135175.1, on the reverse strand, counting down.
AAAGAAACAGGAAGCATAGGTGGTTAAACAGCGGTTAGCGCTGTCGCCTCACAGCAGTCCCGGTTTGCAGTGTTCTCCCTGTACATGCCAAGACACGCTGTTCAATTCATAATTCTCAATGTATTCTCTCTGCTTTCTGCCTCACTAGCCAAGTTGCTGTTAATTTAACAAAATTGTTATTTAATGATTAATTAAGTAGCTCTACCGGCTGTGATTCAGGAGGTAGAGGGGGTCATCTGCTAATCAGAAGACTAGTTGGTTACTCAGCTCCTCCAGACCACATGTTGAAGCGTCTTTGGGCAAGACGGTGAAACGCAAATTGGTCGTGATGCATCCGTCAGAGAAAAGCCAAAATGTGCTGGGTTTGAATTTAGCCCTTGAGTGGGTGCTCTGGCTTCCTCACACAGTCCAAAGAGATGCACGATAGGGTTGCTGACTCTGTGTTAGTCCCGTGATGGCGACTCTTCCAGGGTCTACCTAGGCTCATGCACTGTGAAAGCTGGGTTAGTCTCCACCCAACCAGCTCCAGCTCTGCCGTCTTGCACTGTAGCTTCTGATGGTAGTCCTTCAGATCTGCATTTCTCCACCCACCGTAGGTTCTGATTGGATTGCGCAAACAGCAGATCACAAAAGCGAGAGCTGTAGTCCAAGACGCTAAAGTAGAAACAAAAGCTGGAAAAGAGCATGTCTAGCATGGAGTTATCCTTTTGTAAATCGATAATAGGTGGTATAAATCTCTCCAACGCATAATTATATAACTTTTTTTTTATCGCTAAAATGAGGTGCCAAATATGCTTGGGTGGAAGATAATAAACCTGACTGGCTTCCCAGAGTAAAGCCTTGGTGTGGAGTCGTGCTTGTAATACTTAAATCAAAGAAAAAGTGAATTCAGGCTGCTGGCCTGGTTGGAAGGTGTCCAAAATACCCAAACGTCACCCGTGACAGTAAATTAGGAATTTCTCACCTTTTAATTAGTGGCGTATCAACTCTCTAACAAGCCCCCACCCTGCCTTTGTGAACACAGAGACATACTCAGTCACTCAGGCAGTCGTAAGAACAGGTCAGGAGCAGCAGACATGACCGGGCCCCGGCTTTGTTTAATTGGCTGCTTAACAAGGCCCGGGGACTGTGTCACCACGGCCCCTGTGATGGCCCCAGGGCTACGTGGCAGCACCGCTTGTAGCCGCCGGGCCTCGGGCTCACCCTCCCCAGTAGCACTAATTAAAACATGCACGGCTCCTTCTTCTCTCATGTGGTGGCACAGGGTTAATGTGTGTACACCAGCCTTTGTTACAGTTTCTCAGTCACTCCGAGGGGAAGACTTGATAAGCCTCGGCTAATGATTCCGCAGATTGGCTCTGCAGACTGCCGAGCTCAGTATCCGACCACCGACTGTTTCGCTTTAACTCCCACTTTTCTTGTCACATTCCCCTCACTCGCAGCTCATCCTCCAACCCCACCCTGCCCTTGACTTTTCTTTTACTTTGTTGCACTCAAACTTTTTTCTTTTCATATGTGAGGGTCAGCGGGGGCTGTCAGCGTTTGTTCCAATGTAAGTGTGTCAACATGTCAGAATGGGCTTCGATTTTGACTGTCCTGTCCAAATGTGAATTTCCCCCATCTCTGTCATTCCCTCTCGCTCTACAGCAATTGGGTTTTTGATTATTTCATCTCTCTGTTGCAGAGCACCACTTAATAAATAATGACTGGCTGATTGATTTCTCCCTCCCCGTTCCCTCCATCAACCCTCTCCCATTCTTTCTCCCAATCTCTTCATCACACTTGCTCTCAAAACACGCTCCCTTCACTTTTCTTTCATATACGCCATGATCCTTGTTCTCTGCCTCTTCCTGTTACTTGAGATTTTCTATTTTTTTCTTCCTCTCCTGTCTTCCTTTCTTACACTGCTTGTCAATTCTCTCTGTCCTCCACAGCACGCCATGATGCTCCCCGTTCTCACCCATCATATCCGCTACCACCAGTGTCTCATGCATCTGGATAAGCTCATCGCCTATGTCTTCAAGGAGCGCTGCCTCCTTCAGGTAAGAATCTGTCATGACTGTTTGATGTGACTGTGAAGGCCTGTCCCAAGCTTACTTAAAGGCTGGCATAGATGATAACTAACAAGATAGATAACATTAGGCGAATCCGTGCAGTGCTTTCAGGCGGTGCACAGTCTACAGGTTAGATAGGCCGATAAAAAAGTAAACATTCTGTGCAGGAGCTTGTTATGCACAGAGATCCAGGGAGGCAGCGTTTCCCCTCATTACTGTGCCCGATCCACCTCTGCAGGGATAGTTCAGGTGGAAACAGGGGCTCAGGAGTCAGCTAGGGTAACACACACACTGGCCTGAGTCATATCTCTGCAGTGAGCAGCCCAGGTCTGCTGTGAGTTGCAGTGACAGTAGTCAGGACAACGACAGCCTCCTCCGTAATGCCAGCTCTCCCCTGTCAGGTCCACAGCCTCAAGCTGTGTGCTCTCAGAGTGAGCTCCACGGCTGCCTCCAGCAATATTGAAGAGCTGTCATAACCTGATACATTAGAAATCAATGTGTTGTAGCCTATACATAGTTAAAAAGGGGAAGGATGCATTAAGATTCGCTCAGGGCTCTGTGTGTCTGTGTGCCAGACTGCTCAGTGGTCTGAGAGCATTTGTGTGTGGTTTTTGCACATATCGATCAATGATTGGCCTTTTTGTCGTTTGCATAATGACGACCTGTCATTACAAGCGCTAAAAAGGAAACACTGGCTTGCGAGGCCAGCCGGTAGCTGACAAGCTGCGGCCTCTTTCATCGTGAAGATGTCCATTTGAGCTTCAATGGTTGGTCTCTCTAGGGATATGTTAATTGATCTGTCCCTCCCCCTTTCTCCTTCAACTCCTTCATCTCCCGTAGAAGACGCACAGATGGAAAGAAAAACAATCATTTATACATAACAGCTCACAGGCAGCGCGCACTACAGGCTTCTGCAGCGCCTGTTGCCTGCCTGCATTGCAATTCTTGCCATTGAGGTGGTAATACAGTGGCATCGCTGTGTATCTGTGTGTGGACAAAGCCAGGGCTGTCAGCAGTTCGCCACTACTGGGACTGAAATGACCCAAGTAGGGAGCCATCATTGCTGGGCTTAAAACACTTTCCTCATCTACAGCACACACACAGCAGCGCCTAATGTCCCACAGCACTCACACACACTCTGCGCCCAGATAGATTCAGACAGAACGGCTGCAGGAGTGCAGCGGTGCCTGCTCAAACAGCCCCGCTCCGAGTCAGAGCGGGTTTCAGATCCGCCGTCACTTCTCATTTGCCTCCACTCGGATGGGATGATCACATTTAATGAGATAAATGTTTTCCTGTGACAGTCCGCTCATTTAACATGAGGAGAATCAGCTCCCACCCTTTGATTGCATTACAAATGAATTGTACTTTGATAGAAGGTTTGTGTGCTTTGAATATAATTTATCCTTAGTTGTGTCGAACGCATAGGTATAAAAGTTTTGGCACAGTGGCTACCATATTGTTTGTTTCAAGGAGAATGGAACAAACACCAACACACAAGGAAGCGAACTGGTTGCATTGCAAGTTGTAACCATGTGATGAGCAAAAGAGAAGATCTGGCTATGAAACTGCGCTCAGTCAGCATACCCTGGATAATCCTGTATTATCCAGGGTGGCCAGTTGTTTAAATATTATCATCAATATAACCTGAGACTAGTCACTGCGATCAAAAAACCATCAGCTAAGTTTTTACTGAGGTCACAGAGCAAAGGAGCTGAGTGCTGTTTTCTCATAAACTTCTATACAACCTGAGAAATTTTCATCCCTTGGTGGCCATGAAAAAAAAAAAATGCAGGTTTAAGGCGTTTCTTCTGCATTGGCTTCACTTTTCAGACCCAGAAGCCACAGTCCATCCATCTTTAACACTGTCTGTGATTCAGCTGCAGTGGAGGGTGTACACACAGACTGCCAGAGCTTCTCCTCAGTACGACTAACAAATTGTTGTGGATTGTTTGGTCAGTCTTGCGTAATGCATGCCAAAGCACCAGCTTTGCTTGTTGCTTGTTTTGACCCTGCATTACAACAAGAGCAATGACAAACAAGTACCGTAATTGTCGGGCTATAAGCCGCTACTTTTTGCACAAGCTTTGAACCCTGCGGCTTTTAGTCAGGTGCGGCTTTTCTATGGATTTTCCATGATTTTTGTCATATCGTAAGACGATTTGTTTTGTTTGTTCCGCTGTTGTACGGCACTACGTTGCCTGGCGGAAGGATCGGGGTTCAAGAGTGGTAAGTTGGTCACATGTCCATCCGCCAGGCAACATAGTGCCGTACAAGTAGCGCGAAAAACAAACTTCAAAGTAGCGCTACGCGTTCAGCGGGAGTCGTGGATGATGAGCGGCGATAAACTTGCGAAAAGCAAGTTGTGCTCAACTCTACCGGTGGATTCTGACAGCGTGGAAAAGTGTGCAAACATCCACGATCACCAACGGATTTCGAAGGGCTGGACTGCTGCATGATGAAGAGGAGGACACCGCCACGGCCCTTCAGAGGGTGTTCGACTCTGACACTGACAATGACAATGAGGATTATCTTTGGTTTTGAAAGTGACAACGAAGGAAAGAAGCGGAGAGTGGATGACGAAGCCATCCTGAGCCTGTTCGTTTCCGACACTGGAGAAGAGGACTTTGGTGGTTTTAGTGCGCAGGAAGATGGTGGTGAATGACTGACTTTTCTTCTTGTTAAAGCCGTGTCACTGCACCTGAGCCTAAAAGGTAGTCCGAATCTATTTTTCTGGTGTGCTGTAGGTTACTGTTATGTACTACATTTGTTACTCATTTATGAAGCACAGCACATGTGCAAATATGTACCCATAACTTGTTTTTCAAAATATTAATAAAAGGGGTGTGTCTCCAAACAGCCATCTCTTTCCTGACAATTCCCTTTGTGCATATTCTCTTACATATGATGAGTCAACATTGAAACACCTGCGGCTTTTAGTCAGGTGCGGCTAATGTATGTACAAAACAGGATTTTCCCCTGATTTTAGCTTGTGCGGCTAATATTCAGGTGCGCTTTGTAGTCCGGGAAATACGGTAATTTCTTACAGAAGCTGAGTTGTTCATTTATAAATATATGTGAAATATTTTACAAAATAAGTACTTTTACAAGTGATTTAGATCTTAAAATATATAGTAGCATTCACTAAACAAAAACAGCAGCTTATACATCTAAACGATTTAATTATTGTAGAAGGATTACAAAAAAATGTAAAATTGAATGTTGGATGAAGTGGTGTTAGATACGGAGCCCCACGAGGAACATTGGAGGGGAAAACATGAAGATGAACCTTTGTGAGATCTCGCAAAATAGGCCGCATCCTTCGGAGGCCGCCAGCTCGAAGCTGGCCGGGAGATCGAGGCACGATGCGCCGGGAGGTCGAGGCACGATGCGCCGGGAGGTCGAGGCACGATGCGCCGGGAGTGCGGTTCTAGTGAGCCTCTAGTGGCCTCGACCTCCCGGTCAGCTTCGAGCTGGTGGGTAACAGACGTAACAGCACTTTTGCAAATATGTGATGTCTTGATAAGCCGAGCAGATATTTGAACTTTACACAGCTACATTCACGCCTGAAAATATGTTAGAAGTTTATTTTGTGATGCAGAAAGAGTAATATTAAAACTAAGTAGCTGCTGCCATTGTTGGAAACTATAGTTGGCTGGGCCGTGCTATGAATTCTGGGATAGGTTGGTGTTACGTTCCCCTAAAAGGGGTCTAGGTGATGAGGGGGTGGGGGAGTATAACAAAATGTGTCCGGGTCAGAAAAAAGAGTCAAAATGGTTAAATTAAAGAATTTTATTAAAGTTTCTATTAATGTTCAACTAAAAGAGACTGACAAGCTGCTATCACCATTTAAGGAAACAAACAAAACTCAAGCGTTGGTCAGTAAAGTAAAACATAAGTCAAAAAGAGAGGGCAGCTCACTAGCTGCAAACACAGACACGCAGCTCACTAGCTGCAAACAGCAAAAACACATGGCACTCTGGCCCAGAGCTCACCTTTCCCTGGGCTTAAATACTTTTAATTACTGATGCGAGTCAGCTGTGTAAAAGAGAAAGGTGGCACCTCAGGCAGAAGAGATTGTAGGACACGCCCACACAAGCACCTTCAGGAGGAGGCCCTGATAGGGCCGTAACAGTTGGGCCACGAAGGATACACCGACTCGGCCTTCAAATGCGACCTGCGAAGATCTCGCAAAAGTTCATCTTTTTTTTTTTTTTTCTCCAATGTCCCTTGCAGGGCTCCGTAGTTAGATGCCCTAAAAAAGATACTGAAAAAAACAACTAAAATAGAATAAGAAACACGTTTTAATAGATTTATTAATGTTAAAGTTTATCAGACCATCCTAATCTGCCTGCACTTTAGCCCCTCAGCTCTCCTCCTGAGGCCCTATAACCATCAGATTTGGCTAATTTGCTCAGGATTTCACTCTGTATTTGCTCAGATTGGTTCTCCACACTCTGTTCAGTTCAGCTACGGTTCCCCCACTGCCCTAACAGCCTGCAACCCGCCCGGTACGCCACACTTTTCCCTCTGACCCAGGCCAACATCCCATCAGCCCTGCAGTTATTAATCATCTTTTACCTAACTACAGTGCCCTATGTATTTATTTATCAATCACAGCTATCTAGCTGTGTCTCACGTTACAGCAGGCGTCATATTAAAATTTGTGTTGCTAAGCAATACCACATCTGTTGTTTTACATCATTTTCTGTGGCGTCAAAATGACGTCCTCAGTGATTCTAGGTATAAGTAATCATGAATTCTTTATCTTTTTATCCCCCACATCACATATTATCTTTCTAAAAACTTAAATTAAACCACCTACTTTAGGAAAAGTTGTGAAATATGAGATGTGGTTACATGATTTTTAAAAAAGCCAAGGGATCAAAATGACCCCCTCAGCGGTTCTACCGTGAACTGACGCTACCACACATTGGAGGTGATAATTTAAAAGCATCTGTTCATCCTCACCTGTTTCTTCATGTAGAGGTGCAAGGTGTCCTTCACCTGACTGCTTCATTTGGGTCTACCAGCTTGGTTTGTGGCATAAAACAAAAATAATCTCAAACAGGCGAGTTTGTTCTTTTCGCACCAAGAAAAGCGTGCGCATGACGTGGTTGCACTGTATATGGATCAACAAATGTATCACCACTTCCTGGTTTTTGGGCTGACAGTGATTATTATTATTATTATTATTATTATTAATATAGTTATTTTTGTTTTATCTGCATTTCATCTCATTAATTTTACATATTTGTTTCACTCCTTAAGTCCTTGAGCCAGCCTGACATGTAGAATTATACCAACTTAACACACTTTATTAGGCTCATTTCTATGCACAGCACCAGCATGGGAAGAAAACCCTGGAATAATACTATAAATATCAATTACATTTCACACTTCAAATCCGAAACAAAAACAGAAGTGCTTCATGAAAATGCTTTTCAGGATCTTTAAATATAGACTAGACTGACTCACAGGTCATCATATATACTTGCCTACAGTCTTTAAATCCTCATGTTGAAAGCTATAGTGAGTATTTCTCCAATGAGGAGCCAGACTTCAGTGGTCTGTCTGGGTTTGGAGCAGTTGAATATGTATTTGTGAATGGCTTTTCTTGTTCCATCTATGTAGAGTAATGAGCTGTACTCCTGTTAAAGGAATGAGAATTTATTTCCCTTTTTTCATAAGAGATGAAAGCGGCTTATCATCTGAGAAGAGCTGGGTGCAATCGATGCTTGTTTTCAGCTCATTCTCTATAATGTTTAATGAACGCTTATCTGTAAATCCAAATTGTAAGGAGAATAAATGTTGCTGATGTACATTCACCATAGTAAACTCAGTCGGCGAAGCCATGAAACATCTTTTGATTCTCTGTGCAGCAACATACCTGCTTATGCAGTAGAGAAAGGCAATGTGATCCCGGCATGAGGCAACTGACAAAAACCCAGCCTGAGAGCGGGAGCCTCTGCACTCTGCACTTCCCCCCCGCCCGACTGCAGTGGAGCCTGGGCCCTTTGAAGCTCCTCTTCTGAGAGCCTCCCCGTTAAACATTTAACATTTAAAACTTAGGAGGGGCGGGGCAGGGTTGGAGAGACACGTGTTCATGGTCGCCACATGCTCCCGCATCCCCACATCCAACAGACCCTCATAATCCCACCCAGCCCCCTGTTGCTTCATCCTCGTTCCTCGCTTTTGACCCATGCTGACAGAATGAGAGGCATCACAGAGCATCTCAATAATTTAACTGTACAAGTCCACAGCCCTGCCTCTGATATTGCATGCTTTTGTTTGTGTGCCCCTGTGAATACGACTGTGACTCTGTGTACTGGGGTATTTTATTTGTTTTCATGGCGACACATTACCATCCATGTGATTGAGGTGTCCATTTGATTCAGTTGGGGAATACCGTTTCACATGCTTTGAATGTTTTCTTTTGTTTCAGGTTGAATACCTGAGTTTTTCATTTTATAAAATAAAATATTGCTAGTGCTATGTACTGTATGCTGGATATTAGAATGATACAGTATTTATTTATTGCCAGGACTTTTGTGGTTGCTGAACACATGAACTACAATATGGAACTAACTGTTAACAGTAGCTAAAATGTAGCGTGAATTGGACCCATGACAATCCAATATGGCCGCCAGGTTGGGTGTTTGGCACCAGATGTTTTTTAATATTGGAATTGAAAGGGTTGATTGCTGTTATTGGCTAAGGCTTGAGAATAGGTGTAGTCAGCTTGACATCACCTATTTCTTTGTGAAGTACTGTTGTGAAGGTAAAAATTTAGCATTTTTGCTGCTTTTGGAGCCCAATGTGTGATCATTTTAGAAAGTCCCGAGTGCTTACATTTTCAGCTAACTAGCTAGCAGATTTGGTTAGCTCAGTGCAATCAAAGTTATAAAATATATACTAGAATTTCACACTCAAGCTTAGGTTTTCAGTCATCCAAGACATTGTAGTCTTGAGTGCTTTAAAAAAAAGCAACTGGAGACTTCTATCAGGTTGTAAAGATGTTTCACCTCTCATCCAAGACGTCTTCATTTCAAATTGGTGAAAAGGTACGGGTATTTAATCCCTACTGGGGGTTGGCCCATTTGAAGGTAGTCCTGATGGTCGTTGACCCACAATTAATCACGCGAGTCATCGCAGTCAAAAGCCAAGGTGTGACATAAAGGAATGGGTCGTTAACATACCTGGACCCAAAGTGTGAAACCTCTGTAAGATATTGCCCCAACCCATCGCTGTGAGAGCTATTCAGGTCACATGATTGTGGGTTTCTCATGGTTGAAATGCCCGAAAAAGAATCTCAAGACTGCATAAATATTTTTAGGTTTTTCAGAAACCTTAACAAATCAATTTTTAGGGATATTTTATTTTTATTTTGTTTTAAAGAATTAATTTAAAGAAATGTTTTAGACAGACTATACCAAAGTTTGGCAAACTAAATCTTTACTCAGACAATCCATATATATGTATGTAGGTATATATAACCAACAGGCTAGTAAAATACTAGATTTTCACTCACCAGAACCAAAGTACACACTACTCAAATGCTTTGTGTCAAATAGCAAACCATAAAATTAGTCAAATAACTTTAAAAATGCTTGGAAATGGATCAAAATCACCCACACATGGAAGAGGTCCATTTTAATTACTCAGAGCAGTGGACGAGGCCTAAGAGATATCTTTCAGCTCCATTTGTCAAGACACCTGTCAATCAATGTGACCACGCCCTTAACTCAGTTATCTAGGTCAATGGGTTATTTAAAATACATCCCACTCAGACTTGTTGTGTAAGAAAATATCTGTTTTGTTCTGTTTTTAAAAAAAAAACTGGCTGTAAACGTGTTTATTTGTGCTGTGAAGCTGGGTACGTTCAGACACCGTGAGTCGATTGCGATTGACTCACTTTGAGGGAAAAACTATAGCCAGTTTGCTTCATTTTTCAGCCGCTTAATCTGAACCAGTACCTAAGGCTATAGTTTTATATTTCTAGTTTGTCTGATTTGACTGATTGATACAACTACCACAACACGAGACAGATATATTGTACGAATGATTCATCTTGAAGACTACTGCGCCTGCCTGATGTTTACATTCTTCGATTCACTGTGATGGAGAGCACCGCTTGCAGTGCAAAGGTGGTTTGCAATGGATATAGTTTGCATTATGTATTAGTGAAGAGACTGAAAGAACTGTTAACTCTTAAACTTGCCTAATATTGCCCACTCCCCTCTCATAAAGTTGTCTGAGAAAATACAAGGAGCCCAAGTGGATTTCTTACAGTTCTTGCAGTCTCCATGTGGTGTGCCCCGCTGTGGTTCATCAGAACTGCTTGTTGGAAGGCTCGCTCTGGAAACCTCCTTCTCCCACACATGCCCGGGGTTAAATTGGAGAAGGGTTGTATCGAACCATTTCTGTACCTTTCTAACAATCCATCCGATATTCACTCCCACTCCATTCTGTGATTGGCCAGCTGTATGGAGGCGAGGAAGATGCCAGCGTTGGAGTTCTCACTCAGCAGGATGAAAACGGGGGTAACACCAACAACCAGATTGGAATTAATTGAATCAAACGCATTAATTACTTAACAAACAGATTTAAATACAACACCAATTGAAGGCTAAGTCCTCAAAGAGCCGCGGGGTCTGTGGGAGCTTCCAAATCAAAGAAATCAGTAAAACCTAAGCTGTTTCAACATGCGTCTATGTCTTTGTAATCCCTTGCAAAAATAACGAATCAAACATAACTCTGTTCAAGCCTGATCCTACATTTTTAGAAATTAATGAGCTTCTACTTAGTGAGCGAAGTTGTTCAGAGACAAAATCTTTATAGATTAAACCCTCATGGCATGTTGGTAAAAGACTGTATCAGTATTGTGATGCAGTGCAGTTAGTCAAGTCTAATTTACAACGAGCCCAGAATGCTTCAGTCACATTGTTGAGTGGGACAAAAATCACATGACTCTGCATGGCTTTGCGCCTGCATAAGTGATAGATATGCTGCATCCATATTCTCCTTCATGATCCTTAAGGGCTGCGTCTCTTTCTCTCCCACCACAATCGAAGCTTGTACAAAAAGGGGCAGTCCAACTTTCCTTTTTGCCGCCATTGCACCATAACTCCGAAATAACCTTCCTGGCGATCTCAGACATGGGTCAAGTGTGACTGTTTTTAAGTGTTAGTGAAGGCACACCTTTTTCCATGAAGCATTCAGCAGCCGCTGATGGGAAACACTGGATGGAGAATGGTTTGATGTGATTGTGTGTAGGAGGAGGGAAAACTATGAAACGTGTGTTCCTAACGCTTCTTGATATTTCCATAACAAATGTGCCTATTTTATAATATTCATCTGTGCCTCCTAAAAGATTATTTCCACACAAGAGTTAACCTGTTCTCACCAATATTTCCATAAGAAATGAATGAAAGGCGATTCGCTAAGTGTTTCATTATGTGAAGGACGTGATAACGAGCGCGGTTATATTCTCAAAGAACTGAAAGCCAAGCTGTCATCATGTGGCTAAACGGCCATCATTCAGAACAGATCTCCAATATTCTCTTTTGTTCTTCACAAATATCCAAAGCATACAACCAAAGCTGTTGCCTCGTTATGGCTGTCAAATCTTTAAAACGCCACAAACTGGATTATGTATTAAGGATTTCTGATGGACAGAATCTCTTTGCTCAAGCTTTGACTTGTGTCGTGAACATCCATCAACGTAATGGTAACTCTGTTTTATATCCTCAACCCCTTTTTTTTCGCTGTTTTTTTCTTTAACCTTTAAAGCCTGGTTTTTATCCATGCACTATTTTAAATAAAGCTGTACAGAGTAATTACATCATTGTGTTTGCCAAGCAGGCAGATCGGCCCATCGGTTTTCCCTGCACGCGGGTGCACGAGCAGCACCCTTTCCAGTCAGGTCCTCTGCTCTCAGCTGAGCGATGATGTTTATTTCCGTTTAGCCAAAGGCGGTCGAGCAGCAGCCGAGGCAGCGATCGCTAAATCCGAATCACTCCAATACTTAACGGAGTCATTATCTTGACAGGAACAGTTGCAGACGTCAATCCTGTCCACAGAATCACTGCTGTTGGTTGTTGTTCTTAGCAGTGAGGGATCTGCAGTGTTTACTCGTGTATTTTGTTTCATACTTTTTTTTTCTTTAGAGGGCCCAGCACCGTAGTTCAGGCTGTGTAGTAGGCAGTCATTGACTGGTGTTTGACATCACACAATGGGGGAGGTGAGATTGGATGTAGACGTGGTGGGTTGTTTTTACTTATATTTTTATTTTTTTCTCATCAAAGTGTCAACGCGGTGCTGAGAATTGCTTGATTTCTGTTTGTGTCATGTCAAATAACTGACTTTTTTTTTTTTTTTTACCCACCTCCCTCAGAATGCTGTTACTTTTAACCAGGGAAGAAAAAAATAACAGATGCTGTTGAATTTGTCGTTTCTGTGTTCAGGGCTACAAAGCTGAAGGCCTCTTGAGCAACTATAAATATTGAAACCTCTCTGTTAACGTTTTACATATATATCTCATTGGAGCTTGAAATTGATTTGAAGTTGGCTGAAAGGAGACAAGCATTTTGAAAAGCAAGCCCAGGGGAAAGAGTAGTTGGAGTCTTTTTATTTTTTCTGGGCTGAGATTAACATTCTCTTAATGTAAGATTGATAAAGGCTTGACATATCCTACTGAGCCCTATCTTTTCCCTTTTTCTTCCCTCAGCGAGTTTGAGATGTTCAGCTGCGGCAGTCTTTCTAGGCACAGCGGTTTTTGTCCTTTTTTTCAAACAAAGCTGAATGTCGACTAATGCGTTTCCTTCAGGGTTGCTTTACTTTAAATTCCCACTTTTGGCTCTCTTTACAGGTTTGAAAGTTTTAGTCATTAATTTTCATGCAAACAACTTTCTCTGTGAGAAAGAAGAGGAATCCTTTTTCTCTCTTAGCAGCTCACCTAAGTAGAGCTACCTCCCCTCTTTCTCCTCCATCCAGCATTATTAGGCTGCTTTTCTGGTGTTACAGTTGGTAATTAGTCAATTAGTCAGTCTAAGTCCAGGATGGTAAATGGAAATCAGACTCTGTGGAGATTTTACACCAGGCCTCGGGAGGTTTTGGTCATGTTGTTGATGTCTAAATGCTGTCAGTTTGGCTTTTGTTGCTCACTGTGCGCTGCACTTGCCCTTTGTAAAAGCGTATTTGTGGTATTGCGTTGTTGTCTGCAAATAATTTATAAATACTAAAGAGAGAGTCTAGAATAAATGGAGTCCTGTGGAGCTCTAGCCCAGAAATGTTGAACCATCTTCCTCAATTTTCATTGTTTTTTAACAGAAATGGTCCAGATACAGTTCAATGTTTTATTATTTTGAGAACTCTTGATTGCAGTACAATAGTTTTCACAGCAACCCGGGCCACTTTATGGTGTGCACCGTTTGGATTTCATGCATTTGCAGCCATCCAGTAGAGGTGATAGATGGCCAAAACCAGCTGCTTCTTTTCTGGGGAAGACAAATTCCCCTGGATTTTAGCTGTCATAAAGAATCTGCCAAATCAAGCATGTGGAGCTGTGGCGGCACCTTGTGAATAAGGAAGAAACCAAAAGTAGCTTTATTGAAATTGTTCATTTCATGTTGTATAAATGAAATTTTATTTTTTCTTTTTGTGGAAACAACAATTATTTATTTTATTTAGAACTAACTTGATTCATTGTCTTCTAAATAAATGTGAGCCCTTTAGGATACAGTAGGATTTTATCCATATTTCCAATGAACTGGAAACATCATTCTACTTTAGTAGAAGCCTAAAACAGGAATGGCAATTGATCTCATCTATGACTTTGTTTGTAACCACAGATTTAAAAAGACAGACATCAAAGTGGAAAAGACACATAAGACAGTAAAAAGCAAAGAAGGACACAAGAAGCACTTACGAATGCCAAAGGGCAGCTTTTGTTAGTGTTTGTACATTGTAGCTCTTGAATACTACTACTACTTTCTTTTGAGCAAGCAGAGTGTATATAAAGAAAATTGAGGTCTTAACAGTAGAAATTTGACAACTTTGGAGAACTTCTTACATGGGCTGTTCCACAACGCAAGCCACACTATTTACCAGCTCAAATATAATGCTCCAAACTGCATACAAATGGTATAGTTCATTAACTTGGGATAACTGAGTTGAGGCCTAGCAGACAGTTGCTGGCTGCATCTGCCAAGGTCGGTCCATCTGGGAGTCAAATTGGCCATTTCCCTAACCTTTAAGTCCTCCTAAAATCCAAATGGATGAGTTAAAAAAAAAAAAAACAACAAAAAACAAAACTTGACCTATTTGTGAAGTTTGTGAAACTGACTGGACTTCTTTGAGCTTTGTTCAAGACTTCTCACCTACTTCATAAACCAGGGGTAGGCAACCTTTCTGATGATGAGTGCCATCTAAAATTTCCTCAGAAGTCAATGTGCCATATGATTGCATTAGCAATAAATTTAATAACGCTCTATATGAACAGTTACACACTATATAGAACAACTTTATAGAATTACAGTGGCTTGCAAAAGTATTCGCCCCCCTTGAACTTTTCCACATTTTGTCACATTACAGCCACAAACATGAATCAATTTTATTGGAATTCCACGTGAAAGACCAACACAAAGTGGTGTACACGTGAGACGTGGAACGAAAATCATACATGATTCCAAACATTTTTCACAAATAAATAACTGAAAAGTGGGGTGTGCGTAATTATTCAGTCCCCTGAGTCAATACTTTGTAGAACCACCTTTTGCTGCAGTTACAGCTGCCAGTCTTTTAGGGTCTGTCTCTACCAGCTTTGCACATCTAGAGACTGAAATATTTGCCCACTCTTCTTTGCAAAGCAGCTCCAGCTCAGTCAGATTAGATGGACAGCGTTTGTGAGCAGCAGTTTTCAGATCTTGCCACAGATTCTCGATTGGATTTAGATCTGGACTTTGACTGGGCCATTCTAACACATGGATATGTTTTGTTTTAAACCATTCCATTGTTGCCCTGGCTTTATGTTCAGGGTCATTGTCCTGCTGGAAGGTGAACCTCCGCCCCAGTCTCAAGTCTTTTGCAGACTCCAAGAGGTTTTCTTCCAAGATTGTCCTGTATTTGGCTCCATCCATCTTCCCATCAACTCTGACCAGCTTCCCTGTCCCTGCTGAAGAGAAGCACCCCCAGAGCATGATGCTGCCACCACCATATTTGACAGTGGGGATGGTGTGTTCAGAGTGATGTGCAGTGTTAGTTTTCCGCCACACATAGCGTTTTGCATTTTGGCCAAAAAGTTCCATTTTGGTCTCATCTGACCAGAGCACCTTCTTCCACATGTTTGCTGTGTCCCCCACATGGCTCGTGGCAAACTGCAAACGGGACTTCTTATGGTTTTCTGTTAACAGGCTTTCTTCTTGCCACTCTTCCATAAAGGCCAACTTTGTGCAGTGCACGACTAATAGTTCTCCTATGGACAGATTCCCCCACCTGAGCTGTAGATCTCTGCAGCTCGTCCAGGGTCACCATGGGCCTCTTGGCTGCGTTTCTGATCAGCGCTCTCCTTGTTCGGCCTGTGAGTTTAGGTGGACAGCCTTGTCTTGGTAGGTTTACAGTTGTGCCATACTCCTTCCATTTCTGAATGATGGCTTGAGCAGTGCTCGGTGGGATGTTCAAGGCTTGGTAAATCTTTTTGTAGTCTAAGCCTGCTTTAAATTTCTCAATAACTTTATCCCTGACCTGTCTGGTGTGTTCTTTGGACTTCATGGTGTTGTTGCTCCCAATATTCTCTTAGACAACCTCTGAGGCCGTCACATAGCAGCTGTATTTGTACTGACATTAGATTACACACAGGTGCACTCTGTTGAGTCATTAGCACTCATCAGGCAGTCTATGGGCAACTGACTGCACTCAGACCAAAGGGGGCCGAATAATTACGCACACCGCACTTTTCAGTTATTTATTTGTAAAAAATGTTTGGAATCATGTATGATTTTCGTTCCACTTCTCACGTGTGCACCACTTTGTGTTGGTCTTTCACGTGTAACTCCAATAAAATTGATTCATGTTTGTGGCTGTAATGTGACAAAATGTGGAAAAGTTCAAGGGGGCCGAATACTTTTGCAAGCCACTGTATATTTGTTCGCAGATGTTAGCAGCTATCAGCTATTTTGAAACAAAAAAGACACTTTTTATTCATAACAAGAACTCCATAACAGCAAATGCAAATGCTATTTATGGTCTCCTCACAACAATGATAAGAAAAATAAACTGGGCCAGTAGGGCATATTTGTTAATACAGGGATACACATGTTAATGTGATCTCTGGTCTCCCACTCAGATACACAGGTCTCCGAGTGTCCAGCATTCAGACGGCTACCTGAGGACACTCATGTGAGAGAAAATCTGCTCACACAGATATGTAGAGCCAAATACTGTCAATAAGGCCTCTGCAATGTTCTGAAGACAGTTAAACTTGTCAGGTAGTGATGTCCAGCAGGTGAAAATGCAGCTCCATGAACACGCACAGCTGTGGATTCCAGCTGCGTTAGTAGTTCTCCAAACTTTGACCCCCATAGTGTCGAGCTTTTCAGTTCTATCAGCTGCATTTCGATGTCCTCTGTGTCCATCCAGTTTAATGCAAACCCAACTGCTCATTAAAGCTTTCTGGTTTGATCATAAAAGAAAACATTGGTCCATAAACCTGAAAGTCCACAAAACGCATTGTGAGTTCTGTCTCAAGTCTACGGATGTATCCGTTTATTTCAGTGGTGCTGATGCTGCGCTGAGCGGACAGCTCCTGAAGTATTTGAAGTGTCGGAATGTGGAAATTTCAACATCGCTTGCATTTTAAAACTGCCAGCTAGCAACGTCCCTCTCACCGGTAGGCTAAGTTATTTTTAGCCAATTACAAGTTGAATCTGGTAGTTTGGGTTGTTAGCTAAGATACCGTCATTAAGAAGTGGCACAACTAATGTGTCTATGTGAGCTAATTTGCACTGTGCACCTCTGGCCCGGCCATTTTTTATTTTTTTATTTTTTTTTAATGCACCTTCTTAGATTAATTCACTGCGTGTCGTGCCATCAGTTAACCCTTCGCATGCCGGCTGTGGCACGCGTGCCCAAGGTTGCCGACCCCTGTCATAAACCATACAGCTGGTATGCCAGACGATATGATTAATAGAGATCCTGTAAAGTTGGACTTTTAACTTGGGAGTCTTTTGGGATTGACTGACTTTTGGAACCAACCTCAAGAGGCCACTAGAGGAACTGCAGCTTTTGGCGGTTCTACACTGACCTGGAGGTCAATTGTTTTTCCCGTATTCCTTTATTCTGCTCCCAAGTGGCAGCTCAGATGTCAATATATATAGTCACTAATGCAAAATAGCAACAAATGCATTAAGAATGCAAATAGCATCACTGAAAAAAAAGTCTCATGACCTAAGCAGCCCAAACACTCGAGCAATGCATATACCAGGAACTTTGCATTTGACTACAACTGGAATATTTTGTAAA
Organism: Maylandia zebra; assembly: GCF_041146795.1. Lineage (NCBI taxonomy): Eukaryota > Metazoa > Chordata > Actinopteri > Cichliformes > Cichlidae > Maylandia > Maylandia zebra. The sequence continues at coordinate 30,465,025 of NC_135175.1, read as the reverse complement.
AGTTAGGTAAATTAAACTCCTTGGAAAATTAGTGGCTTTTATTTTAGTGTTTGGCGCTGTGAAAAAGAGTCATGAAAAATATTTGATGTTCTGTTTGTGCGTGTTTTTTTTTTTTTTTTTTTTTTTTTTTAATAGATTTTAACTTTCTTAAACAATCAAGTTGGAATGAAATGAGAAGAAACGTGCAATTTGCTCAGATTCATTTGAAAGCCGCCCAAGTATTCTGATCCAAAACTACTTTGCAGAATTGCTGTTTTTTTCTGTCTCACTTTGGTGACGAGCCAAAAGGTGACCTCACACTCGTTGTCTTGGTAATGTTACTGTGATCCATTTGCTGTATTTGGCAAATGGCCTTAGCTTTATCCACCATTTTGCCATCTGGGACACTGAATCAAAGACGCTTTCAGATGGAGTTGTTTGGAGCTCATGGTTTCCTCCATTTTGTTAAAGGACAGGATAATAGCCTGCAGCGGAGGATGAGGATTAAGTGAATGGCTCTGACCTGTTGCATCAACCATTATAATCACAATACCGAATAAAAGCATTGGTCCAACTATGGAGTTCTTTTGCGTTGCAGTGTTTGAGTCTTTTAGAGTATATTGCCTTAATTCTTTCAGTTCTTATCTTCTATTTTTTTTAACAATAGTTGATAAGCTATCTGTCAAAATATTTAATTAAAATCCAAATCCCTCCAACCTCATTGATTCTATTAGCAATAAGTGGATGTTTGCCACTGGATGCAGATGAATACTGTAATCGGTGCACACTCACAACTCAAGTATGGTGCGCCTCTTGGGTAGTTCTTATTTTAGGTCTTTAATTGGCTGAAGAGGCCAATTCTGGAACCGTTAATGTTCTCGCAGTGTGGGCATTGATGTGAGGTGCTCGAATACGGGACTCTCTCCTTTCTTTGCTGGTGCTTGCCTCTGGCAGCTTGTCTGAGATCCTCTTCATGGAGTGTGGCTCCCTCATTTAAACTGTTTTTCCATGCGATTGCGTATTGAGCGCGGTCTTCCTATTTAGAGCTGTTTATTTGGAAGTTTGATCTTGATTTTGGCCTTGATTTGTTTTTATGACCTGCTGGTGTCTGCTGGCCGGGATCTAATTTTAAGCAGAAAAAAGAAACAACGCCTCGTTCTCTATTATTTGATTGATTGAAACTATATGTACTTGAATGATTACTGCATATAAGTTGTAGCCACACAAGGGCTTGTGTTTAAACAGCCAGCATGGGTCAGTGCTTCAACGCTTTCCACTGTAGCGTTTGGCCTTTTAGAAATTACTACCTTAGTCGGCAGTAATGCAGACTCCATCTCATATATATAGGTGACCTTCCTGGTTGCAAAGAAAGCTGTTTTTACTCATGCACTGCAGCCTAAACTGTTCTAGACCAAACAGGACTCAAAAGATCAGACATTAAATGGCCTTTAACGAGCAGCTCCCCCGTGTGATGCCTGATAGCGTGCATGTGAGGATTGCTTAGGTAACAGTCTGGTGACATATCACAGCCAGTGAATGGACATCACATGTTCTGTCTGTCTGCTCTATACAGTCAGAACCACTGCTTACATCAAACAAATATGTTTCAAATTGCTACTACCGTACTTAGACTTGCTATTTTAACACAGACAGCTGTAGACCTCAGGTCAGCAGTCATTCCTGTTATTCTCCTTTGAAGTCTGTCTGATGGGCGCAGCGTAGTTGGTGTATTGTAATGCAAAGTCTCTGTGGACGAGTCTGCCAGTCACAAAAAAACGGCAGAGCCTCACGCTTGCTGTCTGATGATGAAATTTATGTCACTTGGACCCTAGCAGACTCAGAGACGAGGGAATTGTAAAGCGGCTATTATATTCTAGTTGTGGACACAGACAGCTGGAGACACCACGGATGAGTAGTCAGTCACTTTACTCTTTGTTTAAGTCTTTGATAAGTCCGACTAAAAGGTGCCTGCGTAGGTCCTGCGTTGTAGGCTGGCACCTCTGCAGATAAATCTGTGCGATCATTAAAAAGCAGCCGGCTTGTCGATGCCCGCTCAGAGCCTTGCGATCGTTGTCTGGTGACGAAATTCACGTGACTTGCACCCAAGCACACTCACAGATGCCAAACTGTAACATGCTTCTAAGAGCATTCACGCAATCGGGTACAACTTCATGAAGTACTGCATGGATTCCTTGTGACGGTCAAAATGCAGAGTGTGGAAATTTTAGCTCTGAAATGGAGAGACTGCTCAACACTTGTCTTTGTATTAAACAATGATCATCACCCTGTGAGACCATTGAAATGGTCACAAGGAACTAATAATATGCATAATTGTCCAAATTCAGACGCACTACAGGTATTTTTTTATCCAAAACGGAGGACCTCCTGACACAAACTACGTAGAAGTATTTCAGATAACATCCCAGTCAGATTTTCAAAGTGTGACACAACTTCCTGTGGGTATACAAAGTGTTCAAAATATCCCCGTTTGTTAATCGACGAACGTTTCCTCTCTTTCAGCTGGCCTTAACTCACCCCAGCCATCACCTCAACTTTGGCATGAATCCCGACCACGCCCGCAACTCGCTGTCCAACTGCGGCATCCGCCAGCCCAAATATGGCGACAGGAAGGTCCACCACATGTACATGAGGAAAAAAGGTCTTTATTTCAATGTTTTCCTACTCTAAAAATGACCAGTCGTTTTTATCAGGCAACTCTAACCCTACCATCCCGGGGATTTTTTAATTTTTTTTCGCAGGAATCAACACATTGATTAACATCATGTCTCGTCTGGGACAGGATGACCCCTCCCCTTCCAGGTAGGCTGCCTGCGGGCACATATCTGTTCATGCTATCACTGACCACAGGAGCAACCAAAGGGACGATTCTTGTGATTAATATACCCGGCAGGCCTGCTGACAAGAAAATTAACTTTAACTGTGAAAGCAAGGGATTTAGCAGGTGAGCAGGTGTGTGTGTGTGTGTGTGTGTGTGTGTGCGTGTGTGTGAGAGAGTGTGCGTGCATGTGTGAGAAGCCCATCTCTCCTGCTACCTCTTCTAATGTCCTAACATCTCCGCCTTTCCTTTCGTCTCCTCCCCATCTCTAGGATCAATCACAACGAGAGACTGGAGTTCCTCGGTGATGCTGTTGTCGAGTTCCTCACCAGGTGAGAAAGCGCCTGCGCGCCTCTGATAGACACCTGCGCTAATTGAAGCCGACGAGAACACTATCGGCCTTTGTCTTTTTTTTCCTTTCTCACCTTCTCACTCCATTTCTCCCTCTTTCTCGTTGTCTACATCTATCCTCGTCTGTCACAGCCACGCTCTTCTCCATACTTTCAACTCATTCAAGACAGTGATTTACTGGTAATTGGAACTGGGATGTAAACCCCACCCCTCCCACCACCTCCTCCTCCTCGTTACCTCTCACGCCGCCCTCAACCTATTTTAATAGGCTGAAATTCTCCATGACAACTTGCAATTAGCTGTCTGGAATTGCTGTCTGGAATGCTGACTGTGTTATTGACTGCCAGGTGAGTGCGGGCGCTGCTGTCCGGCACTTACCTAAGCACAGCACACACTGCTCATTATATATATATATATATATATATATATATATATATATATATATATATATATATATATATATATATATATATGTATATATATATATATATATATATATATATATATATATATATATATGTATATGTATATATATATGTCAGTGTTCCACCACTTCCTCCTCCTCTGAGAGGAAACGTGAGAAAAGTGCAGAGATTATCAGTAGCTATAGTTTTTAGACACTGGCACTATTTTTGTGTGTGTTTTGGCAATTTGCCTCTCCACACCGCCACAGTGTTTGAAATCAAACAATCAAGATGTGATTGAAGTGCAGACTTTAAGCTTTGATTCAAGGGGTTCATTAACAGTTTAGGAAGTACACCCATTTTTATATATAGTTCTCTGCTTTCAGAGGCTCAGAAGTTATTGGACATAATTGAAAAACATCTCTTTATTATTTCACGACAGATTAAACAGATAAAAGTTCTGGGGTTGATTCCAGGTGTGGTCCAAACGGACGTCAGAGCGAGGGAGGGAGGACATCGTTATGGTGGGTGGGCGGGCTGTTGGAGAGGTAATAAAAACTTGAGGAGCGACCAAATCAACAATGCGGTCTGAAATGTGGAATGAAACACAAGGAGGCAGGTGTATTCGTGTCAAGGTCTACAATCAAGAGATGCCTCCATGCATAGAAATAGAAAGGGTTTACAGCATGGCATGAACCACTGGCTACACTCAAGAAACTGTTCTGAAAAAAGCTGTTTGGACAGAGGAGACTAAAATTAACTTGTACCGGTGTGAGGAGGATAATCCGAGGCCGATCACAGTTTTATGGCATGGGCATGTGGTGCGAGTGGAACTAGTGCTAGTGGGATAAATGATGACCCAGAGTGTACTTATCCTTATATTAATGATAGTATAAATTATGTCAACTTGCCTAATTACTATTGAATCTCTGAAAATTGGGAACTATGTATAAAAAAAGGCTATACCGTATTTTTCGGACCATAAGGCGCAAAACAGTCAGATAAGTCAAACTTTACTCAACTCATTCTTCTTGCTTCCTCCACTTCCGTACCATTTATTCATTAATGTTGAATTCTCTCGCAGCTGCTGTATTCCCATGCTGTTGCAGTATATTAATGACTAACCTCGTATTGTGGATGGATTATCTCAGTTGTGCTCCTGACTGAAGTCCATAACCATCAGGAACCCTCATGCTAACTTTTGAGTGTAAAAAAGTTAGCGTTCATCCTGCAGCTTCACTGTTTATGTTATGCTAACATAGCTGTGTCACTAGCGATCACGTAGCACATCATTATATACCAGCTAGTCCAACTTCAGTAACCCTACAAAAGCCACTGCTGTTTAGTTTCTTGTCTTCATTTATGTTGGAAGTGATGGCAGAGCTGTACGTTTTATTTTTTTCAGAAGTCTCTCAGTCAGAACATGCTATATCATGTTTAGGTAACTAGCGAAACTGGCGAGCTAACTTCCTGCTAACTTCTAACTCTGTTAAGTTTAATAAATTCTGTTTTAAAGGATGCCTGGATGTTAAACTTAATTTTTACTCCTGGTAAAGGAGCAACGCTGATCATTTTATTAAGGATGAAAGAATTTAGACAGTTTTTAACTCTTCAGTGATGCTGCAGTGTTTGTTTGACTTTGGGACATGAAGAGGATGAAATTTGGGACCCCGATTACTCGGTGAGGCTCCTGACTACGGCAGCCCTAATGCTCCGACAATCCATCAGGTGGTGCGGCTTCGTAGTTTGCCTTATAGTGCAGAAAATACACTAATTAATAAACAGTTAATGAGGTACTTTTGTAAAAACCCTTGAATGACAGGCCGAAAGTCTTCACTTCAATCACATTTCAATCATTTGACTTGAAATCCATCGCGGTGAAGTCCGTTAGTGTGCCACTAACTGTACTTTCCCACTGTTCCACCACATCCTCCTCCCCAGTCTCCGAGCATAAATGCTGTAACATATAAGAAAAGGGCTTTTCTCTTTCCGCGAGGTGTACCCTTCACACGCATACATGCACATAGAAAAGGGAGAATAGATTTTTATCAGATTTCCATTTGCCCACCAGCATAACTTCTCCTACCAGAAATTCATTTGTAAGCCTCAATGCTAACACTTCCATAACATCCAGGAACAGGATTAAACCTTAATAGGAGCTGACACTGGGTTACAAAGGATACCGCTTCAGCTCCTTATGCACCAGGAACTGTGTTACAAACAAGGTGGTTAGCCTCTGTTTCTCTTGGTATCTCCGGGCATGTTTTGCCACTTTCTCTCCTTCTCACCCCCCTCCTCTTCTTCTGCCTTCTTCTTTGATTGTTAGCGTCTGACGAGACATGCTTGGCCTACGCTCTGGCCCTCTGAATTATTTATCAGCCTCTTGTCCAGTTAAATGGCTACAGCAGATCCGGCCAACTGCCTCGTGCACCTCCAGCATGCACTGCCCTTGGAGGCTATTTGCGTCTCTGCTGTTCAGCCAACAGAATATTTTGCACATTTGAATAGCTCCAAACGCTGGGTGGGAGTTAGTGTTGAGTAGAGGGGAGCAGCGAGATTATTTTTTTACAAGGGTCAGCAGCTGATGTAAAGAAAATAAGGCCACGTGCAATATTTGTAAGTAAATATTTCATCAGAAGGACTTTTTTAAGTCCAGGTGTTTAAATGAGTAAAAATTATTAAAGATAAATGCTTGTGAAGTCATGTTTGTAGTTGTGTTAAGAAACACCGAGGCACGGCTGGGCGCATTGATTTGGTTTCTTTATTTTTGGGCCAGAAAGTACAGCAGCACACGTAAAGAAAAGCACACGAGGAACAGACTGCAGATGAGCTTCACAGTTGGTGTCTGGAAAGTGCCACAGTTGGTGGAGGCTATTAATAAGCAGAGATATAAATACAGCGTGTTTTCCTACCTGAAAATTGCTGTGGAGTCCACTCAGTCGGGTTGTGTGACTGACACTTTGGCTAGCAAACCAAGAGTCTCTGGTCTCATTATTTTCCATTACACTAAGTGGGTTTTATTAATTCCAAGTGTTTTGTTTCCACACTAAGATCACAATACCCTGACAAATGGACCTCTCGTGAATTTGGAAAAACAGAACGCCACCTGCTTTCCTCTCTTTGCATTGATTAGAAATGACTGAATTAAATTGCCTGTTTTAATTCAAATGAAATCAAATGACACGCCGCAGTTAGGGAGACGCCGGACCGTAATGAAAATGGAACCTGCTAGCGCGGAACCCAGCTGTGGAACCACTCAAGCGTCCGCCGCCATTTTCTGGGTTCCAGCGCAGACCTGGAAAGGCTGGATATGTCGGGAAAATTAATTAGTCGGTCTTGAAGAGTTTTGAAAATGCAGGATGAGGCAGCGTGAAATGGCATTAAACTTTTTGGACAGACCAGGGCTGTCAAACTCTCTTTAGTTCATGGGCCAAGAACAGCCCAATTTGATCTCAAGTCCTATATAACAAGCTAAAAAAAATCCACTACTTTAGTCTGAAAAAGTACATCCAGAAAATGTCATATTTATCAAATCCTTCATTTACAAAATAATGGATGAACTTCCTGAGATATTTTATGGGGGGGAAAAAGGCAATTCAGTCAGCCTGCTGTCATCAGTCAAAGAAATGTGTTGGCACAGCTCCTTCACTTAACCGCTTCACTTCGGGGTGGTGTGTCAAGCCATGCATATTTCTTTGTCAGTAACAAATATGCAAAACTCGTGATGATTCAGACATTTGGCTCAGAAAAGAATCGGCAAGAAAGAAAGGGAAGAAAATCCAAAAACGTGACATTTAAAGGGAATTAGACATACCAGACTATACCAGTTTGGCCAGTTGAAAATATAGGTTGTTGTATTTTGTCATTATGTCATTGTTTATTCCGCTTTTCCTCACCAAACCTTCTTTCTAATGTAGACCTAATGAAATAACTGACAAACACTAGCCACTACCAGCTGTAAATGTCATGTCATTCGCCAACAGGCAGTTATTTCTGTGTCCACCCTTCTATGTACCGATTCTCGTCCATGTTCATAAATGAAAATTTTCCACTTTGAAACAGGAGGGGTTGATGGTGGAGTCATTTCACTGCTCACACCAGTTTGAGTCATACGCAGATTTTCACACATCATTTGTATCATTTTTAAATATTCATTCAACATATGGCGCTCGGTTGAGCTCGGGCATTAACAATGACTTGGTGAGGTTTAGGCGTTAGAAACCTCTGAGTTAGGTTCAGGAAAAGATCACAGTTAAGTCTTTTAAAGCTTTTTCTTTTCTTTATCGTTATAAATAAAAGAAATAAAAAATAATTCCTACCTAAGCATATCACAAATATTACAAACTTGTGCTCTCGCTGACACAGAAAAAATTGGCAATTGTTGTCAGTGGGGAAAAATAGATTGCTCTTTTGTGACTATTTCACATTTTGCTATGAGACTGGACTGAATAATAGAGCCAGCGAACACCCGTACTTGGCCCATGTAACAGTGAATCCTTAAAAGACACCACGTTAACACGGTTTTCTGGTATTTTTAGCAACTCGCAACTCAAGCTAGAGTCCAAAACGATGCCCAGTTTTCACATTTGCAAAGCCGTCTTTGGTGGGCTGCTTTTGGCGTGTAGATTGTATGTTTGTCATCCTTATTTTGGACAGTTATTGGCTTATTTTTCTTCATCACTGATTCTCGTGTCTGTTGGGCTGAGCAATAACTTTTATTCGATTATACTTGGTCATATTTTTCTATCCTTTAACATGTTCGGATGAGAAATTCTGATTTGAAAAATCATAAAAAGGCTAACTTGAACTATTTTGTGTTTGATTTCTCTTTCCACAGTGTTCACCTGTACTACCTTTTTCCCAGTTTAGAGGAGGGTGGCCTGGCCACCTACAGAACGGCCATCGTACAGAACCAGCATTTGGCCATGCTAGCCAAGGTAAACCTCCCCCACCTCCTCCAACTCATTACCTTCCTCTGCAGGTCAAAGTGGTGTAAGGTGTCAGATCTGGCAGGAGAACATGTTGGAGACAGTCTTATTGTTTTCTGTCTTGCTGTTATGACTTTGCTCCTTTCTAAGCAGGCACTGGGGAAAAGAGTAATTTTGTCTCGATGCCATTACTACCCCATTTTTGCCCCCTCAGGTTTGTAATTGGAGTTAAAAGGTTGTTGTTTTGGAGGACTAGACGAGTGCGGCTGGGGTCCCTATGGGCCCCTAGAGGTCTCCCTGAAACACTCTCCAGTTCCTGTTATCGCTAGGCCCCCTTGCTTCCCTCCTTCGCTCTCTTGCTGGCAGCGTCGTAGAGCCAAGCTGTACTCACTGGCACGTTTGTAAAGAACACAACAATAATCGTCCCGTGATGTGGAGAAAGCAATTAAAAACTTCAATCTTTCATGTTGCTCCCTGCTGAATACAAAGATGCAGCCGCCCGAATCTGCATTAGTGCTGTGTAGCAGTTTGGCTTGTTTCAATTTGCCGCTCGCGGTAAAGTGAGTGTGATACAGTGTTCAACGTTGCCAAGTTGTTTACCAGGCTCCTCTAAAGCTGTCTGCTCAAGAACACTCGCAATTATCTTTCAAAAAATATCTTGAGCGAGCAACGCACAATCCGCCACTTCACTTGGAAGGCTTAAAAGTCAGAGCGGGTTCCCTCTGAGTTGGAGTATTTATGAATTGTGATTTAATTTGTGTGTGCAATCACCGGGGGTGGGATACCACCAACAGTTATCAGCCGTAATTAAATAGCACCCTGACTGTTTTTTGTTGTCTGTAGTGCGCTGCCAGAAGAGTCAAGTTGGGCTACTTTCGACTTGGTTCATAGAAATAGTTTGCAGAAAGTTTGCCTGACCCACAGTCTCACACATCACAGCACTGAATTGCAACCTATGCAGATTATTATCTGCGATGTGCTTTGTTGTTAGACCGAAAAACTCTGTTTGATGTTTATTAGTACACATTTGAAATTTTACAACTTTACGGGCCTGCATCAGTGATGTAAGCATGGATCGCTTTAATCAACCAAACCCTTTTTAACAGATTTTAACAGTAACTGCATTTAGTTAGAAATTACTGCATGCAGTCACCTGTTAGTGAAGTTCTGAGTTTTTGCTTATTTTTTACTACCAACCAAAAGAAAACAGATGTGAACATTTAATTAACCCTCTGGGTTCTATCCTGGCCATTTGTGGCTACTTCATTTTTGTTCTGTTAATGCAAATGGAATGAAACTTCACAAAGGTGTGTATTTTTGTCAGATTTTTTCATTTTCAACATCAGCTCCTTAATAATATCAATAATATTCACTATACACCAAATTGTTCCTCTTGACTCTATCGTGGCCATTTTTGGCCAATTGAAACCCATTATAACCACCTTTGTTGATTCCTTGTTACTGACAGTACTATATCATGCGATTTAGGTAAAATTGCTTTCATTCTAAAGTCAACACATGAAAGTTATAGTTTTTAGTGTTTTTTTATCAAATTACATCATTTACCCATTTTTGGCCAAGCAAGCGATTTCATGTAATATTCCTAGTTTCTAGTAGCGGCTTTCGATGGCCTACCACACTCCAATGGACAAAATAATGAAACAATTTTGACATAGGTTTGATCTTAAGGATCTAATAGTTTATGTTTGTGCACGACATTGCAGCACAAACATGTATTTGCAAGATAGACTGGAATAAATAATGACGCATCAAACATTATATAGGCTGCAGTGCATTTCTGTGGATGCAGGCTATTGAGCTTTGAGGTTCCCAGTCAAACTTCGCTTTGAAGCACATGTTAAAAGCACTTTTACTCTTGTATTTTTCATAAAAAGATACCATACCAAAAATATAAACTCTAGAAACAAAAACAAAAAAAAAACCCAATCACAGGACATTTTGCAGAGTTCAAACCTGCAGCTGGAGCGCAAACAACAACAAACACTGTTTGTAAACGTGTCCTGGAGTTTATGCAGGTGCAGACAGAGCTACTGCTGTAAGTAAGCCTAACAGCTTCCAGATCATTTATTCTGGCTATATGGCAAGAAGGTCATCACTGCTTCAAGCACTGTCTGTATGATCTGGTCAGAGAGCAAGGACGGCAGCAGTCATCTTTCCTTGAAGAAAAGACATCTGCCCAAGATGAAGAAACCTCCTCTCCAGAAGATGAGGGGACAATCTCCAAAGAGGCTGACTGCATCACCACTGATGATGAGTACTAGCCAGTGCCTGAATCCTCTTCTTTGGGGGAGGATTGGGGTTGGGGGGCATGGAGGTGGAGGCCGAGCAGCTGATGGAAAAGAACATAGGAGCATTTTCTGAGACCGAGGAGCCGGTGACTGAGTGGATCCCTCATGAAAGGAAAACCATGTGGGTCCCACCACTGAAGAGAGACTGCTCTACAATCCAGTACCCACTGGTGTCAAACCAGGGCTCACCCTGTATGCAGTTTCCTGCATTAGCAGCCTGAGATCTACTTTTGACTTTGTTATAACAAAGGAGATCTTTTAGCTGCTGTGCACCCTTACAAACCTGCACGGGAGGCAAAGGTGTGAGGATTGGAGGATTGTAGATGAAGTGGAGATAAAGCCTACACCAGAATAAAGCAATACATAGCATGTTGGATGACAACACTGGAAGTTATCAGGAAGTAAAAAAAGGCATGGGGTTCAGACTCCAACTGACGGAGGAGCTCTGAGGACAACGTCTTTCCTTCGGGCACCTTGGCAGAGGTGATGATGATGCCTTTGTCCCGCCAGAAACAACTTCACTGAAGTGGGGGAGTCCTCTACAATCTACAAATGAAGAGTGATCCTGGGAGAGCTGGGACACATGCTGGTGACCTCAACAACTGCAAGACACCCTTCTCCTTAATTCTCAGCCACTTCTGCCATTGATCTCAAGATACAGTACTCTGAACCCACACCCCACCAACAAAATGAGATACAGGTGCAAAAGGAGCACCTCCAGGATTGGAACAGCAGCCCCTCGCACCAGGTGTAGAAAGTGTGCCTACAAAAACCACTCTACTGTGGTTAGCACATCTTGCTGCTAATGAGGATGCACACAGAAGCACACACTGGAATATACATTTTGATCATTTCATTGGTCATTTCAGTGGTTATTTGGTCATTAAATGGCCTTTCTGGCCACTAACATACCATGTGTGATTTTTTTGTTTTTGACCATTCACCCCCCCCCCCCCCCCCCACCCCCCCATTGAACAGCACTGAACAGCAAGTCATTGAACAAATAAGTGGGAATTTTTCTTAATATATATGAATTTTATAGCATTTTGTAAACGTAAACAGGGGGAGTTTTTATGTTTTTGCTCTCCCTGCACAAATATAACAATGCATTATAATCAATGTTGATGTGAATCAATTACATGCCCCAGACTCTACTATTAATAATACAAGAAATTTCAGTAGCAATGCAATTATATAAAATTGCGAGATTTGATGTTGTCTTCCAGCTAGTGCAGTGGACAAGCAAGCAAGAAATTTATTTATATAGCGCTTTCAGATCAGCCACGAGCTGAACACAAAGTGCTGTACACTTGACATGCCAAACATGATACATTGAGCATGTTAAAAAAATGAGAAAAATAGTAATAATAATATAAGATAAGTAATATATATATATATATATATATATATATATATATATATATATATATATATATATATATATATATATATATATATATATATAAAACATTTAAAACAATAAAATCAGCACATTAGATTAAAACAATAAAATCAGGGTCAGACTGTGTCATAAGCCAAAGAGTAAAAATGAGTTTTAAGACGTGTTTTAAAAGTGGACAAACAAACTGGTGTTTAAAGGGTTAAAAATTTAAAAAGTAATAACTATTTTATATTTATGAAAAGAATTGAAGTTAGTTAAAAGTTTTATGCAGAAAAAATGGCAAAAAAACATAAAAATAATAAAAATTACATAGACCTAATCTTTTGGTGGCCACTTTTGGCCACGAACAAGTTGAAAGGGGTAGTGATTTTGAACAAGCCCAGAGGGTTAAGAAAACACAACAGAAGTGCGGATATCATCAGGTCAATGCTAGCAAACTTTGTTATCAAGCTGCAAACAGACTGTCCCGGGTTTGTCACATACACGGAGATATCTGCTAATTAGTACCAGGGGAAATACCGATAAATTGCCAACTAAAATTGGAGCACAGAATTCCTGGAAGATAATTAACAGCACTTCAACCATCGCTCTCTGTTTGATAACCGCTTTAAAGGCCATTAATACCAAACAGTGATCCAGTGGCTCAGACCAGTGACTTAAATTAACTAAGGTTAAGCCTTACCTGTGGTAGCATCTGCATGTCAAGGAAAGTGACCACTGCTGTAATTTTAAACTTTTATAACTCATCCAAATGGATGAGTTATAAAAGAAAATTCATCCTGCATGCACTTGTTTAAAAAAGCCATTTGAGACCAAAACTATAAGGTATACTAGAATGTAAGCATGCTTTGTAAAAAGCATATATAAAGTTAGACCTTTTAACATGGCGTCTATGGGGATTGATCGCTTTTGAAGCCTCAAGAGGACATTAGAGGAACTGTATTGTTTTGCACTTCCACATTTGATGAAAATATACATTTTTAAATTGTTTTGATTATGTGTTAATTATACAACACTAAAAAAACTTGACATTTTACTGATACTTCTTGGTTATTGTGGGTAAAAACTGGACATTAATTGGCTTGAGAAGCTCATATCTTGAACATGTCGGGGGTCTGTGGAGTTTGTGGAGCCGCAAATGGCTCCAAAGTAAGGTTTTTGGCAGTTCCACATTGGCTTAAGTGTAGCCATGCTCATGTCTTTTGATAAGTGTAGCTTTAAGATGATCTTGATGTTCTAAGATGATTAAGCCAAAGAACCACTTATGCCAATGTGAGGCCTCAGTCTGTCCATCCATGACTCCCAGGAAACGCTACTGTGGTAGCTGAAGTTTGGTAGTAAAAACTCCATTCACACTGTAACCGTCCAGCAGACTCGGTACGTGCGAGTACATTTTCATTAGTTTAAGCAGTACAGCCAACCAGAGACCAGAAAACATATCACTTTGTTTTTGCACTTTATACATTGAGCTTATTTAGACTTCTGCAGTGAATCTACGCCCTGACTCAGAAACGCCTCTTAACATTACCCCTCACCCTTCCACGCCATTCGAATTGTTGCGGGCTACATTAACTCAACGTGTATTTACATTTCTCGGCAGGTGCACGTCAGGTTCCACTGTAGGGTTTTAAAGGAGTGTTTGGTTACACCGTACAACATCGATGTCTCACTGAAGCATAATTCAGGCATTACAGTGATCTGTGAACTGGATGGATCAGGAGCCAGTTGACCAACTATTTAATTTATGTTCTGTTATCTTTTATTTATTTATTTTTTAACTGCTCTTATAAATACATACAAGTTTGGTCTCATAACTAAGAAATCTGACCTCAAACTTGTTACATGAAACTACTTGTTGCTGTTTCTTGTTGCTTATTGGGGTAAAAAGCACAACTTCAGCTCACGTTTGGAGCCTCCAAAGGCCGTTGGAGAAACTGCAGCTTTTGGCTTTTCCTCATTAGCGACTTGACTGTATTTACCTTGCGTGCACTAATATCCTATTAAAAATTAGGACATGGACATATGTTCCAGGGAGAGTTTTATAAATCCCAGTGACTTGTTTAAAGTCAGTACGATGATTCTGAGCATCAATTCTTTATATGAATGGAAGCTGCTGCTCAAAGGCCATTTCTCTGTGGTACAATTTTGCTGTACTGATGTATGCTTTTGTAAAGAAAGTAGCGCCTACTAAAAGAACTACTTTTCAGAGTGAATGAAGGTCACCACAGTGCGATTTCACGTTTTATCTTGGGATTATCTAGCGTGCGTGTGAGCGTGCGTCTGCCTGTATGCACACGTGTGAACATTCTCCTCCTGTGCCGGCTTAGTGCTTCATGCCACAGCTGGACAGCACATGAGCACATCTGTCAGTGCCATGAAGTAGAACCTTTTCCAGCAAGGGCATGCAATCTTTTTCATTTCCCCTGAGTTTTTGGACTCTTACATAAAAGCCTGTGAAAGTGCGGAATGCAAAAAAAAAAGAAAAAAAGAAACGAAACAGGTCATCATTTTTTACGTGGTTATTAGTGAGGTGCTGTTGACAGCGAGCTAACGTGAATGCATTTGTTCATTTGCAGAAACTGGAGCTGGATCGCTTCATGCTCTACGCTCACGGACCGGATCTGTGCAGGGAGTCGGACTTGCGGCACGCCATGGCCAACTGCTTTGAGGCTCTGATGGGTGAGATTCCCCTGAGATCAAGAGAGAAGCGGGGATGATGGTCGGGCAGGAGAACAAAACAGAGGAATGCATTTCGAGTCAACTAAATATGTAAATCTATTCCTAAAAGGGTAGATTTCCATATACGGAAAACAAATACTTTCTCTCCGCCTGTGTAAACACAACACACGCATTAGTAGGGGGATTTAATAGTCGAGTTTTAGTGGACTTTGCATCAGCGCATACTGAAAACGCTTTAATGCATAAATGTGTTTAATTCAAATGCTTTGAATGAAACTGAACCTTTTCATAATAATGTATTTCCTCTTTTGTTTTTTGTGCGTGTTAAACGGTATAAATAGCTGCAGTGGATCTCCCATTAGGCTCTGGAAACATTACGCAGCTTTTATTGATCTCTGGAGATGCGGTTTGACCTCTGGCTGGACATGCTATCCCCAGAGAGCTGCTCTCCTTTGCCCGCACCAAACACATACACAAGCTCGCCATTCGTCTCTCCAGCTGCTCCGTTTATAGGGTTTGTGCAGTGATTAGGACCCTGTGCTGGAAACCACACACATATAATAAAAAATCTCTTGGTGGGGACCAGTCTCCCTCTCTCTCTCTTCATCCTACCCCATGGGCAGCGCTAAGCTAAGCCTCACTCCTGGAGAGCTGCAGAGTCGGCAGCTTTCCCCATCTTATCACCATCTTGATTGAACCAGTTCAGCCATCTCTGCGCTCCCCTGATGATAGATACAGAAAGTGGGTGACTTTAAAGAGATCTTCTTCGCTTCCCTCCCTCTCACGGAAAACAGGAGAGCGACGGGGGGAAAGTGCTGACTAGCGCCGCGGCCTCTTCGCTGGGCCCGCTGCTCCGTGCTTGTAACGGCTTCATTATCGGCAGAGACAAAGTCATAATCTATTCTGTCCCGTGGCTGTCGCCGCCTCATCGCCGCGCACATCCGAGCAAGGCAGCAGGGCCGCGACACCGGATGCCTCTCGTCTCTCTCAGCCTCTCCCCCCCACCTTCTGTCCTCCAGTTTCATCTTTAGAAAAGTGATGAATAAACAGGGTTCGTGCTGTAAAGGAACCGGTGAGAAAACTTGCTGTCAGAGAGCACCCTGTGGTGATGGGTTTTTGGGTTGCTAACTCAAAAATATCGCCCACCCCTCTCTCGTCTTCCCGCTCACCGCAGACACACTCGCTGAGGGGCGCAACATGCACACGTACGCAAAAAAACCACAAAAAATGAGGCTTTCAAAGTCGTTTGCATCAAGAATGCCGTCTGATGTTGCTCCTCTTCTTTCACCGAGGCTTTTGTCATCTTCATTTCAGGGTTGTTTTTTTCCTTACTCAAACGCCTCCTTTAAGACCTTGTTGTCGAGCCGTCGATCTGTCTCCACCCTCCCCCGTCTCTGACTTAGTCTTTATATCCTTTTGCGTTTCTCCATCTTTCTCTGCCCCCCTCCCTCTACGATCTAGAGTTTGGGTGTTATTAGGTGAAAGATGTGCCACGAAGATGATGAGTCATGCTGTCACTCTGTCATCTCCCCCTCTCCTCCTCTTCCTCCTCCTCTTCCATCCTCACCCTGCAGCCCCACAGCACTCTCTCTCCCTCACTGAACAGAGCACTTCTTTCTCCTTACAAGACAAACTCGGATCGCTCGCACGTGCCGTAGGATGGTACGAGGGGCACGCGAGCACTGTCATTTCATCCTTGCGCACGCCGCTCCCTCTGACAGAGACGTCAAACCACCACTTTCTCAAAAGCAGCAGGCGCCACATCAACAGACGTGCACTTGCAGATATGTCGCTGCCTCGTTGTCTGAAGTTGCCATAATGGTATTTTTTTATTTTTCTTTTTTCCCTCCCTTTTTAACATTTTTTTTTCTTTCCCCGTCGGCGCGCTCATGCGTCGAATTCAAATGGGCCTCTTTCCACGCACGCTCCTTTTGAAAGCTCTGATGGAATATGACATGCTCATAATATTTCCAGGGCCCTGGCAGATAGCTTTAACGGCTTACTATGCATGTTTTCTGACCTTTGTTTTATTTGTTTCTCTGCCACAGTGACCATTGAACCTGGGCTGTGTTGGAAATGGCAGATAATCTCCTGCTTTGCATGGGCAAAGCTTTCTCTCCGCGGAGCTGAGAATGTGTCTATCTCCTAACCCTGAGGCAGGGCCATTCTCTTGCTCGAGACAGAGAGAGAAAGGGAAGGGAGAGAGCTGGAGAGAGGACGAATGGAGGGAGAGCAGTGGAGGAATGGAAAGCAAAGGCATCTGCAATGCAAATAGCTGCCCTGCAACCCTGAATAATTCAAAGTGTTGAATGGAAATCTTGCTTTTCTGATCCCTCGTCATTAACTTCTGCCGGAGTGGGCCATTCTCATTTGGGCTCTTTTGGCCTGCGCACCTCCCATTCTGTACACCACCGCCCCCAACCATTCGCTCTCACCCTCTCCTTCAGTACTTTTGCTCTTGCCCACTTTACCTCTTCGTCTTTAGAAACCACTTTCTCCCACTGCTTATTCATAGAAACTCTGCACGCCTGTTGCCCTCCCGTTTCCCTCTCAGGTCCTCTTCGCTGATAAGCCTCGCCGCTTCCTTCCTACCAAACTGTTTGAAAAGAATTGCGAGAAGAAGAAAAGAGGCCCCACTCTGTTTTATGGCCCTAATTTCCTTGTACAGTTGATCTGTGGATTATACGCTGCCAGCAGCCATGGGGGATACAGATGGTGAACCTTTGTGAGGCCCCCTCTCTAAGCTCTTCCTATTAAAAGAACGCAGAGAAAGGATTATCTCTCACTTGCTGAATATCAGATTCATACACAATGCGCCCGGTGTATTCATTGAGTGAGAACTGCTCCTTTTGTTAATTGCCGCGATGGTAGCAGCGGTGGAGTTGGTTTCATGCGCGCCCTCTTTTGTCTCTCCATCTCACCCCTCGCTCGAGCCTCATTTTTGAAACTGATGTTATAATGCACTTCGACTGCCTTTGTCACCGCCGTGCTGAAAAATTCTATTTTTATGTTTTGCTTTTGTTTATTTTTTTGCCTTTAATGTTTTGCTTTCCCTGTCCATCTGCTGCTTCATCCCCCATTGAGCTGAGAGGGAGCTTAATATATTATTTGATGGATTAGAGCCTGAGCGTTTTTGAATAATTCATTCTAGGTTATTAATGTGTCTGTCAGCCACTGGTGTTTCATATGCCCCTGACTCTGGGTTTTTATTGGTCACTGAAAGCCCACAGACATTGCAATCCCATTCCTAAACATAACGGTGTACAGTCAGCACGGCTGTCTGAATTAGACTTGTGACAATGTGGAGATTCATTAGACGCTGGCCTTCTCTGGCCATGACTGATATCCTCTGCACAGCACTGGATTCAAACTTGGTACATGAAGTAAAGGGCAAGAAAAAAAAGCATTTTTGGTCCTTTTTAATAAAAAAAAAAAAAAAAAGGACAATCATTATAAAATATGACTTTTTTTAATTTAAAGTATCATAGTCGGTATATCAGGTATCAGGACAGAGATGGTTATAAAAAAGCCCTTAGTGAACCTCCAGCAGACTTGGCCTAAGTTCATCGTGGCCCTGCATGTCGTGGCACAGTCCTGTTTGGCATTCCTCTGCATGGAGTTTGAGGATGGTGCCTCTGGACTGGCAAAATGGGTGCTGATCCCCCCATTTTCAGACGCAAGACTGGAAGGTGTGCTTCAATTTCAGAGGGATTATACTCTATGCCAGGATGCTGGTGAAGGGAATGCCTCAAATTCAGGAGGCTCAGAGTCCTCTTCATCCTGGTTGTTGAAGACTGGAGTGTTTTTTATTCTCTCAGATATACTTTGGGGTGCGTAGGAGTTTGGCCTTTCAGTCTTTAGTAGTCTCTCAGTGCTATGGGGGCTTGTTCCTGATGGGAATAGGATTTAGGCCTTTGCCGCCAATTCTGTTTTTATTTACTTTGTTTATTTGGCGGTTTTTAGTGTATATTTAATATTGATTTAGTGACAACACTTAGTTTATATTTTGTATGTCCTATACAGGACTTTGGCCAGCTGATGTTGTTTAAAATGTGCTACAGGAGACTTTGACTTGACTTGACTTTTATGGACAGTATTTCTTGGCAGAGCCAAGGGGTGAAAGGTTTCCTGTTTGGTGGTCTTGGGGATCATGCCTGTGCTTTTTACTGATGATGTAGTCGTTATTGCTGCATTGAGAGGCGACCTCCAGCTCGCACTGAGGCAATTTACAGCTGAGTGCAAAGCTACTGGGATGAGAATTCACACTGGGTGAGGTCATGGTTCTCACCCAGAAAAGATTTGATTGCCTTCTCTGGGCTGGGGAGGAGTTACTGGTCCAAGTGGAGGAGTTCAAGTATCCCGTATCAAGGTTCATGAGTGGGGAAAGACTGGAGTGGGAGAATGCCAGGGGGATTGGTGCTGCAGACGCCGTAGCGGTCTGTAGTGTTAAAAAGGAAGCTGAGCGTGAAGGTGAAACTGTTGATTTACTGGTCGATCTACTTTCCTAGCCTCACCTATGGCCATAAGCTGTGGCTAGTAACCGAAAGAATGAGATCACAGATTCAAGCAGCGGAAATGAGCTTCCTCCCAAAGGTGTCTGTAGCTTTTCCTCAGATGGGATAAAGAGGTTGGTCATTCATGAGGGCTTCTGAGTAGAGGTACCACTCCTCTGGAAAAGAGTGAGTTTAAATGGCGCATGACTTGGATGCTTCCTGGACCCCTCGAAGGTGGGGTGTTTCAGGCATGTTCAACCAGGAAAACACTCTGGGGCATATCCAGGACTGGAGAGGTAATGCATGTTGGCTGGCTTGTAAACGCCTTGTCCTACTGGTAGAGCTTGCAGTTGGAGTCTCATAGAAGAATAGATCTGAATGTATTTGTCTGTTTTATATACGATTCAGCTTTTATTACATCGTTTTATTACATCTTTTGTTCACTTTTATTTTGAAAGCACATTTCTTAATTAAACCAGGCTAACAAATCAAGACAAAGGCTATAAAGAGCAATAAATAAGTTATGTAGTCATTTATCAACATAGCAAACAGGTGATCCAGGTTGGGGAAAAAGACGTTTTAGTGAACTGAACTTTGAGGTCTTAAATAGTGAGTCATTTCTCAGGTTGGTTATCTGAACATAAAGGCTTAAACTCGATACATTTAACAAGGGATTTGGAGGAAAATAGCACTTTCATATTCTATTCAGATTCATGTAAAATGCTGCTGAACTTCGGTCTTACGTCTGTGTTATTATTATTGTGAAGCTAAGTGAATCATAATGTCCTTTGGGCACGCTTGCTATGATTTTCATGGCTATTGTGAGATGTTTAATAGTTGTAGACCTCCTGCATTTCGCACTGGATTCTCAGGCAGAACTGACAACTGAGTGTTGAATGCACTGGAGCCCGGAGACTGCAGAGTGATTTGGCCAGGGCATGATGTTACTGCAAGATGAGCTGTAGAGAGATGCTAGCATTTAATTACCAGTCGAGCTGTTCGGGTGTTTTTGTGGGCCGTGTGTCTTCAGGGCGTCAGCTTCAAGTTTGCAGGCTGACGGGGTGGCCTGAGAAGCACACATCTCCGTTTAATGATTGCGGCAAGTTGCGTGTTTGATTGGATTGCTTTGGGGCACACTCTTTGCACGGACAGCCTCCTTGTCAAGTGTGTTCTCGCTAGACTTAACTGCATATCTTGGTTTCTTCATCCACTGGGCCCTTTGATTGACACCAAAGGTGTTGCTTTGAGATTTTTAATACCTTTTTAAATCCCTTGAGGCTCTCCTGGTTTCTAACCGCTTACCCCTACATTCTCCTTCCACTTGGAAAAAGTTTTGAAAATCTTATAAGAAGCAAAAAACTTTGAATTTCAACAACTTTAAAGCCTCCATTTGGGGAACTTTCCAAATCTGCAGTGTCATCAGAACATGAAGAAAGCTGCCTCCCGGCCACACCCACTCTCCCCGTAGCATCGGTGCTCGCACACATGAATGCGTTATGAGTAGTAGTTGAAAGACATTGAGAAGTTGGACTTGAGAGGGAGTTCTTGCACTCTCACAGCTGGTTTCCAGAGGTAACATCTGCTTTGTAGCAGCATCTAGAACTGAGGTCCGCATTATGGTAAAACCACAAATCTCAGTGCTGCTGCTTAGTGGAAAACATCCTGTAGGCGAACCACTCCTGTCTCTAGAGCCTGTCGCGGTCGGCCTCAGTGAGACGCTCGCCTTCGTCGTGCCAAGATTACAGAGGGCTTTCACAGTGATACACATCTGCAAGGGCTTTAATGTCTTGCTGTGCTGACTTTAAAGAGGCTATAGATTTACAGATACTGATTTATAGGCATATTCTGTTTCACATCTAGGACGGTCCAAAGCATGGCGAGAAACGAGTTTTTGTCTAATAGCCACTGTGGCTGCTGTCTTCCAGAATTCACAAGCTCCTTTCATTAGTTTAGCACTCAACTAGATTTTTGTATTAGTAAAGGGTGTCTAAATGATTGAGTGTTTTACTTGCCAAAGTGGCTGCTGGGTGAGACAAAGTTGGCAGGCTTAATCAAATTTTACGAACATTTGGGCAATGGCTGGTAGTAATTTCCCATTCTGTTTAGAAGTAAAGAGCATGAAAAGCACATAGAGTGGGAGTCCATTTGTGATTGTTTGTGTGCTAGGTAGTTTGTTTGTATTTCTTTATGGTTTGGTTATGTAGGCAGCATCTTCACTGTTTGTGTGTGTATGTGTGTAAATGGCCTGTTAGCCATCTGAAAGCAGTTTCCCCTCCCCAGATGATGAATCCCTCATATGTTTTTGATGTCGTCCATGAAAGCAGTTTGCGCATTTAGTCTTGCGACCGCACCGCGCCCCATTTCCACTGGCTCATTTATGCACATAATAAAAACCGCTGCACGATTGTATACCCAATTTGCCAGGTGGTTATTGCTTTCTAAATTGAATGAGCCACCCTAAGTGTGATGGTTTGAAGTTGTATGCAGCTTAAAGGCACCATGATAGTTCCACTGATTTTAGTAGAAACAGTAGAGGAGCAAAACAACAAAGGGGAGTTGACTTGTGAAAAGAAGCTGACTGCTGCAGCAGAATGAGCCGAAGAAGTGGCGTATCATTCCCATAGAGGGAGAAATCTGGAATACTTGTCTTGTTCTTTGCTTGCTGTGGCAGCAGATCTCCTCATTTTGGGACCAATCTTCAACCAAATTTCTTCCTTTGTCCTGTTCCTTTTGTGTGTTGGCGTATGCACATGTTGTGCAGAATATTATTATGTTTTTATCCCCCCCTCGCAATTCAGGTTTGATTCAGCGGACATCTGCACCAACACTCATGTCCAAGATTGTGGGCGAGTGACAAAAAAGATATTATACTTTTGTCCACGTTGTCCGTGGGGGGGTTCGAAGATGAAGTACATATGTCTGTATGTGTTTGTCGGGTCTATTCACAGCCCAAGAAGTACACAGCACTGCTTTAAAAAGAGTGCTCACTCCAAAATCAAATGAACATATTTCTCTTGTGGCATGAAGTGCTGTTTATTCATCAGAATTGTTTTGGTGTGAGTTGCCCAGTTTTGAAGATATCGTCTGTCTGCCTTATATTACATATAATGGAACTAAATGACACCCACCTTGGGGTGCTTAAAAGACCAAAAATGCATTTGAAAAACTCAGCAGGAAAGTGAAGATGGCGCCGGTGAGGTCGGCTGCCGTCACGACTGCTCCGACCACTTTTTCTTTGTCTTTGTTTTTTAAGTTAGTTTTCAGCGTTTCTAAATCGGCAAAATCATCACCATTGGGTACATTAGGTATGACAGTGACACTCTTGTTTCTATTGGTATACAATGTACTCACAATTCGAAGTTTTTAACTCCGGATCCGAGCTGGCCGAGTGAGATCTCGAGGGAGAACAAAGGGAAGCGGCGGCGGCCTAGAGGGAAGTGAGCCGGCGTCAGGAACAGGCTGAGAGCTCGTGCACACCGCACACCTCTGCCTCGCCAACGTCCAGTCACTGGAGAACAAGCTTGACGACCTCAGGGCCAGGATAAAGTTCCAGAGAGACATTCGGGACTGCAATCTCCTCTGCTTCACCGAGACATGGCTGAACCCAGCGGTGCCGGACCATGCCATCCAGCCGGCCGAGTTCTTCTCGGTTCACCGCATGGACAGGACACGGGACTCGGGGAAGTCAAGGGGAGGCGGCGTGTGTTTAATGGTGAACAACAACTGGTGCAACAGTGCGAACGTTGTTCCTCTCACACGCTCCTGCACACCAAATCTGGAACTACTGTCCATCATGTGTCGTCCTTTTTATCTACCTCGGGAATTTACATCGGTCATTGTAAGTGCCGTTTATATTCCACCACAAGCGGACACGGTCACCGCCTTATGCGAGCTGCATGAGGCACTCACACAGCACCAGACACAACACCGGGACGCTGCGCTTATTGTGACGGGGGACTTTAATAGCGCCAACCTCAAACGCGCAGCGCCGAACTTTTATCAACACATCACCTGCCCCACCAGGGGTGAAAGGACACTGGACCACTGCTACACTACGGTCAAGGACGGCTACAAGGCACAATCCCGCCCCCCGTTTGGCAAATCTGATCACGCCGCCATCTTCCTCATGCCAAAATACAAACAAAGGCTGAAACAGGAAGTTCCGGTTCAGAGGAAGGTCGCGCGCTGGACGGATCAATCGGTGGCCGCGTTACAGGACGCACTCGATGACGCAGACTGGGGCATGTTCAGAAACAGCTCAGACGATGACGTCAACGTGTTTACGGAAGCGGTTGTGGGATTCATCGGGAAACTAGCGGATGATACCGTGGAGACAAAGACTATCACAACGTTTCCCAACCAGAAGCCGTGGGTGGATAAAACCATCCGCGACGCTCTGAGATCCCGCACCGCTGCCTACAACACGGGACTCATGACGGGGGACATGGACCCATACAAAGCCGCGTCATATAACGTGCGGAGGGCGGTGAAAGAGGCGAAGCAGCGCTACGGGAGGAAACTAGAGTCACAACTCCAACAGAGTGACTCTAGGAGCCTGTGGCGGGGACTAAGGACAATAACGGACTATAAAGCACCAACAACCGGTATGACGAACGCGGCCGTGACTCTGGCAGACGAGCTGAACACTTTCTATGCTCGCTTCGAGGCTGCAGCTAAGGTCTCCAACAATGCTAGTGTTAGCGGCGCTAACGGCTGCAGACAGGAAGATACTGCCAGCACCGGAAACGTGCTCGTCATCTCCGAGCATGAAGTAAGGAGAGCCTTCAAGAGAGTGAACACCAGGAAAGCAGCAGGACCAGACGGCATCCTAGGTCGTATCCTAAGAGACTGCGCATACCAGCTAGCTCCTGTGTTCACTGAGATATTCAACATCTCTTTATCTCAGTCGGTGATCCCCACATGCTTCAAAGAGTCCATCATGTTCCTGTCCCGAAGAAACCCCACCCTGCTTCTCTCAATGACTATCGCCCTGTAGCCCTCACCTCAGTAGTGATGAAGTGCTTTGAACGCCTGGTCAGAGACTTCATCATTTCTTCACTACCAGACACACTGGACCCACTACAGTTCGCTTACCGTCCAAATCGTTCCACAGACGATGCCATCTCTCATCTCCTCCACACATCACTCACTCACTTGGACACTAGAAGGGGGAATTATGTTAAAATGCTCTTCATAGACTACAGCTCTGCATTTAACACCATAATTCCCTCCACACTCACCACCAAGCTGGAGCATCTGGGACTCAGCTCATCTATGTGTCAGTGGATCTCCAACTTCCTAACTGGCAGACCACAGGCAGTAAGGATGGGCGGACATGTCTCAGCCTCCACCACTCTCAGCACTGGAGCCCCCCAGGGGTGTGTTCTGAGCCCCCTGCTGTACTCTTTGTACACATATGACTGTGTGGCCACTACCAGCTCCACCACCATCATCAAGTTTGCTGACGACACCGTCGTGGTGGGCCTGATCTCTGATAACAACGAGACGGCCTACCTGAAGGAGATTAGGAATCTGGAGAACTGGTGCCAGAGGAACAACCTCCTTCTAAACGTCAGTAAGACAAAGGAGCTGATAGTGGACTTCAGCACTAAGCAGGAGAGGAACTACCAGACCCCCGTCATCAACGAGTGCCCAGTGGAGAGAGTGGACAGCTTCAAATACCTCGGAGTTCACATCACGCAGGACCTGTCATGGTCCTGTCACATCAACACCGTGGTGAAAAAGGCCCGACAGCGTCTCTACCACCTCAGACGCTTGAGAGACTTCCAACTGCCCTCCAAGGTGCTCAGGAACTTTTACTCGTGCACCATAGAGAGCATCCTGGCGGGAAACATCTTAACCTGGTTCGGGAACAGCACCATGCAGGACAGACGAGCTCTACAGAGGGTTGTGCGGTCAGCTGAGCGCACCATCCGCTCCGAGCTCCCTGACCTGCACTCAATCTACAGCAGGCGGTGCTGGACCAAGGCCAGGAAGATCGTGAAGGACCTCAGCCATCCCAACAACAGACTGTTCTCTCTGTTGAGGTCAGGAAAGCGATTCCGCTCCCTGAAGACCAACACAGAGAGACTGAGGAGGAGCTTCTTCCCGCAGGCGATACGGTCTCTCAATCACACCACCACACAGTACTGACCCACACATATGGTTCTTACACACACACTGGACTTTCTGGACTTTGGTTTTGCACAACACTGGTCACTATATTCTTCATTTCCGGTTAATACTTGTACAGCTGCTGTTATTGTGTATATATTTATTTAGATTTAGATTTCTTCATACATTCTTATATAGTTCTATATTGTGTATTGTGTATTTTGTTGTACAGTTATTTTATTTTCAACTTTAATTTATATATTTATCTTTATCTTATTCTTCCCAGTTAAATTTACCCTTCATTCTAATTTGTGTTGTACAGTTATTTCATTTTTAACCTTAATTTATATTTTATTCCTTCCTAGTTAAATTTACCCTTTTTAATTTTTCATATTTATTTCCTATCTTATTCATAGCCTTTTCCTTTTTTGTTCTCTTTAGGTCACGAGCAGTTGTCCAAGCATTTCACTACATATCGTACTGTGTATGACTGTGTACGTGACAAATAAAATTTGAATTTGAATTTGAGGAATGTCCACTTTCAGGAATAATGACTCAGTCACTCTAAGAAAAGAAAAAAAAACCCACAAAAACTTCATTGAGCAATTTTATGTTGCTTTCTGAAGTCTGCTGAAGTAAGAGGCAAATAGATAACCCTTTCCTGCTCTTACTGAGCACTCAAAGCACTTCTGCATTTCTACGTGAATGATGGATGGATCATGTATGAACGGATGGAAAGGAATTCGGGATTCATTGTCTTGCCCAAGGACACTTTGCTGGGGATCAATCTGCCAAACTTACTATTAGTAGATGACAGCTGCCAAGCAGTGTAAACTTTTAGCCATTAATTTGGATCATTCATTTTTCTTTTGTGTCACAACTGTGGGCCTTCAGTCACAAACCGATGCATACTTTTTGCACTGTGATTACTTGAAATTGCTCAAACAAGGTTTGTGAGCGTTGACGAAGTCACTTATTTCTGAAGTGAGACATTCTTGCTAGGTTTTTCAAAGCTCTTCGAATAACAAAAGACAAGTGCTATGCTGCTCCACTATATTGAAGAGAAGGCAAGTCATTTGAAAGCCAAAATGTCTAAAAAGTGGCAACTCACGAAACAGTCTAAACACAGACCAGAAGGAAAAAAAGTTCTTTTTATTTTGGGGTGACCTGTCTCTTTTAAAGCTGCATTCTTCACAATGGCCAGTAGGGGGTGAGACCTCTGGTTGCTGCAAGTTCATGGGAAAAAGTGGACTCAGTAACTGCCTGACAATCACCAGTTGTTGGGAAAAATGTGCATCTTCTAATCGGTTGGTGGGTGGTTGCAGAGGTTGCTGGCTGTTGCTAAAATAGTCGCCTGTAGTTGGCAAAGTTTGCACCTTTCCAACTGGTTGCTGAACGGTAGTGCAATACAATCTCGAAATAGTGACATTTCACTTTCAGAATAAAGGTGGTCCGTTACTGGTGCGACCAGCGTGTTTCAAAAGATATGTTTTCTTTTGAAGGCGGACAATCTCTGTTTCTGGTTTGTGCCACATTTTTCATTTTCACTCCAGCTTGATCAGCAGTTGCCGAATGTTGAAGACAAATCAGCATCTTCCATGGAAACTGCAAGCAACTGCACCAGTTGAAATCTGGAGGTTTCTGGTGCAAGACCAAATATCTCTTTAAAACAGTTTTACCTACAAACTTCCAGCAATCACTCGCCAACCAGTTGGGGAATGTACATTTTCCCTACCCACCAGTAGTTGGGGTTGGCTGTAGCTCAGGCGGTAGAGCACTGATCGGAAGGTTGGTGGTTCGATTCCTGGTCTGCATGCCAAATATCCTAGGGCAAGATACTACTAGGAGATACTTGGCTCTCCTATGCATCCATCGGAGTATGAGTGTGTGTGAACGTTAGTTGGAAAGCACTTTGAAAATGTGTTTGTGTGAATGGGTGAATGCACAAGTTGTGTAAAGCGCTTTGAGTGCTAAGAAAAGATCAGGGTTTAGTGTAAGCCATGTCCTCGTGTTTGACAGTTTGGTAGATTTCTTGCTTTTCATGTCCTGTTTCACAAAAGCAAAGAATTCTCAATTCGGATCCACAAACAAATTAGTCACCTTGGCTAAGACCATTTTATAAATGCTGTCCGTGTTCATGCCTAAGCATGTGAGGCAGGCCCAGCATGACAGAAATTCAAGGTTTCTTTGACCTTAGCTGGTTACATCTCGGAGTGGTGATGCAACCATCTCTGCCTCCCTCCTCCTCGTCCTTCTCATCCTGCTCTCTGACAAGGGGGAGGTGGATGTGCACTGGAACCCTGAGGTCATTTCACCATGAAAAAGCAATAAAAATGCACTCCTACTTTTAAAAAAGCAATTATAACTCATTGCGGAGTTCAATTAATTTTAAGTTTTCCATTAGCAAAGAACTCTGATATTGCCTCAGATTTGGTAGAAGTTTTTTACACCGCACTGGTGGAAGGACGTGCTTTTTCACACTAATGTTAAATAACATTTCACATGTTGTACAAAGTAAGGTTCACAAATTGCAGCACAGCTACATTGTTTGCACACACCTCTAAATAAAGTAAGTTTCTTATTTCCTGTTTTTCATTTCAGGGGCCGTGTATTTGGAAGGAGGCTTGGACGAGGCCCGGCAGCTCTTTGGGAGGCTGCTTTTCAACTCTGAGGTAACTGACTCTGATTTGGTGTCTGCCCTTTGCCACACTGTGGTTTGCTGCACAGGAAGCGTATTTGCAAGGGTATGCGCATCTCTCTTTGAGTCACAGAGCTGAGCGGCAGACAAGATTTTCTTATTTCGATCTGTGTAAGACGTCTCTTTTATTCTCTCAAACCCACACACAGCATGTTTTGGCAACATACCACACATTGCATATTATTGAGGCCTTGCCAGCACCAGAACCTGAGATCTCACAAAATCTCGCTTTATCCTGCTGTACTTTTGACTAGCTGCTTTTTGTGTGTACGCTGATATGCACAAAGATGAAACAATATAACTGAGGAAAAAATGAGATGTGGATTAATCCATAGCAGGAAAAACAGCTCATGTAGTTTGAAAAATTAACTTGAGGATGTTGAATATTGCAGATCGCCACTCCTGAGCAGGACACCTGCTATTGTTTGTAAGTGTGTACGTGTGGATGAGCTCAGCAGGCATGCATAATTAATAAATGAATCAGTATTTTGCATTTATCTTGGCTAGAGATGTTCTGAATCAATCAAATAACTTGCAACTAGTCTAGTAAGTAGCAGCAGGCTTGCTTCTAATTGGCTATTGAGGTTGTTTGCTGAGAATCAGTCGGTGACTCCCACACACTGTATGACACAAAGAACTCTATCAAACAAGTCCTGTAGTCTTTGAGAAACCAGATCAGAGACTTCAGGGCTGAATCTTTTAAAACCTCACACCACAAAAGTTACCAGAGAAGATGATCATCAAGTGAATACATATCATAATTGTCTTAAGGGTTCGAGATCAATTATTCAGTGTTCTGTGCCAAACTCTACCTTTTTACTAAGTTTTTTTTTTTCACTTTAATTGATTGAACAGCTGGCCTTGATTCTTTTTTCTTCCCCCCTTCAGTTGGCCGAATTTTACAGTGAGTTTCTTCCACTGTAAGGCTGCCTATTGAGTATTTGTGTCTGCCTGCAAAGCTGAAAATGTCCTTGGTTCTGTTTTGCTGTCATCCTGCGGCCATGAAAATCAACAGGAGTTATCAAGCTTTTCATCTGTCTTCATGCAGAGGTTTTTATTTGTTAGAACAAGACATTCCCCTTTAAAAACATATTTTTGAGTCCGTGGATGTGGATAAAAAACCACTATAACGCAAGTATTCTTACATCCTTTTTATGAATAGCAGTCGAATGTTTGTTGGAACAGACTGAGGATAGGGTACATTAGATATAAAGGCTGATTTAAAAACACAAACATGTGTACAAAAGCCCCAATCGCATAGGCCTAGAGACCAGACACCAACCCCCTGGCAACCATCTGTCGATTAGGAAAAATGTGTAATCCCCAGCCAGATGGGAAATGTTGGAAGTTTCTAATCAGTCAGTAAAGAAATATAAACTTTACTGAAAACCTCCTGTGAAAACCTTGGCCCCAACACGTTGCTGCCGTCACATGTAGCTTGCGTGGAAGATGGAAACGTTGGCAAACACTTGCCAACTGCTTGCCGAGTGATAGTGTAAAGTGCATGTTCTGAAAGATGGTAGTTATGATGTTAAGTTGCTACTTTTATTTTGAAGGTGAGCATCGTCCATTTCTGGTTTGCATTGTACTTTTTCAAGTTTCATTGCTTCTTGGCAGTAATTGACGTAGGGTTGCAAACAATTTGGTTTCTCCCATGCCAACTACAAGTAAGCGGGGCAATCTGCTAGCGACCCAAGCATTCACACAAGGGTTTCTGACTGAGGCCAAATGCAGATGTATAAATAGGGCTACAGAGAAAAACTGCTGGTCCATATATAGTGATGGCCTTGGACACTATGTTTGGTATTTGTTGTATCACACAGGGAGAGGAACATTGACTGTGCTTGTGAAAGAATTATCAGTGTGATCATCCTTCTATTTGTGCAACAAAGGCAAACAAAGTGGACAGTGATTATAACGTGAGGTGCAGAATAGTTATAGCTTAAATTGTGCTCTATCTATATTCTCTATTTGATCTTGCTAATAAAGATAAGAACTACAAAGAACTGTATCAGAGGATCTAAGATTAATGGAGGAATAAGGACATTCAAGCTCAGAGAGGCTGAAAGGACTACACAGAAGCTAAACCATTCAACACTTCACTAATGAGCAAGATCTTAAAATCCATTCTAAACTCTAACAGGAGGCTATAACGGTGGCCAAATTGGGATGTGTGTTCTATATTCTTTGGTCTTTTTAAAAGTTTCCCTTCAGATGTTTGATTCTCCTGGAGATGAGCAAAAAGTGAGTTAGCGTGGTCAGTATAAGAATAATAAAGTTATAAGTCACTTTCTTCAAGTATAAAATGCACAAAGATGATTTTCCTACGCTGCGTGCATAACCTTGAAAGTTCAGTGGGAATATAAAAAAATCTGTCATTTTCAGATAAACACTATGACCCTTAAATGATGTTCAGGTACAATGTAAATTGTATGGTTGTTGACAAGATCAGCAAGCTAGGATTATTTTTGCTTTAGACTGGGTAATAAGCAAGGTTGGAGACATAAATGAAGCATTAAGATGAAGGAGGGTTCTCAAACAGTAATGAGTGGTATATGGTAATGTCAGTAGAACAGAACAGAAGAACTACCAACATGCAGCTAGCTTACCTAGCATGGGCTCTGTGGATAGTTTGTTGGTTCTTCTCGGACAGAGGAATCGGCTCTTCCACATTGGTGCCTGTACAGCACTGAACAGCTTTACACTGTCAGGTCTTTCTGCTGGTTATACATCATAATAAGCTCCATTACTGTCTGGAGAGCTGTACACAGTCAGTACAAGGAAGAAAGCACCATATTGTGGCTGTTTTTAGCAAGTGAACTTTACAACTTCTAAAAAGTTGTTACCAAGTTGAATTCTTATGTCATTGCACTGACAACACTAAACTCTCTCCAGTGTTATCATTTTGAGTATCCCGAGTATGCAAGGCTCTCCTAAATGTTGTTATCAGAGTCTGAATCCACCACCTTCAGGTCCAAACATGTGGTTGTCGGCCAGAAAAAGATGTGGCCTGTTTTATCTGGATTAGGGAGAGGTTATTACCCCAAGTGAAGGTGTTCCAGTATTTCAGGATCTTTGGTGCATCAGTAATGTAGGTGTTGTAGCAGACCATTGTGTGAAGAGTGTATAGGAATTTCTTTTACTTATGTATTAATCACATTCAGGACTCGCAAAATCGCTAGTCCGACGTCCCGGAGCTAGCGATATCTCCAGTCGGGCGACCAAAATCTATCTCAGCCCCGCCCGTCTGTAGGGTGGACATAGGCCATGCTAGCGATATATCTAATCTGGCCTGGTACCACGTCAGTATCCACCAGGAGATTTGGGAAACTCTCCTTAGATACATGTAAATGGGCATCTTCCTGCCAACTTTATACAGCTGCTTTAGACTCATCTGCAAGACATTTATTGCAATGGACTAGCTATTTATATATCCATTTGAAAAATGTAAAATCTACTTGTATCGACCAGTGTCTGCAGCTATCCACACGTAGGTCAACAAGTGAGTATAATTCTGGTGTTTGAAAGAGCAAAAATTAGCTTTAGAAATACAACTTCTTGCCACTAGAAGATAGAGTAGAGTACACACAACCCTACAATTTGTGCTATACTGACAGGTAAAAGTACCAGGCGTCTGTTGATAAACATATTCCCCATGGGGTTTAGTGTTGGATGTGATCATGGTTTGTGAAATGCTTTACATAATATTGGCGCTAGTAATATATTTGCAATTAAATGCGATCAATAAGTTCATCTCTACAGTAAGATGAAACCCATTTTTCTGCCATGCCAGTTGAAATGGTTACAACCTCTAATCTGCCAACTCACGGTTAGAGAAGAAAATAAAAACAAGATGCTTTTGGGTTCAAATACAACCGTTGCCACCACTTCTTTTAATGCTCTGTTTTCTTGGTTTCTATGGTGACATGTTCTCTCTTTATTTGGACAAAATACACAGTGCAGGCACAAAACATACTTCCTGTGGAAATACTATACTTAAAGGTTTATGGCGCAAAAAAAGCGTAGCAATTTGTATCCATGAAAAACAACAACATAAACATATTGATTAGTTTGCATGCAACTAAAATTCCCAGTAAAAGTTGAGGGAAGTTCGACTTTAGTTTGAAAGTTTTCAGACATGCAGACTGAGGATTGAAATAGTATGGCTTGACAACCCCCACTCCCATCCCCACCCCCTGCTGAATGAATCCTCCTGATGGCAGCTCTGTTATACAAAGCTGAGAGGAGACAGATGGACACAGACCAGAAAGCCAAACACCAGCCGGGTGGTATGATGGGTATGCGGGCGGGGAATTGGAGGGGCAGACCGGCGAGATGGACAGGCAGGAGAGTCTGCAGAACCACTCGAATCCTTCTGTATTTCTAGCTTAACACGTCAAAATGGGTCTTCACACATTATATTACTAAACTAAGGGATGCAGTGCAAAACGGAAGGACTCTACTTTTTTTTTTTCTATCGCACCCTTTTTGCTGGTGTTGTATTCCATTCACACATGGGTGATCAGTCACATGCACTCCTTGTGTAACAAAAGGATGCTGCCTGGTGACTCTCTCTCGCTCCCTTTTATTTTCTCTCTTTCCTTTGCATTCTTTCCCCCCACTCACACCCCAGGATGTCATTACCCCCACAGATGTTTCCCCGCGCTCTTATGACAAGTCAAAACAAAAGCTCCACAACTCCGGAGGTAAAATTCAGAGCCGACTACCTAAAACAAAGCATGCATGTAATTTCCACCTCAAGACCTAGTCAGACAAACAGTATCCTCAGTTTTTTTTTCACCCTCTCTGTTATTCCCTAATTGGTATGGCATTCATGGCTGGAGCGCAACAGTTATTTCCGTCTCCTTGTTTTTCTCTCAACACGTCACCTTTGCTGGCTCTGGTTCCCAAACAGCGGAGCTCTTGCCGAGGATGGAATCTAGCTTCATTGCACACAGAAGCCCGGAGGAAACAATAGATGCTAATTTGCTAATGACATTACTGTGGAGGTTATTAAAGCATCAGCAGAGAGGCAGGAAGCATCTTCTTCAGGGGGAGCTGCTCGATTGCTCCCAACCTGGACTCAACAGCAGTGCAATATTGCTGGGAAAAGATGTTGATGCCATGTCCTGAGGGAAGTACCTCTTTTGAGGAGCAATCACCATAATGATCTCACTAGTTGCCCATCGGCTAATCTGTTGGATTTTATTAATACCACCACACAAGCATGCACACATACACTCAAAGGCCAAATTTAAGAAAAGGTTGCTGTGACAACAAAGTGAGCCACTGTGGCGCGGAGATAATAACTTTTGGTGATATGGCTTAGCCACCACCTTTCTTTTCTCATTTCTGGGTGCAGTGCCAAAAAGGGTTTTAGAGCAGCTTGATTTCAACACACTCAGGCAGAGAATGAAAACCATCTGAATTTTTCAACTCTTCACCACACTTTGATATCAATAGAGGAAAAATAACACAGAATCAGGTTTATTTACTGTCTCTCCCCCCCACAAATGTTGCCTATTCTGACATTATCCCTAAACCTCTGAGATGGGCTCAGAATGCCCATCATCACTACCAACAGCCATGTTCAAAGTGTTCATTTAAACTCCTTTTAGACTGGATCTGGACTACTGCATTAACTGTTTAGCAATTACATTCCGAACATCAGTCATCAGTCTTGATTGTGTCAGCTGTGTCATCCTGATGGAAAGGCCAGGGGTCGGCAACCTGCGGCTCTTTAGTCCGTATAGTGGGCTCCGCGTGGTTTGGGAAAATAAATTAGAAGTATTTAGCTGAAGTGTATTTTATTTATGTTAGTTCTTTTTAAACTTGTAGTTCTAAATTGTTAGATTATTGTGATATTGAAATATAAAAATATAATTATATTTTATCATTTTTTTCATCGCTCAAAATAAACGTCACACTCGCGGAAGCCGGTATACCCGCCAAAACGGCGTGCATTTACCGAGACTTTCAACCCCAGGTAGGCCAATTATGGACCTTCGGATCCACATTATGTCAGCAGCTATTCTCCACCATAAACTATGTTAAAAACAAACACCGCTCACGCCTCACAGATGACAGCTTACAGTCCTGTGTAAAGTTGAAAGTGACTTCGTACAGCCCCGAGTTGCAGACGCTGTGCACAGAGGTTCAGGAGCAGAAGTCCCATTGTAAACATACCACGGCAGACCCGACGATGTTTCCATGAACACGCTTTTCAGCATCCCTTTATTGACCACTTTTCACACATGGTTGCTGTATGCATACAGCCGGCTGTAGCTTTTCAGCTCACAGCCCGACACACACCAACAAAACAGCATAGATAGCACAGACGTTAAGGCGGTGAGGTTGCGGGTGCCGCTCAGGTGCGTCCGCCTCCCCTGCAGCGGCGCTGCAGACCACGCCCCGCCACACACATTAACCAGGTAAAATACATACTTAGGCAGAATATTGCAAATATCTACTTTTTTTATTTTTTAGCAGCATAGTGCTTTTTTCCAATTATCTTTTAAAAGTCAGGTCAAGGCTCCAAAAGCCCAAAGGCGATATAAGGGTGGCGGCTCACAACAGTATTTGTTTGCTACATGGATCATTTTACTTCAGCTGGGTGTCGTTCCTTTTGTTATATTTAAGAGTTCAAAATGTGTTAGTTACATAAATAAAATGTAATTTTCTCTGTAGCACTTCATGGATTTCATAAGCAACACACTTTAGTTGTTCACACAAAGCATAAAGGTAAAAAACAATATATACAGTGTTATCTTCATTTTAGATGTCAAAAAGTATTTGCGGCTCCCAGGGTTTTCATTTGCGTGGAAACCGGGTCCAAATGGCTCTTTGGGTGTGAAAGGTTGCAGACCCCTGGTATAGTGACTCAAGTGACTACCGGTTGCATCCAAGTAATGCAGAATCTTTGAACCTTGAGCAGATGAGCCACAGCAGTAAAGGGCCTGGTGGTAGTGTAATGGTATGGTGTTTATTGTCTTGGCACACCTTAGATCCCTTAGTACAGCGGTCCCCAACCTTTTTGTTTTGTGCCACGAACCGGTTTATGTCCAACAATATTTTCACGGACCGGCCTGTAAGGTGTCGCGGATAAATACAACAAAATAAAATGAGTAGCGGTACCAAAAAAAAAAAAAGATTTATTCATAACACACGGGAACAAACCCAGGGAAACCGAGTTAACGATAAAAAGGATTTTAAAAAATAGTGATAAAAACCCTGAAAACCATAAATTTCACACTCAATCATCGACTCTCGTGGCCCGGTACCAAACAACTCACGACTCCGTGGCCCGGGGATTGGGGACCACTGCCTTAGTACCATCTGAATGTAATTTAAACAACCACAGCCTTCCTTGGTATTGCTGCTGAGTATAACCATCCCTTTATAACCCGAGTGTACCCATCTTCTGTTGGATGACTCACCACGTCACAAAGCTCCAATCATTCCAAGCTGGTTTCTTGAACAATGGAACGGGATGTCATTATGGATTTACAGCTGATACATTTTTTTTATGCTGCCATGCTAATGAAGCTAAATCTCTGAGGAATGTTTCTACGACCTTGCTGAATCTGTGCCATCATGAACTAGGGCAGTTCTGAATGCAAAAGAGGTCCAGTCTGGTACTAACTAATGAAACTTTTCTTTAGATATTTATAACTAGCTGCTTCAACAAACTATTTTTAAGGAACAAAAATCACCAAAATTATCTCACTAGTGGCCCATCAGCTAATCTGTTGGGTTTTTAGTAACACCACCACAGAAGCCACCACACACTCAAAAGCCAAATTTGAGAAAAGGTTGCTGTGACAACAAAGACAGCCGCTGTGGCGCAGAGATTAATAACTTGTGGTGACATGGCATTGCCACAGTCTTCTTACTTTACTCATTTCTGGGTGCAGTGCCAAAAAGGGTTTTAGGGAAGCTCAACTTCAACACACTCAAGCAGTGATGGAAAACAGTTTGAGTTTTTCAAGCCTTTCCCCCGCTTTTTTGGCATGTATTCCAAAATGAGTGTTTTTGCAAAAAGTAAATTAGGTTTATTAGTGGATTTTTAAATGTGACTCATTCTGAGTGGTTTTTTCCCCCTGTGGGTGCTTTTCTATCTCTTTGTGTACCAGTAGAGTGTGCTGGGTTTATATGATCATACAGGTGACCAACTCGCTCCATATTAAGGCCACCTCAGTGTCTTACAGCAACAGTTCCTTTGTACCTATAATTTAAATTCAAGCTATTTTGTTGTTTGTTTCTTTGTAAAAGAAGAAACACAAAGGTTATATGAACCACAAGCGTGCGCTTCATTTATCTTTTCACTCTGGCTCTCTTTACCTGTTTGACACCCTAGTGTCCCTCTCCATTCGTTGTGCAATTTGAACCGTTTGTCCAGTTAAGCATAATATTGCCAGTGTTTGAATGAGAATGTGTATGCTTCTACTGTGTCCTTGCTTTGCTAATAGCCTGGAGAATGAATGCATTCACTCATTCACGGGCCATTTTCTATTCACATACACTGTTCTGCCTACACTCAGAGGAACTGTAAAAGGTGTGCTCTTAACCTCAAATATAAATTGCGTGGTACACTTCACCAAAAGAATCGACGTTAGTTCACATATTTAGAAGATCACCTTGACCACTCACTGACAGAAGCCTTTGTTCTGGACTTTGGGCTGCTTTTATATCAGTATTGATCAACGGCACTATCTCTTATTG
The DNA here is from genome assembly GCF_041146795.1 of Maylandia zebra. Classification (NCBI taxonomy): domain Eukaryota; kingdom Metazoa; phylum Chordata; class Actinopteri; order Cichliformes; family Cichlidae; genus Maylandia; species Maylandia zebra. Next base: position 30,428,111 of record NC_135175.1, on the reverse strand, counting down.
ATCTCTCCGCTGCACTACTACTTTTGATGGATTGATTGGCAGCCTGTAGCTAGAGACCAATTTGTCAGCGAGCACTGGACCTTGTCAGAGAAGAGCACCATTATGTCCCAATCATGGACAGCCAACAATCCCAGGGGTTGTGTGTGCTTGAGTGTGTGTGGGTAAAGGGGGATGTGACGCTGAGTCTTCACGGTTGGCTTGTGAGGCCGGAGTATGTGCAAGAATGAGGTTGTGCCTCGACTCCCCTGTGGGTTAAAGCATTGGTTCCCAATTTCATTTGACATACCCCCAAATCCCTGAGAGATGGTTTCAAAAGCTGCTTCATCAGACCGCCTCTCATGGCATTCAGTTGAACTCATTTTAGACAGGATCTGACCTACTCTCAGCTTGCCGTTTACTCTATAGCAATTACATTCGGCATACCATTTATCAGTTATGCTACAGTCACATTGGGGAAAATAGTGGTTGGAGACCGTGGCGTGGCCAAAATTACTTCAACTATGTGCAATGAAGTTGCAGTTTCATAGCCCAGGAAATCGTTGCTTCTAAGGCAGGGACCGGGTTTGCAACTGCTAATCAGTTGCTCCCTTCAAATTGATTTTGGGGTCAAGCTGGTTAGTGATATATTGTTTGTTTGCTGTCTGTTTCTGTCTACATATACAGAAATTCACATCAAAGAGAAATGTAAGTACTTACATTCAAAGTCCGACCAGAAATGCAAAAATTTCACAATTTTTAAATCAAAATGACAAAATGACTTGCTTTTATAAGAGATTTTAACCACAATGCAATTGCCATCAGTCAGACCACGAATCTTTGGAGACAAGTTGCCTCCCGCTGGGAGACCTCTTGTGGTAAATAACCTGCTACTAGCTAAAACATAATCACCGTATGATGGAGCTTGCCTGTTTGCTTAGTTGAATCCAGGTGGTGATGCAGAGGCGGGTTACCGTGGTTGGGGAAAACTGGGTTAAAGCTGAGTCCAACAAAAGGAAGATCAGAGGCATTTTTTCCAAATTGCCCTTTATTTTGCTTCTATTTTCAAATGTCATTACAGGTGGGTCAGTGACATTCGAATAAACATGTTTGCATGTGTTTTCCCCCTTCTGTTTGTAGCAGCAGTTATATCCTCCAAATGGTTGTGATTCAGCTGCTGTACATGATGATTTGTGCCCCTAGTAATTATACCTTCCTTACACTGGGAGAGAGAGTGTGTTTGTGTGTAGGGGGGGGAAAATGTTGTTGTTATTCTTAAATCCCCACTCGATGCTGGCTTAATCATTGTCTGACTTGTCTTTGGAATGGCTGTAATTGAAACATTAGCTGTTCGGGTCTATATACAGCATGTGGGCGGATCGCGAGCGCCTTGTGGATGGATTTTAATCATAAGCCTCGATCTTAAGCCGAACCGACTCGTGTACTTCACTTCTCCCTTTGTTTTTATGTATGTATTTATTTATTTCAAGTGTCATGTTCTCCCTTCTTGTCCTTTTCATTCTCATTTCCCCTATGCCGCTTTACATGCGTCGGCCTAGGTGAATCACTTTTATGTGTTTTAAAGCAAATTGTGCACCTGCAAAAGAAGTGTGAAAGCAATCAATCCATTAGCCGGCGCTATCGACGTTCTTTTAACAACCGACGACGCGTGCATCCGGAAGCAAGCTCAGTGTCGACTTGATAGGCGCTGTGTACTTAGTGCTCCTCCACCCAGCTCGCAGGCTAAGAAAAAAAGGACAAGCAACCAAAAGGAAGCATTTACTCAAACGTATTGACCACTTTTCATGAATTTTTCATCGGCTGCTCAAGGCGATGGGTTGCCAGCTGGGTGCGTTGAGAAGATGAGGAGCCCATTCGATGCTGCTGACCACACACAACCCCACCCCCCCATCCCCCGTGGGCCATCACCGCATTTTAAAGGTTTATCTCCTTGAACCTTTTAAACACCTGAGTGATACTGTACTTTAGAGGCCCTCTCCACATCTCTATCACCACTATGACTCACCCAACATTAGACTCTAGGCCTAAAACTGCCTCCGGCTGGCGTTGTCCTTGGCAACAACTTGAGAGCCACGACTTATTCTCTCTCTCTCTCTTTGTACTGTGTATATTTCAGCCTTGGTCTCTCTACTATTCGATCTTGTGTGGTTACCTCAGAGTAGGGTTGAGGAAACATGTTGATCTTGCACATATTTCTCTCCACAGGCAGGGCGGGCAAAAGTCCAGCGCTGCTAGTGTGCGTCTCCAGAGGAAACACTCCTCTAAAAGCTAAATCCCACCAATACTCCACCCGCAAACACCCCTCACCTTCTGCTCAAATCCACATCACAACCCACCTTTTTACAAGCACCACCTTACTTGACTGTGTAAGGTCGATATGCAGACTTCTGGGCCTGAAAATTATCTATTTTCTTTCACCATCGCTCACTGATGGCACCTGAAAGCACTTGGACAAGGAGTTTCCTACATAGAGCCTTGTGTGGTGCGCTACTAGAGTCACCGCCTTATCAACGCATCATCGTCGAGCGTTACATTTAATTTTAATGTTGAGAAACTACAACACAATCTTTGGATGTCAGCGGAGTGAGCTGTCAAGGCTAAAAGAGAAAGTCAAATGGTACATTTTCACAGGACCTGTCATTTCTATGCTTAGTACACATTATCTTGTCATCTCAAAATATGCACAAAAGTTGAGACGTAAGCTGCTCAATGCATTATTTTTAAGCTTTACTTGCTTATTATTTTACAGTTAAGTTTAAAATTAAACTTTCGTAGTCTGCTATGGTGTGTTATTGAGATAAAACTACCCACCAGTGTTTAGGTAATTAAACTCGTCTCCTGTTGCATTATTAAAGTGACATACATAATTAATAATCGGTGACAAAGACGCATCAATAATTACGTTCCAGTAACGCATATGAATATCTTTTTAGTGCCATTAGCCTCTGTGACAACACCCATTGGTTTTGGGCTCCACATTTTGAAGCTTCAGTGTTAGCATTTGGTGATTTTTAATTGTTTTAGAGTCAGATGTTGCTTTATATGGATGAAAGACTAAAGTGCTAATTTATCAGTGGACATTAGCTGCCTTTCATAAATTGCAAGGGTGGATCACACAGTCACACATATAGGCTAATTACTAATTAAGTAGAACAGCGGTCCCAACCCCCGGGCCACGGACCGTTTGGTACCAGCCGGGCCGTGAGAGTTGAGGCTCAGGTGTGAAATCTTGAGGTTTTCATGGTTTTTATCGTTAACGCTGTTTCCCTGGGTCTTTTCCCCTTGTTATAGTTGTGTGTCTTATTTTGAAAGAAATGTTTCCACGTTACCATAGCGACCAGAGAGCGTTAAGGGGCAGAGAGGAGGATGTTACTCTCAATGTTGTTGGTGCATTTCCGGAGGACGCTGCTAATAAAGTTACAGAATTACACAGTGAATTCACATTTATTATTATTATATTTACCAAATACCACAGTTTTTGTCTTGCTCCTATCACTTTATTTTGTTGTATTTATCCGCGACACCTTGAAGGCCGGTCCATGAAAATATTGTCTGACATTAAACCGGTCCGTGGCGCAAAAAAAGTTTGAGTCCGCTGAAGGAGAACACTAATAAAGCTCTAGAATTTCACCAAAACTGAAGCAAGAACTTCTAGGTTGATCTGCACCAGATAGAAGGCGATAATATTACTCACGTAGTCCATTAAAACACTCCAAAAGGCTCCAACAACGCACACAAAACACACACAGTGAAGCACTCCAGTTTAATGACTAAAAATGAGTAATAAAAATAATTATCCCCAGAGCTCTTACAAGGTGGGTTATTGAACCTTTAAACTGTATTTTGTAGCAGGTTGTAAATGTGTCTTTTTAATGTGTGTGTTGACTCACATTTGGAGAGAGCCTCTAGTGGCCACTAGAGGAACTGTCTGTTTTTGCCACTTTGCGTTGACTTCATTGGAGGTTACTCGTAATAATGCTAATAGCGCTAATAGTTCCTACGTGTGAACTGATTTGTCAGCGTCACGTTTCAGAGGGAGTCTCTTCCTCGTTAGGCACACTCGCTGCTTTGGAAATCAAGTGGCTTTTATAGACAACTCACTCTCTGACTCATTTTCTGTACATCTGTCCAAATCAGGTGGTTTACAACACTCTGTTTCTCTTAACAGAGTCCACACATACACGTGTGCACATAGGCTTAAAAATATTCAAGTTCAAGTGCTACAGAAAATGCATGGTAAAATGCAACAAAAGAAGTAGTTGCAGAAAAATCGTTTGAAGGTTGGGTTCCTATTCACAGTGAAGGAAAGCGGTGTGAGAGGTAGTATATTGTGCCCGGGAAGCTTTTGTAATGTTCAAAACCAACCAATCTGAAGCCGAAATAACCCTTCATCTATAAAGAATGCGCTATTTTTGAATATTCATTTTGGGTTCTTTTGCTACTTTTAATGATTCGCTGTGTTTATTTGTAGTGTTAATGAATTATATTCATTAACAGGATGACCCTCATGCCAAGGGGAAATGCGCTAATTTCTTCCCCCTGACTCTTCATCTTTGTTCCCTTCTCTGTTTGTCTTCACAGGATCTGCGGGAGGTCTGGCTCAACTACCCACCACACCCCCTGCAGGTTAGGAGAGATATGTTTTATTATTGATGTTTATTTTGTCTGGGTACCTCTCATTAAAACTCACCTCACCCCCAAGACACAAAAGCCTTTGCGAATCTTTGAAGTTTTCTCGTCTAAATGTGCGTGTTATTTTTCTTCTTCTTCTCGTGTGTGTCGGTAACAGAGGTGGGCAAGCTGTTGGGTATTTTGCCTGAGGCTGACTGAGCTCTTTATGTCTGTCACAAGGCTCCCGGTAGCCTTCCACTAGTTTCTATTGTTCTGTTCCCTTGTCTCGATGCTCTCCATTTTGGTCGAGACCCTAATCCGCTTTTTCACTTACTCAGTCTCTCTTGCCTTTTCTCTTTGCCACATCATCCCCCCCGTTTCCCCCCCCTCCTCATCCTTTCTCCATCATCCGTCTCTTCAGTCTCTCTCCGTTCTGCTGCTCTTTGCTTTGCATGATCTGCCCAGAAACATTAAACATGTCAACAGTGTTTGTTTGAAATTAGGATTTGGAAGAAGAGATCAAAGATGCCATAACAGGATTACAGTCCCGAATCACATGGGGCCTCCAGGGACCGTCAGGCATCCTTCTCTCTGATGTGTTTGCGAGGAGAAAGTGTTTCTTTGTGTGTATGCCGAGTCGTCTTTAAGCGCTTTATTCTCTTCATCTTGCTGCGTATGTACATTTTTACACATCCTGCTTTTGCCCCCCCAAAAAATAACATTGTGCTTTTTTTGTTTACCTACAACATATGTTTGGGGGTTTTTTTTATATATCTTAGCCTCCTCAACCCTGTATTTGTTATCCCCAAGATCCACAGAGAGCCTGGATGTTTTTTGTTGATCTTGTTCAGTGCTCAGACTAAACCCACTGTGTACCCAGCAGCCTGTTTTCCTGGTGAGCTGCACAGGCGGTGGCAGCAGTTAATGTGGGCAGGGTGGAGCTCTTGGGTCAGTCCTGCTATGGCTCTGTGGTTCGGTTGGTTCCTCCACAGTGTGCTTGAGTAGTCTCATTACCACACACTGTGCATTGCAGAGGTTTCCTCTGGGTGGTCCTCTGCCAGTGGGATAAGACCTGACTAAATTGTGTCAGCCTCTCGGTAGCTTGAAAGCACCCTGAACCGTGATGTGATCTAAGCTGTATTTACCCTTTAATTGTTTATGTATTTAAGCATATAATCTTGGAATTGGAAGATTAGGCCTCATTCTCAAATATGTGCAGAAAGTTCTCACCCTGAGGAAAAGTTTATATCACCGCGTGCATTTAAAGCTACAATCGCCCATGCCGAGAGACCTGTTGATAACCCCCATCAAAGAGTGCTCCCCAGGGACAAATGTTGACGAGCGGTTGTTGCAGGTTGCTGGCAGGAACTGTGAAGCAGCCGCTCAAGCTCCAGTTACGCAGTTCAATACAAACAACATGTGACCGCAGCAATCTCACCTAGACATGGCCAGGAACCTCCAGCCAAGCTGTTGGGAAATACTCATTGTTCCCTAGCGATTGGAGGTTGCCGATTGGTCTGTAGACCTTGAAGTGGATCATGGAGAAACGAGGGATATTCTAAGAGAAAGGTATGCACTCCTAAAGGCAGAAAGTAGGAGAATTTCCATCAGAAGAAACTGGAAAAGAAGTGTCAGAATCAGAAGCCGAAGAAAAGGCACATCTTTGCAAGAGTGACCTGTGCTGACATAGATAGCATTAACCTATCTGGAGAACGCTCCTGCTGTGAGGCCTCATTTCCAAAGCATTTTCTTTGGAAAAACATTGATTTAAATAAATAAATGCTTGGGCTGCGATAATGGAGTTGATAAATGTTTTTTACCCTGAGACATGGACTATGGCTCGAGTGAAAGAAGAAGGGGAGAAAACAAGCTGATTTTGAGCCTAACAGAAGACCAATATTTGAAAGCAGGCCATGAGAAAAGGAAGGAAGCATGGATGAGAAATTCACGGCCATTGCTTAAAAAATGCTGCCAAGAAATACGAGTTTAATGACTTTTATTTGGATTTTTTAAATATATTTTTTGGGTCTTTAAATAAAGGTTTAATTAAACCTTTATTTAACCAGGACGTCCCTTGAGATTTAAATCTATTTTGGTGTCGTAGGCCAGTCCAGGCGTGTTGGTGCCACCTCTGAGGTGACAGCCCCACTAGGGGTTAAATTAACTTCTCATCAGCACTGATGAAGCCTCTTGGATGAAAGTTAAAATGTCTTCAAGAACCTAAAAGAAGTCCTGTCGCCTTTGACCGAAGCACACGACCGTCATGACCTGAGTGACTGAGTATCTACACAGACATGTTCGTGTTCTCTGCTTCTAACTGAGCCTCTATTGCCTAAATCTGCTGTTGAAAGGTAACAAGGTGTGCCAGCCTCCCCCCCGACCAAGAGAGGGATGACAGGGCAGAGATGAGAGAAGCTACCTTAATGAGGTTTGAGGCGACGGTGATGGCAGCTGGAGGTGGTGTGTGTAATTGTGCGTACACAGATCTTTGTCATAGACGCATACACTACCCTGCAGCAGCCTCACCCTACAGAATACTGCGGATCACTCTGCGCTCCTTCCTTTTTCCTTGATTCACACCAGCACATCATCACCTCCAGCTCTCCAGAATAATTTACCAGAACATCATTTACACTGAGTTTGGATTGCCAAATTCCTCCTTTAGTTTATTGAGGAGATACATGAGAGTCTGGATTTTTTTTATTTTATTTTATTTATTTTTTTTGGCCTCAGAAGACCTGGGCTCTGATTCTGCTTTCTGTCTGGACTGAGCTGAAAGTGATGCTTTGAAGCCATTTCAAACATGTTTTTTTTCCCCCATCTTTTTTCAAAACTGCTGTTGATTCTTCTTTTTTTCTGTCTCCTCTTCACTTCGTTTGAAGCCTTGCTGCTGGCCATTTCCCCTGAAGGATAAGCTCGCGTCTATGAGTGCTGAACTCGTCAGATGTCGTTAGTTGCGATGCATGACATTTACACGCCTTTCGTTAATTAACAGAACGAGCAAAAAAGGCAGGAGTGAAATGTTTCTTAGGACACACTGGAAGATGGAACCATGACATTACCGGCAGCACTCCAATTAAAATACTGAGTTTAAAAATACATCTCTGCTCTGTGCAGCGGCTCGACATGGGAGACTTTGAGAGCGCTGTTTACTTGTCATTCCATCACGAAAACGCAGACAAAAGAAAGTGCTGGAAAATGAAGAAAGTGGCTATCTTGCCTCTGAGAGCCTTGCGTGTATTCTTTATTCTTATTTTCAGGGTACTTCGTAGTGTAAAATAGAGCAAACTAACAAGGTCAAGTGAATGTGCATGCGTTCCCTTTGAGTGTCCACGTCTCAATGTTTCTGTTTTCTGTGGAAAAGATGTCTTGGTCAAGCTAACAGTTGCACCACGCAGAGACCAATTAGTTCATTCTAGCAGCCTAATTAATGCACCCATAAGGATATCTGTTGATTTAACAAACATGCGTGTACACATTTTCTTTGCATATCATTTCTTCCTCTTCTTTCTTCATATGTTCTTTGTAATGAGCACAGACGAGAGGAAATGCTGTAGCTAAAGAGAGCCGTGGACCCATCTACCTCTGAACTCACCAAGCCCTGGAGCTAATGTTAAAAGCATAATCTATAGCGATTTACACAACTGAAAACCGCTCTTTCAAGTCTCATCACAGTCACAAGTAGGCTCACATAACAAGCCAGCGCATTTACAGTACCACTGAGTCACCAGAGATATTAATTGACTGTGGGAATCATCAGATTTACAGAGAGTGGTGGGGAAAGGGAGCTGTTTGACTTAAAACTTAATGACTAAGAGATTCCATCTGCTCCAGATCATCTGAGTTTGTTTTGAGTCGGAGGAAAAACACACACTCTAAACAGGCCCTAAAGCAGCGCATACTGCAGAGGTTCATCTCATTTACTGAATTTATCTGACACTCTTATGCAGAACGACTTCATTGAGCAAGTTTCTCTTTGGTGTGTTATTCAAGCATCCTTGAAGTGGTCTTGCTGGCTGTTACTAGATACATATTCAGGGCTGTGAGATATCCCAAAGCAAAGAGCACATTTTTAAAATGAATTACAAAACGTATATGCAAGGGCAAAAGAGTAGATTTAACAGCGAAAAGCGATTAGGCGCATCAAACGCGAGCACATTATTCATAACTACGTATCAAATTTTATTCAGAAAATTTCATATTTATTTCTTTACGTATTTATGCCCAGAAGTTGGGAAATTCCTGCAGTACATTAGCCAAAACGTTAAAAATAACCCGAAATGAATTGAGTTAAATAAAGAACAGCTCAATAAAATGAATACAGTGCGTCAAAATTATGATTTAAATGGAGTAAATGAAGTATCAAAAATTAAAACAGGTCAACAGTGGTAATAAAATACCTTGTAAAAAAAGATAAATATAATACATAAGTAACTGAAAAGGTAAGAAAGTGCTGGATAAAAATAAGCAAAAATATAAATAAAGTACAACAAAACACAAAACATTACTCAAAAAATGTAATAACACTAAAAATACTGAACATTATTTCTACTTAAAAACAAGTTGAATACAAAACTGCCAATAGAGCTTTACCGCTTGTTTTTTCTGTCAAATACACTCACTGGCCACTTTGTTAGGGACACCTTCCTAATATCAGGTTTTTTGCCTGATATTAGATTTAACCAGAGTCATTTCCATCCATGATGTCATACGCCTGCTCCACCACATCCCACAGGTGGTGCACTCCTGGATTAAGCTCCGGTGACTGTGGAGGGCATTTGAATACATCGTTGTGTTCAAGAAACCAGTTTGAGATGATTTCAGCTTCGTGATCTTATGAAGCAGGGTGCACTGCGGGCAAAACCCCAACCCTACCCTCTCGACGACGATAATCATATCAGACCACGTTAGCGGCGTTAGAAGACAGGAGTTGAACCTGGTTGGCTGCTGAGTGTATATCCTGTTACAGTGGTGGACGTTCACATTAAACACAGTCACCCTAACTCTGAGTGATGTCAGTGCGAGAGAATTTCCCGTTTGCTAGAGCAACAGTGAGGTGCAGCACTGACAGAGTTTAGGTCAGGGGTGTGTGCAGGGGATTCAGGTTCTTCCTCTTCAATCAAAACACTGAAAGAAAAACAACAAAAACACACAGACTGGTTTTGTGTTTGAGGATATGTTATTATGTAGAAGCAAAGGAGGGTCTTTCCCAAACTGTTAGCACCCTGGAAGCAGTCTGTAATTTAGCATAATCACCGTGCGCTCTAGCACTAAGCTCTCTCTTTACCTGGTCTAAGGACTCGCCAAAAAGTAAACACTGAAAAATTGCTACTCACTAAATGTTGGCTCTGGCTAGTCTCAGATCTATAAAAGATGAGTAGGAGTGTGTCGGGTACAAATATTGAAAAGTGATCTGGCACACGTACGTAGCCTTGGAAGGGTCAAAACAGACCAAGTGCTGGAACTCACTGATAAATAGACGTCTTGTTTATTGTTGCCAACGCCATCATCCTAAACAGGAACAACAGATTTCAGCGAGTGCTGGCATTCTGTCTGTTTTTGTTATATCTATAATGACCAGAGCTCTTTCAGGGCCCCATATCTCGTCAGCAAACCTCCTTTGTTGCGATCTTTGTCCTTTTCCAGGTACAGGAGCCGCAGACAGACAGGCAGCTGATTGAGACGTCGCCGGTCCTCCAAAAACTGACCCAATTCGAGGAGTCTATCGGAGTTTTGTTCACACATGTGCGCCTGCTGGCCAGAGCCTTCACCTTAAGGACCGTGGGCTTTAACCACCTCACCCTGTAAGTACCTCCGCTGTTTGTTTGTGGATAATAGAGTTACGGCCAATTAAAATGCAAAGTGTGGCGCTAGCAGGCCAGATGCAATTTGCAGGGATGCTGCAGAAATAGCCAGACTTTTATCTGCCGCTCCCTTCAGAGGTGATGAGGCATGATGCATTATAATGTATAATATAATCTGAAATGCTGGGAGTTTTATATGTTGAGCATTTTAAATTGTTGTATCTGTTGTGAATGCGGCAGCCGCCTCCTCCCACATCATCATTATGTTTACCCCCTGCAGCTTATACATGTTCTCGCCGTCGGTAAAGCTGCTTCTGTAACAAATGATGTCTTGAATGTCATGTTCAAAGTACCTTAGTGAAAGATGGCTCTTTTTTTTGGTTTGTTTGTTGGCACAAAGCCTAATCCGAGGGTTTCACAGCCAAGAGTGAGGCCCAGGGGACTGTGAAGTCCTCGTGTTTGTAGTCTGTGGTACCTGTGAGGCCATAACCCTGCTGTCACATGGGAAAAAGGAGATTTGATTCATGTCTTATTTCACTGTCCACCCTGTGAACTCCTGGATTCTCATTTAAAGCTTTTTGCTTGTCCGTATTTACTTTGTCATATATATTTATATATGTATAACACTGTTACACAAAAGACCCTTTTTCAGAAAGTAATATGTTTACTCCACACAATTGAGGGCTGAATCTGAGAAACTAAGGGACACCTTGTCCTTTGCTCCTTCTCCAGCTGGGCAAATAGATTCTAATTTCAATTTCGCTTCCAGTATAAATGAAAACAAAATAATCTGGAAAAAGTTGTTTTTTTTTTCCCTTGGGTTTCCTGTACAGCGATGCGTTTTTCCTCAGACTCTGGATTTCCTGATTCTGTGAAAACACTGAAAAAATTGACCGAAGCTGTTTGTGTCTCTGGATCGCTCAGCGTCTCTCAGGCTTTCAGTAACACGTGACAGCGTTACTCAGCCTGGGTTTTATGTCGCTTAAACCGAGGCTGCTGTTGCCGCCCGTTTGCATTAAACGACATCTCGTGATGGAGGCAGGCCGGTTGGGACTTGAGGTTGCTTTTATGAGACTTTATATGAGGCTTTAAAGTCAAACACACTCCCTGATTAAACCCTAACTTTCCACGCTCCACCACCTCTACCTTTTTTATTTCATTTAATTAGATTTTTTTAACTGAAGTATTCAGTTGGGGGAAAAAAAGTTGTATAATAGGACATTTAACCAAAATAATCATGATTATGATTTTTTGAGAGTGGCTGCACCGCCCCACAGTTTGAGATCCAGTGCCCTGTCGCCTGGTTCTTTTGCCAGGTTGTTACTGTAGCAGTCTTCTAGATCATTCAGCTGCTTCCTTAGAGAGGATCTCGTCCCATGGTTGGATGCACTTCAACTCCAGCACTGCAGCTGGTGTCAGTCGTCCTGCTCCTGCTCTCCACTGTGGACTAGTTAACAGAATCTTCTGCAGGTGGAGATTAGGTTCAGAGAATGCAGGCTTAAGGCACACTTCTGAATTGGCTTTGCAGTCTAATAGTCAATTTCGCTTTGGAAGGTTCCTAACTGGGTGAAGTGATCCGGAAGTGTCTGCGTGGCAGTCGTAAAAGCTGGGTGAATTCTCCTGGATAAGTTATGGATGGAGGGAATTTGACTTTGGTCATGGGAATCTTAAAGGAAAGGAGTTATGTTGGATCATCTCTCGAGCTAGAAAGAATAAGAACAGATTACTTTGTAGGCTGTCTGCTGGACACACTGGTAAGGGGATTAATGTGAGAACAGTTGGATTCTCTGATAACTGAGTTTCTCTTTTCCTGAGTTGTCAAAAATTCTCCTTCCTTCCTTTCCGTAACCTCGTGACAGTTTCCTTTGAGATATGTGAGAACTTAGTGTCATTTTTGAACTATTTGCCCATGCTTAGTGGCAGCCAATCAGAAGAAAGTTGCATTTAAAAAAAAAAAAAAGAGGTTAAAATGGCTTAAACGGTAAAGATTATTTAACTCTATGAATGTTGCAGGTTTCAAACACAACATATTGATCTAAACATGAGCATTAAACTACATACAATAAAACATATACTAACTCTAAGGTGTAAGTTTGCTTTTTTCCCCTTTTTCTATTAATTACAGTGTTTCTCTGCAGTGCTGCTGTGATTTATCACTGACATTGGAACACTGGAATTTTTTTTCCGCTTCTGTTTTGACATCTGTTCAATAGTCAGTAAAGTTACAAACTTCTACAAGGACGACTTAAAAATTGATCGGGAAGAGAGCGGCCGGGTCTGCCCGAAACAAACTCGTCGTTATTGTGTAGCTGCGCTCGTTTACTCGTCACATGAAAGGCTGAAAAGATTGCAATTTTCATAGCAAAATGTTTCCGCTAATGAGACCGTTCACTCCAATTTGAGGTGTTTCTGATTCAGACTATGAGAGGGTTATTTGCAACTGAAGCTTAACTCACTTCTGAGCTCCACCAAACAACACACTAGTGAGTTTGACAGCTAAAGCAAATTAGCCTTGGCAGCACACCTCTGATATCTTATTGGCAGGCTGCACTCTGTAATTGCTTGCTTAGATTTGGACTAGGACATTGCTCTGTGTGCGTTTGTGAGTGTGCATGTGTGGATTACATCCACGCACACACACACACTGCTGTGCATGTTCTAATCCATCACTTAAATGTCAAATATCTCTCCAGTCAGGGTCAAAGTTGATTAGAGGTCCAGAGGTTTGTCTCCTACTGAGCTTCACTTTAAGGACTTTCCAACTCAAGGTTGATCCCAATTATATTTTCCAATTTGGTGACCTCACGTTTAAAAACAAATAAATAAATAAAAAATGCAGGGGTGGCAATTTTAAACAAATGTATTTTTTATTTCACTGAATTGTATTGTTGCTTTTCCTGGAGCAAAAACGAGCAAATTAATATATTTTCAGGGTAATTTATGTTCAGTAGCTCATTAGTAGCCAAAGGCATGTTGACCTAAATAGAGCCGACTGACTTGAAAGCTGGAACTGAGCAATGGCTGCCCATAAGGACCAAAGGTTATACCAAAGTGGGTCAGGCTGTCGTGATAGAGACAAGAATAAGGTCAGAAAATGGAAAGGAGGGTCACGCGAAAAGGTAGGCCGAAGATGAGGAGACGGGAGTGACCCAGGACAAGCTGACCTAGAAGGAGAAGACAGTGCAAGATGCAGGGGTGGGAGCTGATGGTGTCTTGATGCGGCGGAGACCGGAGGCTAGCATCAGACAGCAGTAATGGAGAGCTGCGGCCCCCAGGCGATGAGCTTCCTGTCTCCTCTCACAGCGGAAGAGCTGGGTGTGTTGCAAGAATCTCACTGTTAGGGAAAAAGGATGAAACGGGGTCCGGCTTTTTCTTCATGTTCAGTGTTTGTTCAATGAGAGCACGTTTCACTGTACAGCTTTGAAAAGAAGGCATTTGAAACATTTATATGTGCATTTATATTTTATACGGTAGTTTTAGGTTAAAATTGAAAGTTAAAGGAAATTAGTGAATGAAATATTTGTGATTCAGGCTGCTGTGAAAAGCAGAGAAATGTATAAAGTACAGAGAAGCTTCTTTGCCGCTTTATTCTCGGACCTCTAATCACTGCAGATTATCTAATAAAGGGGGCCTGTTATGCTCATTTCCAGTTTCACAGTTTTATTGTTGGACTTGGACAGCTTTGCATGATTCACAAATGCAATTTACAATATTTTATTAAAAATAATCCTTCATCTTATGCTGGGCCTTGATTCAAGAACTGGTGCAGCTCCTGTCTGCCCGCCCGTTAGACTAGCTTAGTTTTGATTGGCTGCCCTTTATAAACAAAAGATTCGGGTTGCTGTGCTCACAGCCGGAGCTGTGCGCCAGAGATGACCATTTCATGGATCTCATCGAGGGCGCACGGACCCAGGAGTAAACAAAGCTGACTGTTTAGAGCAGTCTGAATCCAGAACACCTTGTTCAACAAAAGCTTTGTTATCATCTTAAAAGCATTAATATCAGCAGTAAACTAGAAAGAAAACACAAAAAGAAAACAGAGAAGAAACTCTCAGAATAACCAGCCAAACACTGAATGTTATCCATGAGTCATGAGTCCATGAGCTCTAAAAGGTCTCCGAACTTTGTCGAATATTCTTTCAGGACTTGTGTTAAGGTTTGTAGCGTGACGTTTGACGTCACTTGCCTCATCCAGTGGCTAACAACACATCTATGAGGGGTTTTCCCCTCCCAAAACAATGCTGTGAGCTCTTTGGCGTTTAAAAAAAAAAAAGATTGAATTAACTGAAATAAGTCCTCATCTCTCTCATACTTAAATATTTCTACTTTTTTCTTCGACCAGTGTCGGTTTAAGTCAAAGGCACTGGTGTTGCTGAGCCGGCCAGTACCTTCGTTCTCTTCAGCCCTTCATCAGATTGCTGATTTAACCGCTCCTGTTGTTTTTGCCGCCTCTCTCATAAGTTTACTTTGTTTTTTCAGTCTAATTAAGGCCTCGTCTCTTTAGACATCATATTTTAGATTTCCAGTTAGAAACTACCAAACGAACTGCAAATCTTTAATCTGCTTGATTTTTAATGGAAAAAGTTGAAAAGGCCTTGCATGACCATAAAAGTGGTCGTCAGTGAAGTGTCCAGGTGCTTTTCAGCCTTAAGAAAAATGGGGAGTGTGTCTAAAATTGGCTGTAATTTCTGCAATACTTTCCTTGAGCTCCTTGCATTAAAGAGGCACTTCAATCACATCTTGATTGCCTGGGTTAAAATGGTGGTGTGCACCGAGGCAACTTCACCCAAATTGTGCCTTTACCCAAAAACTATGGACCTAAGGCTACGCTCACACTGGAGGCGAAAGCGCATCAAATCCGATTTTTTTTTTTTTTTTTTTTGACCCTATGCGACCCATATCCGATCATGGTATGACAGTGCAAACGGCACAAATCCGATATTTTCAAATCCGACCTGGGTCACTTTCGTATGTGGTACTGAATCCAATACATATCCGATGTTTTAGAAAGCGACTGCTGTTTGAACGGTCATGTTGCATTAAATCAGTCTTTTACGTCACCGACACAAGACAGACGCCAATTATCAGCGCCCGAGAAGACATCGCGAACGCTTCCTGGCCATCCAGTATAGATGTCAGTGAAACTGTTGGGAAGACATCGTTGGAGAAATGTGAACATTTTATTTGTACTGTATAATCTGCAGATTCTGACAGAAATCTGCAGCTATCCTTTGAAGCACCGCTCCTCTCTTAAACAGTAATAAGGATCATTGTTAGGTTATTTACATTATTATGTAAATAACAAAATAACTTAAAGCAAAAATTGAAGTCTGAAGTCTTTATATTAAGGGCCATCAGTCAAACAATACTGTTTGCTCTGGGTCTAAACAGAGCGCGTTGTGTGTGACGTCTTCTTTTGCGCATGCGGGCCGCTTTGAGCGTTCACACTAGAGCGCGTTTGCTGTCGCATTTTATTTGTAGTGTGAACGAGCAGACAAAAAAATCGGATTTGATCAAAAAATCGGAATTGAGCATTAAGACCTGCAGTGTGAACGTAGCCTATGTATATGTTGATGTGGGTTTTACAAAACCTCTCGGCTTTAGATACTTTGAGAAGTGTTTATGTTTAAGCATTCACTGTGTATGTATGTGATGGATGTAAGCCAACGCGTAATAGGAATTTGCAGTTTACTTTAGTTTGAAAATAGAAATTAGAAAATAACATTGAGCAGTGACCACTCTTTAAGCAAATAGAATTCCACTTGCATGATCTCCTATAAAGAATTTCCTGACCGTGAGATTGAATAAGATGAGCTCAAATAATGCAAGCTTTCAGCCTGTTACATTACATAGTTTATTAAATAGTTTGTAAATTAAGCTTTTATATAAATCTAATTCCAGCTTCATTTTCTGTTCAGTGCAGCTTTGCTAGAGGAGACCCTGAGATTTCTTTCTGTCAGAGAGTCATTTTAAATTAAAACTGCTCTTTTCATGCGGTGCAAATGGTTTCCCCCCCTTTTTTTCCCCGGTTGCCTAAAATCACTGTTTCCTTACGTTCGGAGTCCAAAGTGACCGCTCCAGTTTCCCCCAACTAAAGCAAAACTTTGTCAAAAGTAGTTGGCGATTACACATCTGAAGCTTACACAAGCATGCACATATGAAACAAGAACATTATTTCCCTAAAAAGAGAAAAATAGGCTTTAAAAATGGTGCATTTGCCCCTTTTTGGAGCGGGCAGCCTGTCGCCGCCTCTTCAGAGGGCCTGTTAAAGGTATTTTAGATCAAAGTCAAAGGCGAATAAAGACCTTGGCTCCACACTTTACTTCAATTTCCCCCACCTTACTGGAGCATTGTGCCTCTGCTGTTGAAGTGAATAAGGGATGGCTCTTTGTGCCGCTTCACACGGCGACGCATTCCTCTTTGACCTACTCTATCTCTTCTTTTTCCCCCCATCTCTTGCCTTTTTTTCGTTTCATCTCTCACTGTCACTCCCCTCTTTGCCTTCCCGCTCTGCCTCCTATTGGATGTGAAATTAGCTCACACTACACCTTTTCAATCGTCTCCTATCCACCACATTCTTTCTGGCATCCCCGGTTTTACTCAGCTCTCAAACGGTATACGTGATAGATTTTGAGCCTTTTACCACACGTGTGCACATGTACAGTGCTGAGGTGCAGGATGAAAACTGACTGATCTCTGGTCTTTGTTCCCCTCCCCTTGTCCCCCTGCTTTTCCCAACCTCAGTTCTCCACGCTCTCATGAAGCAGAGCCTTTTCATTAAGACGCTCTGTGATTATTTTTAATGTGGAGTCTGCATTAGGCAGTGTCCCTTCACTCCTAATGAAGCTCTGTCCTGGGCCTCGAATACACAGTGATATCAAAAAGTTCTTGGTGTATCAACTGTTCTGTGATCTTTGAGTGCGCAACAATTCAAATCGGTTTCTTCTTTCTTGTATTAAACATCTAAATATTTAAGAGGAGTTTGAGTGACAAGTAAAATTAATATAAAGAGTTACGAGGAAAATCGATTAAACGTGAAGACGGCAACATTATGCTGGTGTTGTAGTTTGAAGTTAGCACTCCTACTTCTTATGCTTCTGCCATCATCAAGTCAAATAATAAAAGAAATAACAATACACATAACAGCTAAAACAAAAGAGCAGCAACAAAACTTTGACAGTGGACACAAAAGCAGTTTTTAGAACTGATTAAAAAAAAATTGTCATCTGTCAAGACGGGTTTCTACGAGGCAGGTCCGGGCCCAGTCGCCGTTCATTCTTAGGTGGGCCATTAGGAGAGACCCACTTGGGTGGATTTAAGTTTGGATGAGTTTCTCTCCTTGTGCACCTGTAGAGTGCTTCCAGCATGGCTGCTAATATTAACTCTCTTCCTGAAAGTAGTTTGTTTACTACTTGAAATTCACCACAGGCCTCCGAGAGCCTTTTCTGTTAAACTGACCAAACTTTCATGTCAAGGATCATCAGCGATGCTGAGATCTGGGTTTCTGGCTACAACTCAATAACCAAACAGCAGCCTTCAGTGTTCAAGCTCAAAGGAAATGCATTAAGTCTGGAGTGCAACCAAGAGCATGCTCACCATTTTGTTTGACATTCACGGGGTTGTGCACCGTGAAGTCGTGACCGAATCGTTCCAAAATTCTACTTTAACATCCAGAAAACCACAAACCTGAACTGTTGGCACCAAGTGCACTGAAAGGGTTTTTTTTTTTTTTTTTTTTTACATCCACAAACTGAAATTAAAATTGTTTGGGCGCACTGGATAAGATCCCAGACATATTGAGTCACAAGTGCATGTGGTGACAAAACAACTTCCAGGGTGTGATTGGAAATTAACAGCCATGCTGGAAGGCTACCTTGAAGGGGAGAAATTGAAATCACGTGTGGTCGTCACTTATTTTGTGGACATAACTTTATAATTACACCCAAAGCCAACTACACAGGTGTAAAGGCTTAGCGAAAACTTCAACACTGTACGATCGTTTTTAAAAGGATGACACTTGATAATACTTTTCTGATGCATTGAGTTTTAGAACTGTCGGTCCAGTTCAACAGTTCTAGTGTATATTTTTCATTGTAAATGGTAAACGGGCCGGTACTTATATAGTGCACTTTTACTCTACCTGAGCACTCAAAGCCGATTTCATCCATTCACACACGTTCGCGCAGCACTTTATTCCATGCCTTTGAGTGCTTTCTAACTATCTTGCGCACACACAAAGACACACAGACTCGGTATCTTGCCCAGGAACACTTTGATATATGTTCTGGAGGAGCCGAGGATTGAGCCACCGACCTTCCGATTGGCAGGCGGCCAGCTCTGCCTGCTGAACCACAGCCGCCCCGAAATAAACAATTGGTCAAAAGAACAAAGAAAAAACAAATGAAGACTTTAATCAAAAATCTAGACGGACACATTTCTGCTTAATATGCTTTAACTGCAGTTTCGCTCTGTTTTAACCTCAGATCTCTTTGGCGGCAGCTCATAAAAGGCAGAAGCGCTAAAAATTGGACAATAAACTTTGGCCTTTTTCTCTCTTTGATGTCAACCACCTCCTCATCTTCTCCCTCTGTATCTTCCTCTCTCATCTTCAGACTTCCCCTCCTGCGTGGAGCTCTTAGCTATAGATGGATATGCGCTCTGCTGCTGAATATACCTCCCTGCTTGCATGGCGCTAGCTCACGCCCACCCTACCCGACGCTTCCTGCCTGCCTGGCATGGCACCAGCCCACATCTGCAATGCTAATCTATAATTCTGTTTAATTAATGACCATTACAGCAGCAACAGCAGTTGCGTACCCCCCCTCACACCCCTCTCGTCCTGCCCTGTCTAACACTGTGCGGGGAGTTACAGTATCCTCCCTGCTTTTCACTGGTAGTGGAGAAAGGCAGGGAGCTGATGTACAGTATCACAGTGCTGCCATGAGCTTTTTCCAGGAATTGTTGGAGGGTTAAAAGATGTTCTCTAAAGCTGCGCGCACAGTTGCTGCCTTTTGTAGGCTTAGGATTTTGACAGGCTCTCCTGCAGGTGCACCAGAATTTGTCTTTTCTTTCTTTTTTCTTCTTCGTACCTTTAAATTTGAATTGCAATCAAAGCTGAAGGATTTCTTCATAAGGGCCTGCTACTTCAGGCTGCTTCCGACTTGTCACACACCCTGTCAGTGCAGCTGTTCCCAGAGGCCACCCATGAAATGTACATCAGCCGACTTTGCCGTTTCTGTTAAAAGACTAAAAGCTCGGTAGATTTGTCGAGAGAGCGCGATGCCTTTCATGCCCCATTGATGTGTACATGAATGACCTCATGTGAAACGCTCCCTGTTCCCCCTTTTTTTAACCCTCCTCCCATCCCACATATCGTTTCATTCCCCACATTATCCTTCGGTAACCTTGTGTTTTCTCTCCATGCCTCGCCTCTGTTTACCCCACTCGCTGTTCCTTTATTTTTCTTATCCAGGGGCCACAACCAGAGGATGGAGTTCCTGGGAGACTCCATCATGCAGCTGGTAGCCACAGAATATCTCTTCATCCACTTTCCTGACCACCATGAAGGACATTTAACAGTAAGATCAAATCACTTAAAACACTCCCCTAAGGCTTTTTTTCCACCTGCAGCCATGTACTTCTCACATCTTCCTCTTTTACACCCGTGTTTGGTCTTTATTCCACCGTCTCCTGCCTTTTACATCATTTGAGGGGTGATATTTCTTTCCCCACCTTCTTCCCTTCTCATAAATCTGTGATCTTCCTCTTTTTTTTTTTTTTTACCTTTTTGCTTCCACAGCTCTCTTCCACTCACCCCCCCTCATGCTGTGCCTGTATGTTTACTGTACTCCTCGTGATGGGTATTGTCATGAGACGGAACTGTTCAGTGGTTTTCAGCAACACATCTTTGTTGGCACATTTTTGCAAAAGCTGTCAAGTATCTGAAAAATAAAGTCGCGTGTGCGCGAACCTGCACGGCTTGTACCACAGGTACAAAGCAAATGATCACACTTTGAACACGCAAGTCCATTTTCCGACGGCGTCAAACAGCATTGCGGCGCCGTCTTTTTAGTCGAGCATCAGCACTTCTCTTCAGAGGACCCCACTGCTGGAGGCTGCAAGGATCGAGCTGGTCTAAAAACTGAATAAGAACCTCTGCAGTTATTTTTTTATTTTATTTTTTATGGATATTTCATGACGTAATTTTTGTAAAAGCATCCAGCGAGCTTTGGTTTAGAGACTGAAAGCTCCAGCAATGCCCAAGAGTCAAGACGGGGTACATCTGAAATGGATTTCAAATCGGGAGGAAGAAAAAGTGCCCATTCAACTAGTGCGTGTTTCTGTGGCTCCAATTGTGATTGCGTGTGTACTGTTAAGGAGGGCATATCACAGCAAGACACATTCAGTCATATTGCATTCCATTTGCTCTTTTCCACATCTTGTAGCTATATTTAAAGTGTTTTTGTTTTTCCTTTTAGGGACTTAAATGTACTTCAACCAATCTAACATGTTGTAAAGGCGCTCAGCTCCAAGTCACAATGCAATATTTAACAGACTAACGTGCAATCACCCTGAAACATTTATTCAGCGTAACCATGTCTGTCTTTGATGAATTATTTCATGTTTCCCTTCCATTTTGATGTTCCTGTGTACTTCTGCAGTGTGGATCTTACTCTGGTGTTTCCAGTGTTCTGACAGGCGGACTTTAAAATGCGATCCTCTGTTTGTTCGCCCGCAGCTCCTCCGTAGCTCCCTGGTAAACAACCGCACGCAGGCCAAAGTGGCCGAGGAGCTGGGAATGCAGGAGTTCGCCATCACCAACGACAAAACCAAACGTCCAGTCGCGCTGCGGACCAAGACTCTGGCCGACTTGTTGGAGTGTAGGTTCCCAGCTCTTTGCTTCATCTCTGCAAATCTAAAATGACTAGAAAGACCGTCTTTATAGACTTTTATAGACCCGACTCCTTTTCTTGTATGTCTCTCCAGAATGTGCAGTTTAAGATGGCAGCATGGTGTAACATTATTGATTTCTTTGTTCGCTCTGTGGTGGATGTCAAACAAAGTCACTTCTCTGCTTAAGAGGCTGGAAAATGCTCCCTGTGTGCCGCTGTAGTTTTTATTTTGGGCTTTTTTTAATCTTCCTGCTGCAGTTGCTAGATTTTCTCATAATTAATGAGCTATTAATTGGCTTGTGGTTCTGCAGGCTTAATAAGACTTTTGTTTTTTACCAGTATGTGACTTGCAGTACAATAAATGTATGCAATATCACTGGATTCATCAGAACTGCAGTCTGGATGGGTCATGGGAGTTTGACCACCAGGTCTACATGACGAGGTTTATGACCGCACTCCCAAAATTACATTTTTATAGCC
This sequence comes from Maylandia zebra, assembly GCF_041146795.1. NCBI lineage: Eukaryota > Metazoa > Chordata > Actinopteri > Cichliformes > Cichlidae > Maylandia > Maylandia zebra. Next base: position 30,406,327 of record NC_135175.1, on the reverse strand, counting down.
CATCAGGTTCTTGTATAACCAAAGTTAGAGCTCTTTCTGGCATAAAGTCAAGCATATTTACAGTGAGCGTCAGACTCCTCTAGGACTCCCCCTTATATCCTATCCTGTTTGTGATATTCATAGACAGGATCAGCCCTAGGTAGGAGGGGGCTGATCCTGTCCATCTATCTCGAGAACCTAAAAAAAAACAATCCTGTTTCGTTTTGTTTTTCATTATCTTCATCAGAGCTTGGCCTTCAACCTTTAAATGCACTGGAATCTTTTGCAGCCATGATAAGAGTCAGTATACCTGCAATCTGAGGGCATGACTCTCTGCTGAAAAATGGTGGAATAGGCTTAGCAAACAGGCTTGGCCAACTCCAGGCCTCGAGGGCCGGTGTCCTGCAGGTTTTAGATCTCACCCTGGGTCCACACACCTGAATCAAATGATTAGTTCATTACCAGACGTCTGGAGAACTTCAAGACATGTTGAGGAGGTAATTTAGCCATTTGAATCAGCTGTGATGGATCAAGGACACATCTAAAGCCTGTAGGACACCAGCCCTTGAGGCCTGGGATTGGACACCATTGCCATAGCAGGTCACAGTAGACGCACTTCTCTTTTCTGTTGAAAAGAGTCAGTTGAGGCGACTCAAGCTTCTGCTTAGGATGCTTCCTGTGCACTTCCCTTTGGAGCAGCGGTCCCCAACCCATGGACTGGTACCAGGCCCCGAGAGTTGAAGCTCGGGTGTGAAATTTCAGAATCAGAATCAGAATACTTTATTGATCCCTGGGGGAAATTATTTTTTATGGTTTTTATTGTTTTTATCGTTAACTCGGTTTGCCTAGGTCTTTTCCCATGTGTTAGGAATAAATCTTCTTTTTTTGGGGTACCGGTTTTATTTTGTTGTATTTATTTGCGATACCTTAAAGTCCGGTCCGTGAGACTATTGTCAGACATAAACCGGTCCGTGGTGCAAAAAAGGTTGGGAACTGCTGCTTTGGAGGATTTCTGGGAGGACCCAAACCCGCTGGAAATATGATATATTATGATATATTATGATATATAGGTGGGATGCAAAGCAGCTTAAATAGCACCACCAATATAAAGTCTTTTCCAGACATGGAGTTTGTAATATCACTGTGCTCTTCAGTCTGTTAGAGAGATGGCTTTCTGTCTCTTAGATATGGCCCACTACTTCATTCATACATATCCATAACAAGCCATATTACTTGCAGTATTATAGATAATAGTTTTCTTACCATGGCAGCTATTTTTGTGTTCGCTGCAATGTTTATGGGGCCACAGCTAAGCATAAAACAATCGGTGAATTGTCTAGTTGGATTTTTCTGCTCCTGCTTTAATGGACATTTTGGTATTTCTGGTTATTATCAGTGGCAGTGGGCAGTTAATCCCCACGATGTGCAACTGGATTCTATGTGGAAATGACCAGGAAATGGATACTGACACCACACATGACAGCGTGTCTCATAACTAAAGATTAAAATGCTGAAAATACAGCCAATATATGTGCTTCAAAAGTGGTGGGTTTGTGCTTTTGTCTCTTTGCTGTTTACACAAAGAGAGTGAGTTTGTTTTTTAATGATTAGCTAAACAGAAAAATAGAAATAACAAAGAAGTGAAAAATAATGTGCCCCAGGGCGCTGGCAGTGAGTAGGCAGCACCTGCCACTGTCATTCAAATCTATTTTAGTATGTATAAATTATAATGAGTACGAGTACAATATAATTAGTGTTGGACCACCTGTTTTTCATGATTTTGGTCATATTTGTGCATTTTAGTCTTGTTACTGTGGCTCTGGTGATAAGGACCTATGTTAATTTTACCTGCTCTTTAAGGTGTAAACAGGGGTGCTGCCACAGTGAGGAGAGTTCAGTCCATCAGGGTGGTACTTCTGTTGTTCTGTCAAACTCATCTGGTAGAGTTTGTGGGTGGGAAGCCTGTCAGGGATCAGCCCGTGTCACCGGTGCTTTTGAGACTCTTTTCTGACAAGCGAATTAGAAATCCATGGCCCTTTTCTAGGCCGCTCTCCATCACAACCAGGAAACAGCCAACAAGCAACTAGGCAAATAAATCAGCCCATAGTAACTTATTGGAAACATGCCATTACTGTATGGGAAATATATGCTGGAGGCCATTAAGAAGCTGTCTCTCTGTGGTGCTCGATACTTTCCTCCCACTGCATTACGCTGACAGATTTATTTTTTCACATGTAAAATGTAATTTTCTACATATACATACTAAACTCGTATGATATAGTAGCACAAGTGCATATCATTAAACAGTAAGAGGATTGTTATTCTACCTGCAGCAACTTAAATTTGGTGGTGCGGCGCTGTTTTGGGGGACGGGACCTCCACAGACATCCATGGAAAACAGGAGCAGAGCATTCATGACAGTAGATGTGGTTCTTCAAATAGAGAACCTGGGGTGGAGGGTGAGTTGGGCATTGTGCTCCACAGTCCGATCATCCTATTGTCCCTCTGGACGATCGCTGATGACCGATAGCACCACCTGTGTGGGAGGCAGAGGAGGTTAACATGTACCCATTATCCACCCACCGTAATGTACAATGTGTGACCCAAACACAGGAAAAACTCCACAACACGCAGGGAAAAGAGTTTATTTCTCACTTCCAGCATGATGAGACACTTACATGTTGACATACTGTACGATAAATGATTTGGCTTTATTGTAAGTAATTAACATAAGTGGACGGATGTCAGTCCAAACAGATATATAACATCTGCACGGCTCTTTACTTCAGACCTATAGTTCTCCTAACTCATCCAGTCTGTTTTCTGTGTTTTAAATAGTTCATTCCTGTCTTCTCCGCTTTGCGTCATGATCTCCGCACACACAGCAGAATTTTCCACCCACAATAGCGCCCAGTGGGGGGCGGAGATAAGAAGATGAAATAAACAAAGGCCTCTTCAAGTGCACTAACATTAAGCTCTCGTTTAAAAATCAAGCCAGCAGTCAGAAATATACATGTCTGTCATACAAGTTATAAATGAAGATGCCAAATAAAACGACAGTGAGGCAGATTCACTGTATTTTTAATTAAATTGATCACTAAATTTGATTATGGTTGATACCCGATACAGCCCTACTCAAGGGGGGTTGCTGAGCGGCTTGCACAGACAGGCCTGAGGAGCTTAAATAAAACACTTTATAAGCTGACGTGAGCTGGTGTTCAGATCAGCTTATCTGCGAGGGTTTGGCCCTTAATAAATTCCAGTATTGATTGGGCTGTAACAGATTGTTCTGGCAGATCTCGAGTTTTTTTTCATTGCCTACCTATCACATATAAATGTCCCTCAACCCTCAAGCACCTAGGTGTACATCAAATCCGATAAATTAAGCTAGAGATAACATTCACTTGATTTCAATCCTGCAATTAAAGGAAGTTCATGGTGAACTATAGGAAGGTGTAAGCTGAACATGAGCGCAGGGATTTGCATGCAGAGGAGAATGGAAACGGAGAATTGGAGGAGACCTTTTGCGGTCCACATTAGGCCAACAGGGGGAGCAGGCAGGGACAGGAACTGTGATACAAAGGGAATAGAAAATGAGCCATTCCAGTTTGGTAGATTAAATGAGGAAAAAAAGACTAAAAAGCACTAATGTTTTTCAGGCCAGCGTTCAATAGACAGACCATAATGCATGAATCACAAAACAACACAGGGCTTCATATCATTTGCCTTTCAAATCATCCCTCAAAAGTTTGCAGCGGAGCAGAGTTGATGACACGGGAAGAGGACGCGGGGCAGCGCTGGAGATGAGTGCAGCTCTTCTGTATATGAACAGTTGTGCCCTGCAGCTACAGCGGGCCCTCACTGGCCTCCTGAAATATATTACCTATTATTTCTCTCTCATGTCCCACTGTCTTAGTCACAGGGATGAGTGAATGCAGTGGCATCTAATGGAAGGGGAAAACAAAGGGACAGCCATGAGATGAAGATGACACCCAGCACCTTCTGCTTACATTTCGGTTTTTTGGTTTTTTTTGTTCTCAGAGCAGTTAGGCCGCCAGTTATTTATTCAGCTTGACATACAATTTTATCTTATATATGACATGTTTCTCTGAACTCTGTGTGGCCCTTGTAGTTCCAATTTCCTGTGTGATAGAAAAGGACAGTCGGCTACAGAGCCATCTTTTCCAATTGTTAACATTAACATCACGTCCCTCGCCGAGGGAGGCCGCTGCTCGGGTCTCTCTTCTGGTCTTTGTTAATGTTTTATTTACTACAGAAGCAGAAATGGAGCTGATTGTTAAACAAAGCAAAGCACCCACCTCCTTTTTTTTTCTCGTTTAAAAAGGCGTTCTGTCTCTTTTGTTTTCGCAGCTTTCATCGCAGCTCTCTACATTGATAAAGACCTGGAGTACGTGCACACATTCATGAACGTCTGCTTTTTCCCTCGACTGAAGGTGAGTCCCTATTGATAGCTGTTCACCGCTCGCACCTGATCAATGAGCTGCTGAGCCGAGCACCTAAGAGAGAGACGGGGAACGAGCGAACCGGGGGGAGATGATGAGGAGGGGAGCTAATGGCAGGGCCCTAATGGCACTAGCATCGACGTGTGGCCTGAAGTGGTGCTTGGCTTTTGAATGCCTCTCACAATGGCGGCTTGGGTGGCTATTTTAGTCATCTTTAATGGGAATCTCAACGGTGTTGGGATGCATGCATTGGCTTGTTAATGTTAGTCGTCTGTGTTTTTCTATTGATCCGAGAAGTGCTTGAAGTTGCTGACGGTATCCACTTCTGGAGTGTTGCGAGAGCTGAATAAGTAGGCTTCAGTCAAAACTTCAATGGCAAGATGCGCGTTAGGAAGGGACGGGCATTATATCCTTAAGTGCTCAAGTCTAAGTTTAGATAGAAGAGCTCTGTTTTTCCCTTTATTACCGCTGCTGCAGTGAAAAGACAAACTGAAACCGGGTGTCCGTACACACACGCGTGCTCGTGTACGAGTTTCCCACACAGCGCGGACCTCTCCTTGTGAAGCTGCTGCAGCGGTCTGATATGCCATGCTAATTGCTGTCTTGGTGTGCCTCTCCAGGGAGAATCCCCAGCTCTAGAGGAGCTGAGCTTTGCGTCATGGTCGCTGCAAGAGAGCACCTCATTTCCACTTCCAAGAGAAAAGTTGTGAAACAGCCAGCATGTCTCCTTACATAGCCCTCTGGAAACCACAGTGTTGCAAACTGTGCTGCTTCATCCAATTTAGATGGAAATAGAGAAGCAAAACCGGGAACATAAATCCTTTCCTTATGTTCGCAGTTTTTTTTCTTCTTCCCTCCATTATGCATGTTAAGGTGTTTGCATGAGAGTGAATGCATCACCGCACTCGAAATGTACAAGAGGTAGGCTATAAGCTGCAGCCAAATTTCTCAGCCTTCAGCGAAAGGAGTGTGGATGCCCCCCGGAGAGAGGAAAACCGGAAAGGAGGAAGAAGGGGAAGCAAAGCACGAAAGCAAGAACAGTAGAGATGGAGGGGCTGCGAGGGAGCTGCAAAGCGAGAGAGAAGCAGAAGCACTCTTTGTAGAAAATTAATAGGAGCAGACAGTTCTGGATTCAAAGTCTGCCTTTTTATGACAAGACTGCTTCCCTGTTAATGGAAGGGCTTTTAGAAGTCCCCCTTGGATAAGAGAAATGTATCAGAGCTGCACACCTGGGAGACTCCCAGACGCTCTTTATTTCTGGCCGGGGATTGGCTTTTGTCTTAAGTAGCCTGTGATTTGTGCTCACCGCCAAGTCATAGATGGAGAGCCAGTCAGAGAGAGCGCAAATAAGTCCAAAAGGGGGTAAAAGCTTGGAGATGGCAGGAATGAAATAAAAGCATGAAGGAGTGAAGGAGAACGGTTGTAACTGCAGTTCATTTTCATTGTTTCTGATTCTTTGAAATGAGTGGGTGAAGAGAGATAGTTTGGTCTCAAGTGTGTGTTGTTTGTGTGTTGCAGGAGTTCATTCTGAACCAGGACTGGAACGACCCCAAGTCTCAGCTGCAGCAGTGTTGTTTGACCCTGAGAACAGAGGGCAAGGAGCCTGATATCCCACTCTACAAGTAAGGCCACCATATTACCGAGGCTTGCATAAATTTCTTTCGGCATTATCTAGAAGTACCAGTGTGTGATTAGAGGTTAGTCTTTTGTGCTTAGTTTATATTTAAATACAAACTAAACAGTTGTAATTTCTTGGCCCCATCAGGCAAGTTTCTTACCTGAAAGCCACACTCTTCATTGACATAAACCATACAACAGAGACAACTGTTCAACTCGAGGCTTCATCATAGTGGCAATTCAGTACGGAATCAATAAAGTTAAGAATTCTACTAATGTCAAGAATCAAACAGCTCCTAGAACTTCAAAAACTTTATCAAAAACTTCACATGGGCACAAAAACAAACAATAAAACTCTTGAGAAAACAAGCTAAAGCTAATTCAGATACCTAAAACATGGTTTTGAATTTCATATTGGCTATTTTGTAACTTTAGCTAATGAAGTAATTATCCAATAGTGATTTATTACCTAACCAACCCCTGGGAGTTAGCCCAACTAGCTACTCAACATGGTTTGCACATTTGTCTAACAAGTAAAAGTCCCTCAGTGTGATTCTGGGAGACACAAATCAAACAGTACCGAGCTACCTGCTGTGGAGGACTCCTTGTGAATAAGGGAGCAGCTAAAAATAGCTTTGAATTCATTCAACTTAACATCTGGTTAAGCTAGGTTGTTAGCATCCAGCCTGGTTCACAGGCAAGCTAACATTACCTACCAGGATACTGAAAAAAGGCAGCTACCTAACTTAGCAAAGTATAATATCAGCTAATTCAACCAAAGTGCTCATTAAATAGCCATTCATTGTAAAATGTCTTTATCAGCAAATGTTATAAAACACAACAGAGTCACACAGCTTGCTAACCGTAGCTTGCCTGCTAACGAATTTAATTGTTTGCAGACTACTGAGCGGATTCTGGGTGGCTAACTTGCCGAATTTACATTTATGTCTAAACATAGCTTTCTGCAGGACTAGCAGAAAGCAGTGCAGCAAGGGTACCCTTTCTCCCTTTTTTGTGCTTTTCTTTTGTAAATACTGTTTTGGTCATTGCTTCTTTATGCTTAGAATTGTAGGCACACATGGTCAAGGATTTTTATCTTCATCTTTAACTCCGCTCTAACTGATTAAACACTACTTCACGCTATTTAAGCTATTTGGTCATTCATTTTTTCAGAGCAGTTTCAAATCTTCTATGGCTTATATACAGTGATGAATCCTTTAACTTTTTATATAGCTGCATATTTCGATTAATGTAGTAGCCATTTATATTTTTGCAAGTTTTTTTTTTTTTTTAAGCAGTCTTAAGATACATTCAAGTGCTGCCACTTAAACATTTTAAGCATAAAATACATATTGAATTTGAACATGACATCTTATTAGCAATGGTAAGAAATTCAATTTTTGAGATTAAAGATCTAATCTAAGTGTGTATACACATGGTTGCACCGTACACTTGATCAGTCTCTTTAGTGTGAACCCAACTCTGCAGTCCAGAAGGGTCAGGCATCACGTGGGCTGCAGCACAAATTCAGGGAAATGAACTGGCACAAACATAATTTACAAGACTACTCGTCATCAGACTCTAAACATTTTGAACAACTGTGTAAAGGTCTTTGTTGTTGTGATGAGAAAAGAAAAGATAACTAAAACGATCTCTTATTTGACAAAAAAGCCAAGGAGCAAGTGTCATTTGACAGAAAGCTTTTGAGAGCTGCCACGATGCAGTGTTTGGGTCACCACTGGAAGCTGGCAAACACAGTTTTCTCAGAAAAAAAAAAAAAGAGGGGGGGTCGTCTCGAGGCTCACGGGTGGTTGGAGACGGAGCGGTTCGGCGTACAATGAACTCCACAATTCAGCATCTAATCTGTCCCCTTTTCCTCCCCGTCTCTCTTCCCTTGTATTTATTTAATCGTCTTTCCAGTCCCCCGTGTTTATTATTCCGTCTATCTGCCCAGCGGATGGCGATTTTTTTTTTTTTTTTTTTTTTTGACACAGCACAGCTCTGACACCGCAATCAACACTTCCCTCTCCAAGTCCACTGCCCACAAGAACGTGAAGGAGAAACAAATAGAGCTCCTGGGTGACCTGAATTTCAAAAATTCACACAGCCCCACATGTACAGGAGACACAAGCTTACATAAAACCCAGCCTCTGATGAATGGAAGGCTTCCCCTCCATCCTTGAGCGTAATTACTTCTTTCTTTCCCCATGTTTGATGTATACACAGTAGCAGCCGGTAATATTGAGCATTCCTTTGACCACCTCGTGAGATGACCTGACCCCTGTTGGTCGATAAGCCAGACTCATACAACTTTCATAGCATTTCATAGAGCAGTTGTTCGGCGTCGAATCTGTCTTGCTGTCGGTCTTCGAAGTCTGCGGGATTTGTTTACAAGCGTCAAGGGTAGAGAAACACAGAGTGAGACTAGGGTGTGAGTTGGAAAGAAAGAGACTAAATTACCAAAAGAGGCAGGAAAGGACAGGGAAAAAAAGGAGAAGGAAAGGAGTTAATGTACCGAGCCCCCTGCTAAAGGTTCCCTGGTGAATGTGCCTGGCTGATGACAGATCGACACCTCAACCCCGCGCTCTATCACTTTCCTGTACATCTCGACACACCAGGGAGCGCACATATACACCCATCTCGCACTGTACAGAAAGTGGCCCCAGTCTGGAAGTAGCTTTTAGCATGAACGCAGCGCCAACGACTTCCCGACGGCCCCGTAGATTTCCCTTTTATTCCGTCTCCTTTTGTGTTATTTTAGCGCCGCGATAATTCCAAGTGACACGCTCTCCCCGTCGAGATTTGGCTAAAGCAGCGCACGCAGGAGTCTTATTTGCTCGGCACATGCTATGCGCTTCTTCATTTGTAAGCGAGAAAGGGGGCTGAATTATTGATAAAGTGTCATAAGTGACCACGTTGCATTAAAAATGGATTTGCTCTCCTGAAATAAGTAAATTGTCTGTGAATAATTTAGGTGACTCACAGCTTGGGTCTGAGATGTTTATGCTAATGTTAACATTTCAAACAACTGTCTTGTACACATGTCCCTGCAGAAATAAAACAAAGTCAACATCTGGCTCCTTCTTCTTCTTCTTCTTCTTTTTTAAATGAGGTACATCTGTAAATTACTTCAGTGATAGTCTCTTGTCATCGCTCCCTCTTTAGCGTTTTCATTGTTTACCCTTCTAGCGCGCCAAAGACTCACAGGTCTCTCAAAGACTGTTGTCACTCTTTTATTTCAGTTCCTCTCTCAACGTGTCACTTATTTATTTATTTATTTCCCCACACTCCTCTTCAGATCTAGGTGTCAGAAGATGAGTGCGGGGACTTAGGGAGGCTTTAAAAATTGTTTATGTGTCCCTCAGATGGATTGTGCGTCTTCTCAAAGAGCGCTCTTTAGTCGAATTACATTTGTTCCAATTCAAAACTTTTTTTTTTTGTATTTCTCTGAAGGACGGTGTCCCCGAGTGTCCTTATGCTTCTCTTTTTCTTATTATTCCTAAACTCTGCCCTCCTTCCTCTGTTGAATTTTGCAGGACCTTGCAGACGGTGGGGCCGTCGCACGCGCGCATTTACACCGTCGCCGTGTATTTCAAAGGAGAGCGAATCGGCTGTGGCAAAGGCCCAAGGTGAGTAAGATGGTACAATATAATAAGACACAAACAAGACAAGGCGTTCTCCTTCTCAATGCACCGCTAATGGGCTCCAGAATAATGGCTGCACTTTATTGATGGTGTTTATTATAGCAATTAAGCTCTGGCTGGCCTATTTTATTGCAAGAGACATTATGCAGCATGAAAGTTGAATCGATCCGTTATTGATCCGATGTAAATTCTGTTATGGAAATATCACTTTTTGCCGAGGAGAGCTTGACGAGGCGGCGCTGCTGCTGGGGCTGTGTTTAGGTCTACCTGAGCTATTGTGTTCACACATATCTATTTATTTTTATTATAACCCCCCCTTCAGTGTTGAGTTGCACACCTTTTGTGTGTGTTCGCATATTCATGCTTTTGTAAAGTAAAGAAAGTGAATCTCTGCGCCGAGGCCTTTTCAGGGTTGGAGGGGTTGACGATAAAGCTGCAGCTGAGCCTGCGAGAAATGAAACCTAAATCCATCAAACATCTTTCGCCCTTCCCCCCACACACACACATGTGAAAATCCCCTCCACGACCCCCTACTTGAAACCGCTCTCTCTTGCACTAAGCTGGCGATAAGTTTGTCCCTTCCACAGAATCTTTGGCAGCTTACTGTTTTTGTATTTACATGACTTAAGCTCCCAGCCACCTCCACTGCTGGGCTATGATCACACACCACATAATATATAAGGAGGGGATGGTGAATTGCAGGAGTAAACAGTGCCCAGCGTAGAGCCGCCGATAGGCTTACCTTTTGGAAATGCGTGCACCGTGTTACCTGAGATTGTTAGCGAAGAAGGGCTCCTTGGAAAACAAATATAATGCACTTTTGATAATCCTCTCAATATTGGTTGTGGGGTATTTTTCTCTTCTTCTTCTTTTTTGACAGGAATTCAAAAAAAAGGACATTTTAAATATGCTAAAGACCTTTTTCTCTCTCTTTCTCTGTCTCCTTTTCTTTAAAAAAAAAATTTCTAATCTAGCATCCAACAGGCAGAAATGGGAGCTGCGATGGATGCGCTCGAAAAATGTGAGTTGTTCGGCAACAAAGACCTCTCCTCGCCACACACACATAAACGTTTTCACACTTTAAGCCCTTCACATGCTTTGCCTCAGTGTTGAATATTAGCTTTGGCTGTACAGTATGCAAGATGGCTGGCAGAGAGCTGTGGCCTGACCAGCCGGTTGGCTGCAACATATAGGACATTAGGTTGTTTGAAGTGCTAGCCCAGAGCACAGGCATGGGGCCTAGCCAGAGATGGAGAAGCAATAAAACAAAGACGGGGGAAGCTAAGCATCCTCGACCACGTCGATCATCCCCGGGGGACAGCGGCAAGTTTGTTTCGAGAGCCACGCAAAGTTTGCATTTTTTAAAAAATGTTGTTTTCAAGCGCTTTTTAGAGACCACGAGAGCGAGGCTGCACACTCTGCTCCGCTCTCTTATGCTCAGCGCTCCTCTTCAGATTTGAAGGAGTGCAGCTGACGCGTCCCCCTACGTGCTGCTTCACTCCTTGGCTGTTTTCCATCTTGTCATTGTCTTTTCATCAAACGCCACTTAAGGAAAATAGGTAATGTCTCATTCGCTGCTAAGTAAAAAATACAATTACACGGCTCTCAGAAACACATCCACGAGCCTCTTCCAACACCTCCAATTTGCTTCCTATACTCTGCATACGTACGTGGGCATAATAACCTCCATTAAACTGAGAGTGGAAAGAGTTTGGTTGTAATGTTTGGACCAGGTTCAGTTGCTATCTGTGTGACCACATTAATCAAATGTACAATTTGTTCTTTACTCAACTAATTAGCTGGAGGTGAACACAAATGGCTTTGTTGGAACAGGCCTGTGGAACTTGCAGAGGGCAGAAAGGTCAAACTTTGATTTCATTTGGCTTCTAAATGAGGCCTCCAGCCACTTGTGATTGATACTGTTTGCGCACCCATGCTTTAGCTTTTTATGAAACATTAGCATTAGTGTGTTATTATTTAAAGCCGCTCTCTCAGCCTCCCTCTCTCCCTCTGCTTTTGGCTCCCTTTTTCCCTCGCCTCCCTCCCTCCTTATCAGGGGGCGTAGTTCAGAGCACACAGTCTCTCTCCTGTGTCATCCTCCCTCCCTTAATTCCACCCGTTTCCTCTCCCCAGTGTACACCTCTGTCACCATGATTGATAGATGCTCATTCCTAGTAAATGAACATTTCCCCCCTCATAAATTGCTGTTTCATGTGACTAGATTAGCAATGCCTTTTAAAAGGTCAGGTAATTTAAAATCATCTCTCCAAGTCTTCCTTCCTTTGGCGCAAAAAAAAGCTTCCAGTTCTAGAGTTTTTTTTGACTTTGCGCCGTCACTTCATTTAAACCCACTAATTTACAAGTCAGCCGTCAGCTTGATGTACTCTCTGCTCACACCCGACCTGTCTGTTATGTTACTCTGAGCAGTTTTTAAGAACATTTACAGAACTCTGCAGAGATCTTGAGCCACCTCTCTTTATATTTTGTTTGCAAAATGGCATGGAATATTTGTGTGTTTTCCTGTTTGAGCATGATTTTACAGCATCATCAGTGTGTTTGGGATCTTTTTCATGCCGAAACACAAAGCTGTTGCCAATCAAATGCTTTCCATATGCTATTGAACGGTGGATCAAAATCTGATTGTTCTTTGTCGTGCTCATAATTTCATTAGTTTTGACAAAAGCCCAACACCACTGGCTGAAACGCAGGCCCAAACCAAGCGGTCCCCGACCCCCAGGCCATGGCCCGGTACCGGTCCGTGAGTCGTTTGGTACCAGGGCGCAAGAGTTGAGGCTCAGGTGTGAAATTTATGGTTTTCAGGGTTTTTATCGCTAACTCGGTTTCCCTGGGTCTTTTCCCGTGTTGTAGTTGCGTGTCTTATTTTGAAAGAAATATTTACGCGTTACCATAGTAACCAGAGAGCATTAAGGGGCGGAGAGGAGGATGTTACTCTCAATGTTGTTGGTGCATTTCAGGAGGGCGCTGCTAATAAAGTTATTAGTTATTAGACCATCACTCCATCAGACCTGTTTCCACTGATTTTCACTCCAGCTCTTGTGTAATTTGGCATACCTCAGTCTTTTCTCTCTGCTTCCTTTCCTTAAGAATGACTTTGTGACATTCTGATGTACATTCTGAATCGTTTCTCATTTCTTAAGGACATGACTTTCAGCTACTGCTCATCTGCAGTAGATGGGTTTTTTTATGCCTGCCGCTTCTTCTTTTGTCCTCCACTTGTCAAGTTTCTACAAATTTTTTGGGGGGACGCTCTGCACACGATGCTGCGATATGCCAAGTTTTTAGCTAATAGCTCTTCAGGAATCACCTTGTTGGTACAAAAATACTATTTTATGCCTGTCAAACTGTGTTATCTTTGGTATTTTTCAGAGATTCAGCTAAAGAAATGGGAACAAATTGTGTTTTTGTGACAGGCTGGTAGTAACAAAGTGCCTAAAGATAAAATTTAAAATGGGTTCTTTGCTAAGTTCGCTGTTATGCGTACACAAAAAACATTCCTGTGAAAGTGGTCAGGTACAAGGCCTGGACTGAAAATAAGTGAAAAAGCTGCCAATGTCTAAAGAAACCCTGAAGAACTGTTGCTCAAAGCAGAAGAAGCTCAGGCTCGAGACTTTTGCACAGCACTGTCGATAATAGCTGCGTTACAGGGAGGTATTCTTAATTAATTGTAGTCGTTTAAGACACGAGTTGTGAGAACTAATGTTGATGAAATGGTTTTAAAAGACCATGAATAATGAAAATCCTTGCAGTTAAACCTGCCTGTAAAAACTTCAGTGAACTGTTGCCTGTTTTTAGTCCAATCGCTTCCATCTTTCACAGATAAGCCTCATTAATTAAAGGTCATATTTATTTCAAATGAAATACAGTGTGCTGATCATTCCTTATTATTCATAACTTAGTGTTCAGGCTTAAAGGAATCACTTTGGTATTGGAAATCATAGAGAAAATTCATTAATTCCATTGTTGAACCTCTTTTTGTTAAGCTAAATATGCAAGGTCAGTCAGCAGGGTTCAAACACACTTTGAAGGATTTGTGTGTCTCCTGACCATGAGCTTGTATAATGAGACTGGAGCTCATCTGCTGCAGAACCGCCTGACGCATCAACTCCTATTGGAGCCGCATTGTCTCTCATGTGATTGTCAAGAGCCTCGCTTCATTTGTTCGCATAGCAAGACTAATCAAGGACATTAGCCCCGGTGTCATGTAATTCGTCATTGATTGTCTTATTGGCCCTCAGTGCAGTACTAGCTTACACCATTACTCCTCGTGTACAACAGTCCTACCTTGTGTTACTCTCGGATCGAAAACAACTCGACGCAACGTGTCAGGATTCATTTCCATGTTTTATTTAAAGCCTCCTCGAGTATCAGCAGCACTTTGAGCAGGATTGAACTTTTTGTTTCTGCTGCAGAGCTTTTCCTGCCTGACAGAATCCGCGGCTCCAGCGGTGTCAGAGAGGTGAGAGACATGGTTGTGTTCAGTCAGACAGCTCAGAGCTCATTAAAGAGACCGGGCCCCAATATTTGGTGTGTGTGCTGTCTGTAGCTGATCCGCTGGTGGCTCAGCTGATTCACATTTCATTATTTGATGGCCCGCGTTTTGACAGTCTCCTGCCTGTGTCTGTCAAGGTAGAATTAAATGTTAACCAAGGCCCAGACTGGAAGAAACATGAGTGCAAACAAATCGAGCTGAGAGCAGCCAGGTAGGCGAACGAAATCGACGTGAGGAAGGAGAGAAAGAAGGAGCCGGTGGTGCAGTGTTTCTGAGGCCCTGGGGCTCCATGCACCATGCACCGTTAGGTCTTAGGCGACATCAAATGTACATGGAAACGGCTTAAGCATTTATCATTCATCCTTACAGATAGTACAGTGTCTGTTTAAAGTCTCCCATCTCTCTATGGCTCAGCCCCTCCCATTCGCTTTTTTTCCCAGCTTCCTCACAGCTGCTTGTTTCTCAAACAATACGGTATCTGTTAAATAAGAGTAGGAGCCTCAATCTGCCTAGTAGCTGGAAGGGGAGCTGCATTCTTTCTTTAGCTCTCTCTAAAACCCTTAATCTCTTGATAAAAGCACTGGATGGAAAGAGGCAAAGTAAAGTACAGTATGCAGGATCTCCATTCACTGGCTTGAATCTTTTGTTTGGCCTTTGGCACGATGGGAAAATCCCTTCATCAGCACCGCTATACAGGCACACTATTGGCTTGTTGACTGATGTTGTGCGTGTGAGCTGTAGGTGATGGACTCGGTCTATTGTGCCTGAGCTGAATGGTGATAGACCAGTGTATGTTCTTGAGCTCTTAGACGGGAGCTGATCTCTCATCACAGATTCTACCTCCAGCTGTTTATATTTAAAAAAGGAAGCCAGTGCAGAAGTGCTTTAAAGCTGCATTTTTCTCTAATGACCAGCAGAGGGTGACTCCTTTAGGTAAGTCCAGTTCTGTGGAAATCTATGGAGAAACTGCCTCGACACCCTTAGTCTGTGGTGTCAGTAAACATGGTCTCAGTCAGTAGTTTTCTGTCTTATTGAATCATAGGGCGTCAGCGCATTTGAGTTTCAATTTTCTCAATTTTGATATTCGGCCAGTGAAATCACATTTTACTAGAAAGGAAGGAACACAGTCTGGGTTAATTTCCCAAAAGGAAGCTCGGTTGACTTCTTTCTGCAGCATTTCCCTTAGAAATCCTGGGTAGATAAGTGCTGTTGCAAACAGGCATCCGTCCATCATTCCATGACAGGGTCCTCCAGACATCCTTCTACCCAGCAACACACTCCATTTCCTCCTGAGGGATTCCAAGATGTTCCGGGGGTAGACAAGATATATTATCTCCCGATCAGGTTCTGGGGCTACCCCGAGGGTGTCCTTATACACCGGGGATCCTCCGAAAGGAGGCGCCCAGTTGACTTCCTAATCAGATGCCACCTTGAGCAACAGCTCTACTCCAACATCCTCACCTGTTCTCTAAGGATGAGCCCAGCTTCTTGAGAGCAAACTCATTTGCCAGCTTATATTCATGACCTTTCTCTTGCAGTCATTCTCCTATGGTCAAGAGATCTGGTTGAAGTTGGAATATAGATATATGGCTGATATGAAAGCTCCACCTTTTGGCCAGCTCTTTTTACCATGAGCAGTTCACTGTTTTACCTTCCCATCACTCATTAAAAGATCCCAAGATCCTTAAACTATCTCACATGGGGAATCCTATCTCCACCAGTCCGGAGGAGGCACCGAGAGTCGCAGGTGCTGACTGTTATCTTGACTGGTTTGCACTCTGCTGCAAACCAGTGCAGGCTGAAGGTCGATGAATCCAACAGAACTACATCAGATGCTTTCTGAGGCAGCCCGTTCTCACTCCCCAAGGCATAATATAATGACGATTTGTCAAGTCCCGCAGCATTCCTGAGGAACGCTGGGTTCTTATAACTATGCACCGGGTTATGGATTAAATCCAGTAGAATGACGGTCCCGTTATAATGCACGTTCCAGCCATGTATTCCAGCCCTAACCCTAACCTTATTGCTAACCTTAACCAGCATTTTAATGATGTTAGATAGTGTTTTCCAATGCAATTTAAGTAAAACGAAAGTACATGTGTAGATTCATTCCAAACGGTTTTCATTTTTCCTCATTTTTCTGATCTCGTATCTAGTGATGTGTTGGGTTCAATGCAATGAACATTAATGGAATCATAATTTTTGTGTAAGTATATTGGGTGTCTAATGGTGTTCAACTGTAAAAGTTAAAGCCAAGGATAACGGTACAGGTGATGGGCTCAGTCGGCTCTGTCAATTGTGAAGTCGTCTCACAGCCTTAAACTTTGGCTGAATAGTGAATGCTGAAGTGAAAGGACAAAAGAGGGAGCTGATCTCTCATCACAGATTCCACATCCAGCTGCTCGTCTCAGCACTGCTGCTGGTGGGCACAACAGAGCGCGTTGTTGTGCAGGCCCCCCAACTGCCAGTTCTGCACCTGAATCTCAAGACTGCAAACCTCCATCCTTGAGAGAAATTACTATGTTGTCAATTAACAAAAAAGCTGTGCGGAGCGAATGTAATAACACTTTAACCAAAGCTGATCAGCATGCAAAGAGCACCGTTTCTCAAAGGTGCTTTTCTTCAGAACGCCGGACGGCTGAGAATTCACAATATGCTTTTGTGATGCCCAACACAGGCTGAAATGAAAAGGCTTGTGTATCCTTAGCAACCATATTCTTTGACGATTGCTCTTGTGCTGCATGTTAAACAATGTAAATGGCCAAATTTTTATTTATTTTTTTCCTCTCGAGTGGGTTATTCTCAAGTCATCTCCTAGGGAAAAATGCCGCTGATTTCCATATTTTAACTGCAATATGTAGTTTTCTCTCCGAGGCTCACCAAGTGTTGCTTACTCACCGAAAGCATATTGAAATAGACTGTGTGTTTCTGTGTGTTCATGCATGTGTGTGTTTCTTTCAGCATGCTTTTTTTTTTTTTGCTCAGTGTTCTTTCTTCAGGATTTTTTTCCTTCTCTTTTTTTAATAGGATATTGCTGTTATCACACGCTTTCCTCTCTGTTGCCATAATGACAAATTATAGTGTTGCAAGGGGAAGAATACATTATCCTTTTCCATTCACAAGCCGGACACATATTATATGGAAATTGCAGGGGGGGGTTGGCAGTGGCTCATCTGCCATAGTAGGTTCTTGAATTTTGATTACAAGAACTGGTTGAGGACGACCAAAGCACTGCATGGCCTTTACTCGCTCATGGCTAATTCCTCCTGGCAATCAGTTATAGAATTTGATGTTCTGAAGCCCTGGCTAAGGTCAATTATGCTTTATTCCATAAACTGACAGGAAAAAAGAAAACTACTTCACAGCTCTCTAGAGAGCTCAAGGTGACATCTTTAAAATATTTCATATGCCTAAACAACTCTCCAAAGAATTTAAATTAAATTGAAAGGCAACCTAAGCCTCACATGTAGGAGGCTGGAAATCCTTTCAAAACATCTGAATGCACAACACCTTTTCTCTTCTCTTTTTTCAACATTAGAGGGGACATTCTTCAACGTGAAACCCTTTCATGGTTTTCGAATTACTGCTTATCAGCGCCAAAGTGGAGGTTAAAAGCAACACAGATGGTTAATGTGTCCCAGCAACATGTGAGAAACATTTTCACTTGTGCTCCTGTGGTTTATCTTTGCAGCCGTGGTCATGGGTCTGCAGCAGTAGGACGGCAGCTCTTTGCAGAAAACACAAATCCACAGCAGATAGTCGAGTAGTTGTCTAAAACCCTAAGGCGCCATGTTATCAGCTGTGAGTTCACTGTCTGGACAATAGAAATAATTAAATTTTCACATTTATTGGGGGATAATGTACATTATCTACTCATGATACAGCTCCTAAGTATTTAAGACACTGCCGTATTTTCTGTTGTTTGGCTCTGTACTGAAGCACACTGGATTTTTAAATAACATGGTCTGAGGTAAGACAAGAATCCTACAGATGCTTAGAAAGCCTTCAAAGATATTACATCGCTGAATTGCTTAAGTTAAAAAAGCACGAGCCAATCAATGAATACCTCTTCCATCTTTATTACGCAAATCCTAACAGCAGAATCAAAACGCTCATTTTGTTTTGTGGTCGGGACCTTCAGAGCAAATGCAGTCTCTGCTAGCAAGCATGCAAATTCAATGAAAATTAGCTATTAAATCCAGATTTTGCAACAGTGGCAGAAACCAATACCTATTAAAATGTAAAAGGTATGTTGTTTGCATGCAGCTCTAGCAAAGTAAACCTTATCAGCAAGCTTGTACCATTTGGGACGTGTTGTTTTAATGTTTAACAAGAGCCTGACGCAAGGCGATGAGACCTATCAAACTATCAAATAAACCATCAAGAAATTGATGTGTTTCTGCTTCCATGTTTGTTATTCTAAAGCTGGTCTTGAGATTTCATACTATCATAATTTTAAAAGGTCTTTTGCATTATCTTAAGCAGTAGGAACCATGTAAAAGGGCTGAATTGTAGCTTGATGTTGATGATTCTTGTGTCCATCTTGGGCAAACAGGCTAGGAGAATATTATTTTATATGAAGTTCTTGTTTTTTGAAGACCCAGCAGTGAGAATTTGAAAAACTGTCGTTTTGTTAATGGTGTGTTTAGACCTGCAGCATAGTAAAGTTTTCTATTCAAAGGCACAAATCGACTTGGGGCAAAAGGAGCCGAACATGCATCAGTGCAAGTTCAATATATTTCACCTTTAGTGTTGTGATAGCATATCAGATGAGATTCTCCTGTAGATTGTGGATTTTACTGAGACCACCCACTATCTGCAAGCTTATTGTCGCCCTTTAAAGGAAGCTGAAGGTGTATATTCAACTTTGAGAAAAACAAAATAGAGGACTTGAAGAAAAGTAAGGGAAACTGTAAGATTTCCTTAGAAGTTCTGGAAATATCCTCCCGTGAACCAATTCCAAGTATTGATTGTACTTTGGAAGGAAGTAATTCTTCCATTGGCTGTTAGGGGCTAATAATAGCGGATTTCAAAATGGTCCAGAAACCCATGAGATGAAACTTCACTTCACATTTGTTCTGATGCGCCATAAGACTACTCAGACATCAAGAAAGACCTTAAGAACTACAGTAGATTTTCACCAGATACCTGCAGTTCTTTCCAGTGTCATATTTATAGCTAAAAGTGTTTCTATATTAACTCGTATTTCCAACATGCAGGCTGATGAATAAAAGAATAATCTAAACCTTTTACTGTATCTCCTTTAACCTTCAGCTCAAGTTTATCATGACTTAAATGTGTCTCAGCGTAAATACCAAGTCCTATTCACGAGTTCTGAAAAGACTATAGAAAGCATTTAGAAATGATGTTGTGCAATGTGGTCTCTGGAAATGGAAAGAGTGAAATGCATTAAATTAATGGGTTTTTGCTTCCCTTTTTTCCCCTTAAACATATTTCATCTTCAAACTCTTCGTCTCCTCATTGCATTAGTAATCCAATGCTTCTATCAACAATTCAGGTTTTACATTGGAGAGGCTGTTAGTTATTAAACAGGCTATTCAGTTTGGCCTTAAAATGAACCTGTGACCTCTTTCTGTTCTGTTTGTTCAGAGGCTATTTTACTTGGCGCAGTGGTTGTCCTAACAGTTGGCATAATCTGGCCTAGATGACCTGGTAGACCAGGTATGATTAAACTGAACACACTAGCAAAAAAGAGGTTCATTAAAACTTCATACACCTAAGCCTTGAAATGTAGAAAGTCTTTCACTTGTAGATTGAAAAATGGAAAAAGAAAGTACGGTCTTACATGAAAGGAAAACCATAACCCTTGACTCTTACATTGAGCGGATCTAGTTGCTGTGGAAGGTCGTGGTTTGGGTCCACTTGTCCCCTTTAGAGACAAGATCAATACAGCTCAATACTAAGTTATCCTGAGTGCTCTCCAGATGACAAAGCACGTATATCCTGGGATGGGATGCCTTTTATTCATGAGGTACTGGCAGAAAAAAATAAATAGAAGTTGGACACAGCTTCCATAATATCTCCCACTGCTTATAGACTCTGCATTCTGAAACAGCGTGTTGTTTTGGGGTTTGGGAGCTAGCTTGTTCATTCATTACAGGTAAGTTCTCGCTTCTGGCCAACATATTTTTGGGGGGGTTTGGAGCCAGCAAAATGGTTTTAGCTGCCAAAACCCTTAATTAAAGCTTAAAAATGCAGAGCCTGAGGTTACTGGTTACTGGTAATTATGTTCATTTATTCTGCCTGTTAGACTAACTTGGTTTTGTAGCCAGTCTGACTGCTTTGTTTTTGTTACTTCATGTTTGCTTCAGTCCTAGAGATTGGTGGTTGGGAATAAAGGTTCACTGAATGGTTCGAGGATTGTGAAAGTGATCTAAATCAAATGCTGCGACCTTCATAAGTCACACATCCATTCTGTCCAGTTTAACACTTATGGGTGAGTTTGGACTGTTGTTTCTTTTCATCCCGAGGCATAATATACCTAGTTATGACAGATTCTACCAAAGTCTTCCTGTTATGCACAAGGTGTCCTCTGGCATCAAGTGGTAATGGCTCCATTTCCAAGACCTGCAAATTCCACATTAGGAGATTGGAGGGATGGTGCTAAGCTGTGATTGGTGACAAGCCCAAACCTAGCCTAGCTTCAAGATTTGTAAAATCAGTGCTACATTAAAGGAAAAAAAACTCTCTGCAGTTTGTCATCCATTTGTATGAATCCAAATTTATGAAAAATGATAACCTGATACTTGCAAAGTTCGCAGAATTGTACAAAACACACAGAGGACCTTATTTTAATGTCCTGTAAGTACAGGCCATTGTGGCTCCTCTGTTTTCCCTCACAGGCTATCTTTAAAACGTTTGAGGGAAAAGGTATTGGAAGCCCAATTTGCCTGAGTTTGCATGGTCATGATCAGTGACTGGAAAAACTGCACAGTCAAATGTGTGTCTCAGCGAGTAGACACAAACCACCGGGCAGCTGTCATGCATGCTGTTTTAAATTGAAGTTTGCAGTGGGCAGGCACAGTAATGTAAACACTTAATGGGAAATTACCTGAGCAGTGAATATTAAAATTACAAACAGTGCTGCTTGGCATGAAAACTGAGGAAAGTTGCTTCTTTCAAGACGACACTGGTGCACCAAATAAGGTGTTTTCAATATTTTTAAACGAGTCACTGCTCTGTTATGTGCTTAAATCATTTTAACTGAAGGGAAAATGTATTAACAATAAGTAAAATAATCTCTCCTAAGTATGCCAATATGATCTCATTCCAGTTTGTCCAATGTGAGTTTTTGTTAGTACTCTGAGAAGAAGTTAATTACCTTTCTTGAGCAGACAAAATAAACTGTCAGCTGCCACTTTCTGAAATTGTAACAGGCATTTTTTGTCACCTTTGAAAAATCTACTCAAATGTCTGAAACATGAAGAGAAAAAGCTCACGTAAGTAGCTTTAAAAAAAGAATGCATCACTTTTGTTCATTAGCAGTTAACATTTTGATGCTAGCCTCACTAGCTTGACATTGGCCTCTCTTCTTTTAAATTACTTTATTCTCATCTTGATTCTTTGATTCTTATTTTGAATTGTTCCTACAGCTCTTGTGAAATTCCAACCAACACGAAGACATGTTTTTGATTCTTTTTTTTTAAAGTAACTGATGTTTCAGTTGTTTTTCCCACAACTTTTTCATCTTTCACAACCATCCAAAGCTCCAAGATTGCAAATCCGAAGGAATTTTAATCGATTTTGACTGTCTTTCGTGTCATTTTCAGCACTGGGTGGGAAAAAAATGAACTGGGTATCTGAGGCATGCAAAACTAGTTGCTTCTACTTGTGTGATTTCTGTAACATTATTTATACAGTTATCTTCGTAGTACTTACACAACCTTTGCTACAAAGTTCCTATCCACCATTGCCTGCTGTATTCTTGGGTTGTGTGTAGGGATGGGTATTGATAAGATTTTAACGATTCAGATTCCATTTTCGATTCTGTTTAACGATTCGATTCTTTATCGATTCTCTTATCGATTCTTTTTTTTTTTTTTTTTAAAAAGGAGAACACTAAGGTCGATTAGCTCAGAGCTTTGTTTTATATCTTCTCTTTGAACAAGATAGAAATTTAGGAGTAACATGGCCTTACAAACCCAACAGTGGGATCTTGAGAGATCCAGCCTACGGCTCTTCAATGGGGTGTCACAGGGTCCCCAGGAAAAAAAATTGTAAATGTAAAATAATAAAATAAATATTCTTGTGAGACATATCACATATTGACGGGGTCGGGTTATGTTAAAAAGTATAAATTGTTATACTTTGTTCATTGGTTCAAAGGTACCCCACACTTCTTTTTTTGTTTGCTTGTTTGTTCTGGTGTATTTTTCATTTGAACTGTTACTCTGCCAGAGTACTCATATTTACAAGATGGCATTGAACGCCCCATTGGTGTATCAGGAAAACTATTTTGTACGTATGTTCCTTGAAGGGGATTGAAGTCGTTCTTTTTTCCACCGCAGCGAAGGGCTAGGAGTAGGAGAGGAGCTGCTGTATGTTTTTGTTATCGAATCGATCTGATTGTGAAATAAAGCATATGCAGTGAGAAAGCAACTCCAGGAGTCATCCCTGCCTTAAAGCTGCAACATTCTTCTGTAGCAATAACAAAGTATAACATAAATTGTTCTGTGGCAATTACACAAGAATATCCAGTAATGTCCCTGCCCACAATTAAACACATTCACTTACCAAAAATCGGGGGCATCTGCTGTGGCAAATGGGTGCAAGCCTTTGACCACAAACTTAGACACTGCTCGGTGACATTAGTCTATCCTGGCCTGAAAGGAGACGCTACCGGTAGACTGCAGCGAGAACTGCCAGCGAGCGCCAGCCAGACTCTGTCTGTCTCTCTCATCATGGTCACCTACATGTACAGTAATGGCAGGTCTTGTAATAAGGCAGATTGCGCTAACATAATATGCACTGTTAGTTGATTATTTACCTGCCGCATTAACGGGAGAGGACGTGCAAACGTTAGCGCTGCTGCTGGGTTGAGAGTCACGAGTCCGGAGCGGAATTAAAAACGCGTGTCATCGCGTGTTTTGTGAGCAAATGCTTTTGCATATTCGTAGTGTTTCCTCCCTTAAATGAAATATCTACTTTGCAAGTTGCCCTGTTGTCATCGGTTCTCATAAAGTATAATCAAACTTTTGAGCGTTTGAGCCGCTTAGGCGCCATGTTTCCTGCCAGGTAAATGACGCTCCGCAACGTGGTGACGTCATTCGGGGCGACTGGAATCGATAAGGGAATCGTTTGCAAAAATGGCAAACGATTCCAAGGAATTGAAACAGTGGGAACCGGTTCTCAACAAGAACCGGTTTTCGATACCCATCCCTAGTTGTGTGATCTGCAAAACAAGCCCAAATCTTCACCCCTCCACCACCGTGCTTGACAGTTGGTATTACGTGTTTGTGCTGACATGTTGTGTTTGGGTTTCTCCAAAGTACAGCCAAATACCTCAACTTTGGTCTCATCTGTCCAAAGATTGTTGCAGAAGTCTTGTGGTTTGTTCATGCTGCCATGTTCTCTTTAGACAGAAGGTCCATTCCTTGAAATGCTCTATGACAGCGGTCCCCAACCTTTTTTGCACCACGGACCGGTTGTGTCCGACAATAAGATAAGATAAGATAACCTTTATTAGTCCCACACGTGGGAAATTTGTTTTGTCACAGCAGGAAGTGGACAGTGCAAAAGTTATGAGGCAAAAATTAGAATACAATAAGAATAAATACAGTACACAGCTGTACAGAATAGAATAAAATAAAATACTATATACAGTAGAATAAAATAAAATAAATATACAATAAGATAAAAATAGAATACAAATACAAATACTATATACAACTGAGTAAAAATACAACGATGACAGAAAGGATTATTGCACTTAGTATTATTGCATATGTATGGATGTGTGTGCTTGATCAGTTAAAGTCTTTATTATGGAGTCTGACAGCAGTGGGGAGGAAAGACCTGCGAAATCTCTCCGTCCCACACCGTGGGTGCCGCAGTCTCCCACTGATATCCCAATATTTTCACGGCCTGGCCTTTAAGGTGTCGCGGATAAATACACCAAAATAAAACCAGTACCAAAAAAGAAGATTTATTCATAAAACATGTGAAAAGACCCAGGGAAACAGAGTTAACGATAAAAATAATTAAAAAAAATAACAATAAAAACTGCTAAAACCCCTGAAAACCATAAATTTCACACCCGAGGCGCAACTCTCGCGGCCCAGTACCAAAGGACTCCAGTCCGTGGCCTGGGGGTTGGGGACCGCTGTTCTATGAGGCCTTTACTGCAGCCACCTTGAGTTGCTTCATTGAGTTGTACTGGCAGCTCTTTGGACCTCATATTGAGAGTTCATTGAAGTTCATCACTTAGAATTAACTCCAGATCTCTAATCTACTTTGTTTGTCATGAAATAACAAGGGAACAGGCCTCACCTGGCCACAAAAGTGCTTCTCAGTTACTTTAGAGCCTTGAGCCCTTGAGTTAAAGCTGAGAGTCTGCGCTTGAATGACAGCTCAATTGTTTCCTTTATAATCCACTGTGGTGGTGCATAAAGGCAAAAAAGAAAAAAAGCGTCTTTGTCTAAAAACTTCCGAGCCTGAATCTAAGTTGAACCTCTTGCAAATGATATTTTTAATCTCAAAGGTGTTTCTTTCCCTTAAAGGTTAAAAAGTTTAAATTAAAAAAAGGTGTAAACACTTAGTCATTGCAAAATTGATGCAGCAGAATACTTAATAAAATATTCCTTTGTGTATCCGTCACTCGGGCCAGATATATCCGTAATCCCGTATTTGCTGCCGTTAGCCTTTTAAGCACATTCTCCCGAGTACGCCGCCCCCACATTTCACAGCTCTTAATGAAAATATGTGACACAGAAATGTGGAAATCTTGAAACAGAAACCAATTTGCGTCTTGGTGGAGACTTTCACAGAAAGCGGTTCAGAGTGTGTCTCTGACACGAGTCCTGAGCACTTCAGTTGTTGTGGTTCCCACTTCCTGAGCCTGGGCTCCCTGTGTGTTTCACCACATTTGGAGACGACTCGAGCCAAGTTGGCAGCGAGCAGAAAACTCAAATCGAGGCCTCAGAACTTCTCTTTAGAAACTAATGGCTGATGTAGCCAAAGCTGCAGTTTGCTGGTTGAACGCCAAATAGTAGCAGCTTTAAAAGAGGTTTCTAAACGAGCAGTTTAATATGAAAGTTTCAAATAGACACAATTTCAAAACGTTAACAGTTTCTTTTGTCTGCTGCTTATATACCTTTAAGCTTGTATCTGTTTTTGTTTGATATTTTTCTTCCTGCTGTCACACTATGCCATCTTATTACAGATCTCATTTTCGAAATGTTCGCTTGTAATTATGTTATCAGATCTCACAGTCATTGTGCTGAAACCAAACAAGGCCTGTCTAATTCCTTGTTACTTCATCATTATTAATGAAATAACAACATGAGGGCAATTTAATTTCAATACAGCCTGCAACATTTTCGCTCATTTGACCTAAGTGACAGCATGACACATGCTATGAAAACCATAGTCAGTGCAATTTGGGAACTAAATTGCTGTCCTCACCCAGTTGGAAACTGACCTTGTCTCCTCACACCTCTGCTTCTGTGTTTCTCTCTCTTTATCTGTTCTCCTTGGTCGACTCCTGTGTTTCCCGCTCTGCCTCTCCCTGTACCAGATAACTTCCCACAGATGGCTCATCAGAAGCGCTTCATCGAGCGGAAATACAGGCAGGAGCTGAAGGAGATGAGACGAGAGCGGGAGCGGCAGGAGAAGGAAACCGAAGACTCGGAAGAGTACAGGAAGTGACAGCGCCTTCTTTGGGACAGCCAATCAGGACCCGGGTCCACATTAGGGAGCCTTCTCTGCAGATGTTGCAGCTGTTCAGGCAAGAGCTAGCAAAACGGAGGTGCCACTAGTTGATCATGAAGATGTAGTAAGGAAGATAGATGGGTTTTAGGTAGGGATCAACTGGGTCAAAGTGACCGTTAGCACAAATATTTGGGGGGAAACTAGCTTTGTGGCCAGTATTTTCAAAGTAAAAGTAGGGCAAAGGGAATTAGAAATGAAGCCTCATGCGTTCATGTTTTATGCTGTTTATCACTCCGGCTCTGTCGAAGGTGGCTTTATGTTGTCTTATGTGTGTGTGTTAAATATAGAGTGGAACCTTTTTAAAAACAAAGCCACAGCAGGACCTCACCGTGTTACTGGCACATGGCAAAAAAACCCATTTTTTAAAATGGAGTAAGAACTGTTAAATAAACCATCAGAGCATCTATTGTAAATAAAGTTTCTGATTCTGGTCCAAAAAGTGAGATTTTCTTATTTATTTTTTTTGTATTAATCGTAATCCCTCCTACTCTGATCTCTAAACCTCTAAAACAGGATGAGTCCGTTATACTCCCTCACTACAGTGTCACCATCTGTCTCACATCTGCCACTCATCCTCTAATAATCAAAATGTGATTCCCCCCCCCTCCTCTACTCTCTTTTTAACCTCTCTCTAAATCCGATTGGCTGTCTAACAGATCTTAATTATAGATTGTCTAATTAACAATTTCCTCAGCTCAGTAGCCTCTGGATCCAGCTATTTAGCAAAAGCCGTCATATTAATAACTATCTGACGTCTAGAATCGGGTCTTTTATACTGAGATTTATTGTAGATAATAAATATGTACCTGTGAGGATGGTAGCTGTCTAGCTTACTAGCCTGTGGCTGCTGTCACATTTCAGATAAAAGTTACATTTTTCTTCATAACTAGAGGGAAGAAAGTGAAAGTGGTCCACTAGAGCTGCCACACAGCTGTCTGTCAAACAATGTTATTCTGAAAGAGAAAACCTCACAGCAGCTGATTTTAGAGAGATTTGAATGTTTTATGTAAATAGTAAGAACTTCTGCCAATAATTTATCTTACTGAGCATTTTTGGCTCATGGAAAACACAACTAAAAATTAATCATTTTCTCATTCTTAAAGGTTAAGGCTGTTCTGAATTTGTTCATATGCACAATTTGTGAATGAGGCCGGTTGTCATGGCTACACATTAACGACCAACAACTACAAATCTATTTTAAGTCAGACCGGGAGCACCGTACTTCACAACTCAAAGGCAACTGAGGTTTTATTGATAAAAGGAACAAATAGGTGCAAATAATACAAATGATATTTTTATTGTTTATTAAAACTCTCCAATACGCTTTTTCTTTCTGACCCTTGTTCTGCTGTAACAGGTGAATTTCCCCAGTGTGGGATTAATAACGTCTGCTGTATCTAAGACACAAGGCAAATAAGTTTTAAATGACAGAAATCAAATTACTGTAATAGCGTCGAGTAACGTAATTTAAAAAATGTTTATCGTGTATACTTTAAAATGTGTTTAGATGTCAGGTGTCTTCGGTGTTGATGATGATTGCACAGTACATATTATACATCACTCTGCTGCCTACAGCCACATTAAAGTGAATGTTAATTTTTTACACCTCAATGGTAAAAGGCTGATGGGATATTGTATTCACCCCGCCGGGCAGTCAGCGTTGACCCCCAACATTATGAAGACGATTGCACGATTTAAAATCGGTACCATAGGTGAATCTTCAAATCTCACAAGAGGGCAAGTTTTCAGAAGTTTCCCAAGTCTCTCTCATTTTGCAGTTAAATCACCATCCTGTAGTAACTTCAGCACTATTTGTGGAGGAGTTTCTTGTTCAGACTCATGAGTCGTCTGGTTAGACTCTGAAAGCAATTAATGTCAGTTTGTATGTAGACAACAACAGATTTGCAACAAATAGGAAAAGATTTGTGATTTTCACTGATTTGTCTGAGTTAATCTCTGTATTGTCACAAGCAGATTGCATGTAATTAATGACTTGAACCCATTTAATCGCAAACTGATAGCAGACTGACTTTCGTCTCATTGGTGTTTTATCGATTTCCCCATACACCAAAGTTGCTTTGAGGAGAACAGCTTACTGACAAGTGAAGTGACCTTGTTAAAGGCAACAAGATCGCGTGTATCTGTAGCATTAGTGTAATCGCTCTAGCTTTTTTCTTACTTGAGTGTATTACAGTTGTTCCTGCCTTCGCTATCGGGAGAAAGAGGACATCAGCATCACCATCTACAGTAGCTGCCTCGGGTTAAAAAAATGCCTCACGTTGCACCTTGAGACACACAAATCTGTGAAATATTCTGGAAGAAAACCTCATAAAGAGAAACGAGTGGTTGATTTTAAAGATATTTAATTGTGTCATATAAATATTCAGTACAAAATATCACGGTTTACAAAGCAGATTGATGGATGGCCAATGATGCAGGGCCCCTTACAAGTACCACGACCTCTCAAATTGTTTCTACATTGACAGAACTGCTCAATCACATTGTCACCAACATAATATAGCATAGTAGAGTTGAGCCCCGAGAGCGACCATGTCTACACATCAACAACCACAGATCTATTTTATCTGGAGAAAGAGGACATCAGTGTCACCATCTAGTTGCCTCAGCTTTAAGGGAAAAAAAATGATGTGGCAGCATGGTTTGTTTGGACGTGTAATGTTTTCGACGACTTTAACTGAGCCCGGAGCCAACGCTTGTAGACAATTACACTCGCCGTAGGAAAACACAAGTACGGCTTCGTGATGGCGATATGCTGACATCCTGTATGAAGACAGAAAACTGTGACGACTGAAGGGGAAAAAATGGTTTTGGTGAGTGCTGCTGTCATGTTGACTTTCATTTGAGACCTCGCATTGCACCTTGAGGTGGAAAAGCAGTTTTCTTATAGTGAAGGGTCTTTAAACCCATTAAATACTTATCATAGCAACATTACCACAGTCTGAAATGGCCACTTACACAACAGGAGCTCCAGCAACAAGCTAATAAACAAAACAAGGCAGCCAAGAAATAGAAAAGAGAACTCGTGTATATGATATAAAGAATTTTCCAACCACTGTGCAATCAGCTGGCTCGTGATAGAGGGGGAAAAAGTAGCACTATGGCAATTATGCCATTGTGTTTTGTTATTACTGTTTCAAATGTCTGATAAATGTCAGCCTCTTCACTGGTTGGCCTTTTGCTAAAGTGAGGGCAGAGCTTGTTTTAGCTGGCCTTTTTTTTTTTTTTTCCTGTTGATATCATTGTGCCCTCCTGGTTTAGACATTTTTCTCTGTTTCACAGCTGTGTGTTTGTAGTTAGGCAGCTCTTAAAGTAATTTCCCAATTTTGCTGTGGTAGAGATCATTTTCACAAGTTTCCTCCTACTTTTGAAAAATTAAACCTTTGTGATCTTGCTGCAGGATAATGTTTTGACCTTCTCTCTGAGCCGAGGACACACCTCTGGGCTTAAGAACCTAATTCCACACCACTCAAAGGTCAGGTGCCCCTTGATAAGCATGTTTATGGAAAGGGCTGTTAGTCCCACAGGAAATCAGTTGGGTAAAGCCTGAACATTTGAACCAGCTTCATGTTCAGCACTACATACAGTACACGTAGTGAAGGGCAAAGGAAGAGACTAAAATAATGGAAGGGTTTTTTTTAAAGGAAAATACTGGTGTTCTTTGCTTTTTGGCACATTTCTATTACTGTACTGCTATGTTACATTATTATACATTCTACAGTGCAGGACGGAGCCCTTCTCAGGACACAAAATCTTAGCTAAATAGTGTTTAAGGTAGGTAGTGTGACACATTTATCACTCTTTTGCAAAAGAGTGACCGCCCTATTTTTTTAAGGGCTCTGGACGTATATTTCCCATTCATCTTCTTCAATGATCTTTCATAAAATTAATACACGATAAAAAGTTTTAAGCCTTGAACCTAGCCAGTCAGCCAGTAAAGTGTACCATGAACATAAAAACATTTGATTTGGAGAAAAAAAGAATTATAATAAATAAAAATAGGGGGAAAGATCACTACAAAAATTATCAAATTTAATTGTTTTTGTTAATACAGTGTTGTATAATAACATTTTTGAATATATTGGTTGCTTGTGTTTTGTGTGTATAGTAAAGTAAAGCCTACTTATCGATAAAGTGTTTTATCCTGACTGCCATCACCTCTTTACAATTGTTAGCAACACTTAACGGGAAAAAAGTTATTGTCTGGCTAAAATCAAAAGTGACATTTAAATAGTTACTAAAAGTCTCAGTAAAGAGTAGAGCTAGCAACTGTTTGTTAATAGAGCAAAAAATGCTATTAGCTAAACAGAATGGATGAACAGCTAGCTAAAATTATAAATACAGCAGTGCTGAATTTTTTTTGTTTGGTCTGTTAACAGTACAAAACAACTGATAGCACAACATAATAGCAATACAGAAAACAGTAGCTAGTTGAAACTATGGACAAAGCACAGTGGGCTTTTTTTGGTTGAAGTGTAGTTAGTAGCCATGTTGTCAGCTAGCACTATGAATTAACATAGTAGCAAGGTGAAAGACTGGAAAACCATCAAGTGTTAGCTAACGGTACAAAGAAAGTTGTTAGCTTAAAGGATAGTTGGCTGACATTAGGTATTAATATAATGCATTTAACAGTTAAATTATTAGCTAACAACAGTTAGCAAAAAGACAGAAGACTGGGGATATGTCAAATGAAAAAGGATGAAAACCACTGATTTAGCCTTTTATTTTTCCTTAGTGAGAAGAGAATGAAGTCTGTGGAAGCATTTTGCTGTTTTCTTTTTGTGTGTCTGTGTTTATTTTGCGGGGTTTTTTTTTTTTGCTCTTTTTCTTTAAATTTAAGGCAACTTTCTTGATTCGTTTCATGAGCTATGACGCTTTGCATGAAGATGTAAAGCTTCACATTAATGCAGACTTATTTCTTTAGGCTCCAGTCAATATGTCCCTATTGTTTTTGCTGCTTACATTGATTCAAGTGCTACCTTTCCTTTCACTCTCTCTTGAACAGATAAAATGAGCCATTTAAGGGAAGAAAATAAAATTGCATAATGAATTTTAATGGTAACTGTCCACAAGATGTTTAACCTAATCTAATTTAATGCTGTAATTTCAGGCTCGGTGGCATCCTCTCAGCATCTTCCAACTCTGTGTTTCTGAAGTGAAGTGAGCAAAAAGGTCCAACAAGACCAGTATTTTCCCCCTAACTGAGCCCGATACATGTTAGACTTGTGGATTTTCATTGCAGCATAGAAAATAACACTATTCTGTGCACTTCATATTTCACCCTGCACAGAGAAAAAAAAGACTGCTGACAACATTCAGCTCAATAAGGAAATATTTGGTATTTCAGCCCACCTCACAGCAAATGCTTTAAGCCGTGTGGTGATGAAAATCAAATACTGTAAAAATGATAAACCAGTGTGTTTGCAGGTGTTTGTAGTAGCAGTCCTTTACCACCGCTTTATATAACCATTAAAGAACAACCACCACTTTTCAACACCTGCCACAACTAACTCAAAATTTGATGTTGTATATCTCCCCCACCTTGTGTGGAACCATATTTTTCATTTTCTTGTGGCTCAAACTCAAACTGTGGCTAAGTGTTTATAGTGAGGCAGCCATTGCTGAAAGAGGGGATTGTTTGGAAGATAGAAATCCCTAGAAAAACAAAACAACTGTACAGCGTATTGTATCATATTACCGTACATACACAAGCTAAGATAGAACTCACAATATGCAGCATGTTTTTGTCCCAGAAACACTGAAAAATACATAGGCATATCTGTTGGTTTACAAAACTGCTTGTTGAAGTGTCCGTCACAGGCAGCTTTGGAGAAAAAAGAAACAAAAAAATATCGGTATAGATATATTTGGGCCTCATGTACACCCCATATACACACACAAAAACCAAAAAGTCTTGACACAAAGTCTGTTTTAACTGTGCCCTCGCAAAAACGCAACTAACACTGACTGGACACACAAAGCCTACGTCTGGTCACCGGAGGGGACAACTGAACGGTGATCGAAGGCGGTGAAAGAGCACTCGGACAGATGGCGCTCGTTTCTCCGTCCTTTCGACATTTCACTCGCCACACGTGCACCAGAACCCTCCGGATGTTTTCAACATGTGTTTGGGATTTTTGTTTTTTCTCCTTGTCTGTGTGCCAGGTTCTCGTTAGGAATCCCTGTCGCTGTCGTCGCCCCCGTACAGGTCCGCTAGTTTCTTAAACCGGGGTCCCCACTCGCTCAGGTAGTTGTAGTCCTGGTCACTCTCAGTGGTCACTGACTCGAGCGAGCTGAGGGACTCCGCTACAGAGCCGTTCCCCTCGTAGGCGTAGGTGGCCAGGGAATCGTAAGGCGGCGCCGTCGGGTCGCTGTCGTTGTCCTGGAGCCTCTGGTTGATGAAGTCTCTCACGTCCCCGTTATTGTCCCGAGTTGGGGGCAGCACAGGCCGTCGGATCGGAGGGTAGAAGGCCTCGGGGACGATGTCTCTCCTCTGTTTGCTCTCCTCGATGGCCTCCGGGTTGCGCAGTGTGCCGATATCAAAGGCCTGGGTGTCCTCCTCTCCGCCCCCTTCGTCATTGTAGCTGACGACGTTGTCCCTGACATCCTCTTTGGAGATGATCAGAGGCTCCTTCTTCCTCTGCCTCCTCAGGGCAGCAAACAGCACCACGATCACTGTGTGGAGAACAAAAACAAAGAGAACAAATATGAGAGTTTGGTGACTTTTGCTGTTGTTTCTGTGCTCTCTCTCCTTGTTCTGAAGGCCAGTGACTGTCCTGGGGGAATTGTTGATGTTGTGTGAGTGTGCACTGATGTTCAGGGACTTTGTCTGACTTTGTAAAGCAGGCACTGCTACCACAAGGATGCATTATGCATCTCTCGCTCCTCAGGGCCGCTGCTGCTTAAGAACATAAAGGAACCCCCTTTAAGAACATAGCAGAATACATTACGCGCTAAAAATGCAACCTCTGTACCATTAAGAAACATTATGACATTCAAGGGATGGTGTGAGGGTTACTTTTATTCTTTAAGTATTCAATTGGTGTTAAACAACTCAGGGTTGTTTAAGCGTTATTTTTGAAAGAAGTTCAAATTTCAGCAAGTTGAGACAGTCTCCTTGTCATTTTTTATCATTAATTATGATATTTTTATATCTTTTATGTTTTCCTTGGATTTGTCTTACGTTCCTGGTGACATACGCTCTAACCATAAGGTCTTATAAAAGATAGCTACTGTGACAACCCCTATATTTTTGTGACGATCTTCTTTTGAAACTGCAAATGAGCGTTTTCACTATTGCTTTCTTGTTGTTTTAAAATTGGATATCATGAGCAAGGATCAGACTGTGAAGCTGCACCCTTATTGGCTAACAACTTGTGACAGACAAGCCCATACCCTGTAAAATCCTCCTTTTTGAAACATGGAATGACCAAAGTTTAAAAAATTTAGTCAATGTTGTATTCGTGCAACCTGAAATGAGTGACTAGCTCATAAACTCATCAGTGACGTGTTCACGGAGTTTGAGGCAGTGGGACAATTGTAATAGACTTCTCTAGGACTGGAAAGGTTTTTTGTTTTTTGTTTGCAACCACAGGTAAAACTCGTTGGTGGCCATTTAAAAAGAATGCATGTTTAAAGCATGATGGCTTTGCTTTTTGGACCTGGAAGCTAGGGCTGGGCGATATGACCCAAAATTCATATCTCGATATTTTTTTACCTGGATGGCGATATAAGATATATATCTCGATATTATTATTTTTTTAAGCCATAAGTTAAGAACAAAAAGAGAGTTCTTAGTCACACTATGTCCCAGCTGTCACACGGGCACTTTTACTTACATACAGCGTAGATGTACATGAAGAAATTACTCAAAAATAAATTATCAGCATTTATTAAATAATCATGGTCCATAAATAAAAGAAAACAATGTTGTTTTTGTGCATAACAAAAAGCTCACAATTGTGCAGTCAAAATGTAAACTAATAGATGCTGAGCGTAATAACAAAGAGACAGATTTCACAGCTGCACCACGTCTCTGAACAGGTCTCTGAACACGTATCACTCCGCGAGGCTCCTCCTCGGTAGCCGTAGTCCTCTGACAATCCATCAAGCGGTGCAACTCCGTAGCTTAGCAAAGTCATATTAAAACATTTTTTGACAGATTGCTGAGCGCTGTGTACCACATAAAATCGGTTCGCGGTCAGTAAGCACAACCAGAATTCATACATAAGGTGCACTGTCGATTTCTGAGAAAATGAAAGGATTTTAGGCCGTGCAGCACCTCCGGGCTGCATGTCGTTAGCGCGGTTAGCTCGTTAGCGCGGTTAGCTCGCTAACACGTTGACGCCATCCAGCCCCACGCACGGTAACTCGCTAACGGAGATTTTCCGCTTTCATCTTGTCATTGCCTGCAGGTGAAGCTATGGGGGAGGCGGAGTTGTGTTCAGTGAAGGAGAGGCGAGGCCGAGTAACGCAGCGTAGAGACAAAAGTGGACGAAAGAGAGGCAAACCTGCGGCTCCACAAGTATAATTATAACGTAACATAGACTATATCGATATAAACGATATTGTCACATCTTATATCTCGTATGAAAATATATCGATATTTTTAAAAAAAACTCGATATATCGCCCAGCCCTACTGGAAGCTACATCCATCTTTTATACTGTGTATGACTATATCAGACTACAATAAAGTTCTAGCTGTGCACAAAAACAGCAAAGCAATGCAGCCAAGAACAGCAAGACCTTCAATATATCCTGTCTTTTTATTCTTGCTTTCACTATCTGCAGGCTTTCATCCGGGTCATCCAGAAAGTTACAAACAGGTCGAAACATCTTGGTCAAGTAATAAAACTGTCCTTTATGTGTTGGAACTTCAATTCTTTGGATTAAAATTAACAGGAATTCTTTGCCTTCGCAAATAAAGACAGAGGCGATCTGCTAGATGTTGCAAGATGAAAGATACTCCAGGTTCCAATTCACAAAAATAGCCTCAAGGTAAACATTACAATATTAAAAAGAAAACCCCAAGAGTCGGACAATGAAAATATTTTGGCAAAGGTGGGGAGGATGAACTCCCTTCAACAGGAAGTGACCAGGTTGTAGAACCAAGCTCTCAGAGGCCACAGCCATCTGTTGTACCATGACTTGTTTGGGCTATGGGGTAAGTACAAATATCCTGTTGTCTGAAACACTATGGCCCCAAGGTCTGCTGCTCCTACATCATCAGCTCTTTCTCAGACAACAGGCCCTTGAGGGTGGACAGTTTGGTAGTCGTGCATGAACAGCTACATTGTATTATCTGTACAAATCTAATGACAGCATCCACACACTTTTTATGCTGACGTGTCCTGACTCAGATGTTAATACTAACGCTGTTCACTGTGAAAACTGAAATGCATTTTTTCTTAAATGTATGTTTTCATGTTTTTCAAAGCACGCCGAAACCCCTAAGAAAGGATCCAAGTTTTTCTTTTTTTACTTTAAGTCATATTATTTTATGAAACTCAATATTAATGCCCAGTAAAAAATGAATTTCCAGTAAACCCGCGATATTGTATGAGAGGCATTAATACTATAGCTGAGGTTTTTATACTTACTGAGTTAAGATTGAGTTAAGACTGAGAAGTAAAGGTGCTTCAAGGTATGGCAGCAATAATTACTTGGCTTTTGAAACCTTCACCAGGCTGTAGTTTTAAATAAAAACGCTCCTATCTCACCATCCTAATGCAATGAAGAAAAGCATCCTGTTCAAGTCAGTCGAGATGCTGTAGATCTTCGCTGCTTCGCGGTTAAAATCAAATTAAGGTGACAGCTGCGGTCACTGGCAGAATTATCCGCCCACAGGAAGTGATGAATCAAATTAAGCAGTGAAATACGAAACCGACTGTTTAACACCTCCTATGGATTGCTTTGCTGGAGAAGCTCTGTAGTGAAAAGCCCCAAAAAGATTTATGCAAGAAAGAACGTAAGGCTGTACTCACTGAGCAGGATGATGACACAAAGCAAAATGGCCACCAGGGCGCCGGTGCTGAGCCCCGCCCTCGCTGTGAGCGCCTCTGCGTTGCACGCCTTCATGTTGCCCTTGCGGTCGCAGGTGCAGACTCTGATGGTCAGCGTGTTGGTGCTGCTTTGCATTGGGAACTCTCCATCAGAAATGACCACCGGCACATGGTGGACGCTCTTTTGCAGGGTGCTGTAGCTGTTTCTCCTTGTGAGGATTGACGCTGTGTTGTCTGATGAGGGAAAATCTGGTTATTTACTGTAAAACGTCAACCAATCAATGACACATACAGCACATTAACAACAGGTAATGAATGTAGGGCACACGCAGTGTCTTACTTTTGTTGTCATGGACAGAGAAGTTTGCCTTTCCAGCAGCTTCCTGAGCAAGATTGAAGAAGAACCGGTGTCCTCCGAGCGGGGCATCAGGATCTGTGGCACCCACGGTTTGTATCACCTGAAGTGAGAAGCACACAGGTGAGTGACAGGGCAACCCAACCCCAGCCGTGAACATTTAACCACAGCTAAACTGCTGTTTGTGCGGGTGCTAGTGTTTTAGCTAGCTAATGGGTTAGCAGAGCTATGAAGAGGAAGTGGAAGCTGAGCAAGAACACAGCTGTTAAATTTCAAACAAAGAATAAAACAACCAACAAATCTAATTCATACATGCTTTTGTGATGCTGTCTCTCTAGCTGTAATGCGTCTAATTAAAGATAACTCCACTTCATGCTCGTTAGCATCTGGTAGTTGCATGTTAACATCGGCTGCTGTGATGAATAACCGAGCTGTTTATTAAGATTAAAGGGATGGTTTGTTCTCCTGGGAATTCGTAAAGACAAATAGTTAAGGGCGCGCAAACAAGGAATAAACCTCAAGAGGTTTTCAGATGGTAAACGTGTGCAAGGATATCATCAGCAAAGTGTCACATTGAATTAAGCTACCTAGCAGGATACAAAGTAGTTTAAAGCGGCCTCATCTGTATCTGATGCAACATGAAGGCACCAGGCTGATTCTGCATAAAGGATCATTTTGTTCCCCTTGAAACACAGCATGAGTTTAATATAGTGATGCTGTATTTACTTAATGGCACAGTTCACCTCAAATTCAAAAATAGGTGTTTATCCTCTGGCTTAGAGTGGCTTGTATTCAAGTAGATCATTTTACTGTAAATTGCTCAGTTTTGGAGAGATGAATTGTGAGGATCCCTGCCTTGTCCTATCCTAAGTAATAACTGGGTTCTTTCTAGTGAACGACACCTGAAAATATAATTACTATGCACAAGGAAGAGTGGCTCTACACTCATGAAGATATATATTTTTCTTAAGATAAGCTAAGTACAGAGAACTAAGGGGGCAAGCAGCAGCCAAGTGCTGATTAACAGGACCATGATCACAGGAAATCCACAACAGAACTGATGGAAAAAACAAAGCAAAGTAAAAACAAGAATCAAGTTGCTGCAATGACCCAAAACCCTGATTGCAATGCTGTGGCCAGACCTTTGGAGAGTTGTGCATAAATGAACACCTGCAAACCCCATAACAACTGTACGGGGGGGGTGACGGCTCCTTTGATTGGCAGGTGTCTCAACACAGTCAGCTGTAGCCAGACAGAAGCTTCTAGGCTTCTTCATATTCTTTCGGCTGCTCCCTTTAGGGGTTGTCAAGGCGACTCATCTACCTCCATCTCACTTAGCATAGACAGCAGCACAGTTTCCCCGGGCACCCTGCTGGTCAACAGCACCGGTGGCAGTCGTCGTTAAGCCAGGTGTCGGCCAATCATGTGAAAATCTTATTGATGATCCACATTTGATTTGGCAAAGATTTTACACCAGATTCTCCTCCTGATGCAACCCTCGCCGTTTATCTGGGTTTAGGACTGGCACTAGGAGACGTGCTGCGACAAGAAATGTAACAGCCACATCACTCGTGCTTAAAAGAAACTATGAAGCACACAAAAAACCCCAAAACTGACATCCTCTGATTACACACATTACAAAATCAGTTGTTTTTTTCATATGCTGGCTCTAATTTGACATTGAGGAGCCCTGATGTAGAAGGACAAATCGCACAATACTCCAGGGCCAGAGGAAAAACATCTACATTATCACAGGCTAACGCTGTGAATAGACTTTTTATCTGTAAAGACTACAAAGAAGTCTTGCAAACTGCAGCTTGGACCACATTTTGTTAGTAAAACGGCGTTATTCGGACTTTACTAGTGATCCTAAAACTGAAGACTCACTATCCACATTTATCTCTGAGGTATCACAGACTTGGGTTTTTCAACCCAAGAAGAGCTGCAAATCCGAACCCAGCTGTGGGAGTCTTACATTAAAAGGTCTACAATGCAGCTCTGTCTTTTCAGAACCTCTAGACATCTCTTTTCACTGTGGATCTGTTCTCGACTTCTTTAATCTATTTTGAGGAAGAAAACTTCTTTTTATCAACCTGAGATGTGAAAGTCTGGTCCCCAGAAGCGGTCCCACTATCTAGTAGCTTAAAACACACGTGACAGATTTATAAATTCTCTCTGAGGCCCACTAATTACATGCTGTGCTGGGAGCGTGTGCATAATCCTAAACTGGGAAGTCGAGATGAAACCATGACTACGGCTTTATGTTGGGTAATAACCAACCTGATTAGCCTTAGCGTTCTCACACACAAACGTCTCATAATTGGTGGCGAATGTTGGAGCGTTGTCGTTGAC
The DNA here is from genome assembly GCF_041146795.1 of Maylandia zebra. Taxonomy (NCBI): domain Eukaryota; kingdom Metazoa; phylum Chordata; class Actinopteri; order Cichliformes; family Cichlidae; genus Maylandia; species Maylandia zebra. The sequence goes on along the minus strand of NC_135175.1, from coordinate 30,367,437 downwards.
GTCCAGGACTCTGACGTATACAGGTACCCGGCTGATCTGTCGCGGGTTGGCTGGGAAACACAAAGGTGGACACAGTGAATTTACATGAGTAATTATTAAATTTCATTAACAGCAGCTCTGCTTTAGTTTCCAAGCAAACTCATTACAGTATTGTGCATATAAATAAATAATAGCTGGTTAAAAACATAAATCAGATGCTCCAAGTTTTGCTGATTTCTTTGTTTCCACAGTTATATTTACGCGCAGACTCTGCACAAAGTTCTAGTTTTCACTGACAAAATAAAGTAATAATAGGTAAAATAAGGTCTTTGGATGTGGAAATTATTAGGATCTTTTTTTTTTTTTAAGACAACTGGCAAAGATGAAGGGAAATAGCAGTTTGCGGCAGCATTGAATTAACAGCAGCAGATTAGAAAACAAAGACGCTTGCTGATTTTTAGATTTTAAATTAGTGGGAAAACAGATAAATGGGCACCCATGCTATTTTTAGAGAATGTAAACTATGGGCTGGGGAAACAAACAGCAGCTACCAGCCAATACTTGGGTCCCAAAAATCCAATTTGGCTGACAGAATTGGAGGAAGTACGTGAACCGAAATGTCTCTTTCTGGTCCGGCTGCTGCACTTACTGAACTCGGTGGCGATGACGGTGATGTTGTGCCAAGCGTTTTCCTCTCTGTCCAGCTCCCTGAGGATGAACACTGACCCGTTGCCTGCATGGATGTTGAACACTCTGTCCATGTCTGTGCGCCGATCAATAGTGTACCTGCACAAAACACACAGACAACGATTGGCGTGTAAACTTGTGCACTCATGCTGAGTGGAAATGTGTTGTTTTCCCAGGGCGACAGACACAGGGTACAGTCACATTGACAGAGCGTCTCAGGTGTGTCTTGGTCGAATTGACATTCTGTGTGGTGGACACAGTGAAGAAGAAAAGTCTACTTTGCTGAAAGGAACACAATTATCTTTATATATATATATATATATATATATATATATATATATATATATATATATATATATATATATTTTATATGCACAAATAAGAAAAATATGAGTTAATTTGAATTTACAAAGCTTTTCTCTATTCATTTGTATGGTATCTGAAAAAAGCATCAAAAAGCAAGACTCGTACTGATTTAATTTTGGCTGCTCTCTGGATCACTTCCAGGACTGCATCTACTTTTAAAATCACTTCCTGAAAGACTTCACCATCTGCAAATTAGGCTAAATGTCCTCCACTGTATCAGGACAGTGAGTCTTTTACTTTAATTTTCTTTTTGTGGAAGAGGATAAAGTTGTAGTGATCCAAATCTGGGAAATGCCAAGTAAAGACTGTGTTGGTGAGGCCAAAGAAAATGGGCGCACACAGTAGCACAGCATAAGCTACATTTAGATTCTTCTTCTACAGACACACCGGGGCCAGAGTAGCATAGTTAGTCTGACCCTGGAGAACAAATCCGTGGCATAAAAACGAGGGACGGTCATGACTCTTGAATATTTTAATAGCACTTAAGTCATTAAAAAGAAAAAATACAGCATGTCTGTTTTTGCCATAAAATATACACCGCCCGGCTAAAAAAGATTCACCAGTTGGTCACGGTGTAAGTAATAGCTTTCCATTGAAGTCAGCTGAATGTACTGAATGCTATCAGATGTTTTATTTCTTTCCCGGTGGCACCGGGACATTCCGAGATGACAATGCCAGGAATCACTGGGTTCAAACTGTGAAAGAGCAGTGCAGTCATTTCCAGCACAATCTTTGGAATGTGCCACAGTACGCGGGGAGATCTTGGCCAAAAATTATTAGAAATCTGACTGGAAATAAATGTTGTGACATTGGATAAGCTTGCCAATGCCACGGTGAACGGTGCCATCATCAAAGCTAAAGGCGGTCCATGAAAATTTTAGAGTGTATTTTTATTTTTTTTACTTTTTTAAGGGGAGGGGGGATGCTGTGTAGACGGCAAATCTCTGTTAGCGTGGATCACCCCGTGAGTGGGGCTGCACGGCGCTAGCTAATCGCGCTAACGCGTGGACGCCATGCAGCCCCACGCAAGGGGCGACCCACGCTAACTCGCTAACAGAGATTTGCAGCGTTAATGCAGTTATGGAGTTGACATCATTTTACCGAGATTAACCTGACAGCACCAATGTAAAATAAGCTACTTCCTGCAGAAAATGGTAGTGGGCAACTATCAGGTAATGGGGCCAGTAAAGTAAAGGAGTAGCAAGCAGCCATTCAAAAAGACTCATTCTCCTGGTGAGATGAACCATCTTTGTTGGATCAGTTTGGCACACGTTTGCTGACTCTGGTATCACAAACATGCACGTGCAAGAAGTCACAAAGGGAGTGACCTACAAATGGTAGTCGCACTAGGAGCAGCCCAGACGTGCACAAAAAGGAAACTTGAAGGCAAGGTGGCCCACGTTTACATCGGGTATGTTTTTATTGTTATTAGGCCTAGAGCTGTCTGACTACACCTTGAAACATCTGCTGCAACTAAAACACCACAGAGGAGCAAGCAGCGGGTGTAATTGAGCTGTATTCACAGAGAAATCAGTGGGAGACGTGGAGCCTGAGAAAAACCCGAGCACATACTGTAAAAGTAAACCCATCTGCTGGACCAGATACATCCAGCAGGAGTTTAATAAAATGATCTATTTTTGGTTATTTGGGGGGAACTGAACCTGTGACATATAATAATAAACTGTCTTGTCTGGCACTAGCAGTCTTGAATAGTCTGCCCTGTGTTGATACACACATTAGAGCCAACAGGTTATCCAGTTGTGTTGTTTTTCTCTGCCTCCCAGACTACTCTGTGATGCATCAGTGTGATTAATGGAGTAGCAGGCATCAGGAGGGCCGGCGTAAGAGGAAGGAGACCCCCGAGGGGAGACTATGAACCGCGGCTCTCAATGCATCGCCGCATCCCTCTCCTCCCTCCACCGATCTTCCCCCTCCCCATGGGTGTCACCCCTACCTCCTCAGCCCCTCCCTGCTGCTGCTGCTGCTGCTGCTGCTTCCTCCGCACAAACATTTTGGTGTCTTTATCTAAACACTCCCACCTATTTTTCTACCACCTCGCAGGCCCGACAGTAACTCTAACCTTGTTAGATGTGCGTCAGCCGTGGGCTTTACTAATTGCTTTTCTAATATTCCCAATAATTCAGCTGCCTGGGTCTAACCCTTCCCTTGATTAATGGCGCAGAGATAACGGCGCTCCTCGTCCTGACCGGACAACCAAAGTGCTGCTCTCAGCAGGCACACAGCTGGCTGGTTGGAAGGCCAGGCAGAAGGACGAGGAGGGTTACAGAAATGTTAGTGATCAGGGGGTTGGGACCTACATTATTGCTTCTTTCCTCCCTTCTGAAGAGACCAACCGACTTGACACAGTATTTTGAGAATGTTTTCTTCAACACGAGGTCAAAAAATCTGTATCAAAATGATCTTTGTTTCGAAATCATTTCAGTTGTTATATTTTGGAGAGGTTAGCTATCCTTAGTATCGAGCACCAGCTCGGCTACATGTCCATGCAAAGCAGTGCTAATGGTAACTGAAATGCTGTTATATGGCACCTAAAAGACTAAAAAAATGACTCACTCTTTAACCATATTTAGCCCAGATGAACATCAGGGTTCACATTCACATTTAGATGTTCAAATAGCCACTTTTCACAGCACTCGATGGTCTTTGAGGGCTTCTCATCCAAGCTGGCCAATATAGACGGCTAATAAAAAAGTGTTCGAAAGCTCCACTATGGCAAATCTGAACCCCGGTTAAATGAAATGTTCTCTAATAACCTTGAATATTGTTCGTGCTTTAAAGGTCTGAACATCACTAAAGAGATCCCATCACAGTGGGATGGACAGCCACCAGCTACATACATACTGGCTCTACAGCAGTTCTTCAATAATAAAGCAGATTAGAAATGCTCCATATAAACACCCACATCAGATTAAACACGCTGGCTTCAGAGGAGTGAAATAAACATTTTCATGAGCCCATCTCTATTATCTTTATTGCACGTCATCTATCTTAACATACACTCACTGGCCATTTTACTATTATACACCTTGTTAGTACTAAGTTGGATTGCCTTTTGCCTTCAGAGCTGCCTTAATTCTGAAAATATTCCTTAGGAATTTTGGTCATATTGACATGACAGCCTCATATCATGCTGCAGATTTCTCGGCTGGACATCCATGTTTTCCATCCGTTCCATTAGATCCCAAAGATGCTCTATTGGACTGGCTTGTTGAGCTTTGGTGACTGTTGAGCCCACTTGAGTACAGTGAACTCAACAATACTCAGGTAGGCTGCACTGTTTAAACAATGCTCAGCTGGTTCTAAGAGGTGCAAGAAAATATCTCCCACAAGCATGGATCCACACAATCATGTTGTTTACGCTAAATTCTGACCCTATAGAAATGTTGCAGTAGAAATCAAGACTCAAGAAATCAATATTAAAATTTCCTATGGCCCAATTTTAGTGAGCCCCTGCAAACTGTAGCCTCAGTTTCCTGTTCTTAGCAGTGTTGTCTTCTGCTGCTGCAGCACACCTGCTACCAGGTTCAATGTGTTTTGCATTCAGAAATGTTTTGCTATCTTTGGTTATAATGGTGATTATTTTCACTTTCCTATAAACTCAAAGCAGTTTGACCTGATCCTCTGACTTCTGGTATCAACAATCCATTTTCTCCCAGTGGACTGCTGCTCACTGGATATATTCTCTTTTTTGGAACATTCTCTAAACCCTAGAGATGCTCAAGTAGGAAAATCTCAGCAGATCAGCATTTTCTGACACATTCAGACCAGCCTGTCTGGCACCAACAACCATGCCACATTCAAAGTCACTTTCTTCTCCATTCTGGTGCTCAGCTTTAACTTCAGCAGGTCATCTTGACCATGTCTATATGCCTAAATGAGTTTCTGCCAGATGAGTAGTCAAGTATACCCCCCAAAAATGGCTGATGAGTGTATATGTAAGTACTCTGCTCCAGAAATGTCAGCATCCAAGCAACTCTCCTTCTGTAGAGAATCTGGTTTTTAATAAAAGCTCTTAACACGGACAGTACAGCACTGAAAACACGATACCTCTCCACATTCACAGAGCCAGTGACACGCTTGCCAAAGAGGCATTCAGTGAGGGAAATGCATGACATGTTCATCACATCTTATTCGTATTTGTTCAGGCCAAAGTATTCCGTTTAAAAGCATGTAAGCTGCAGACTGCAGTAAATCAAATCTCATGTAAAGAGCTGACCTGAAATCTTCATTCAGAAGGAAAAATGTAGGATGAAACATGCATGTGTCTGCATGAGTCTATATACTGCACTTATGGCTTACTTAAGGACTTGCGTATGCATCCCTGCCACACACGTGCACGTGTCCGCAAGTCGCAGCGAGCTAATAAAGATAACCGTCTCAGTGACTTCCTCATGCCAGGCAGCCCCCGGGCTTCCCAACCCTCCTCCCTCCCCCTCCTCCCCCTCTGCACGGCTTTAAATGCCACAGGGTAGCTACCTCCTTGATGATGGGCGATAAAAGAGAATGATATCATATTTGACACCTGCAATAAAGTGGTGGAACTTCAACCTTGAGAGCCAACTCCCTTAGTACATCATAAAAATGAAAAAGTCTGAAGCGGAGTCGAGGCGCAGCCTCACACCCCACTGCCATTATTCCCATTTAATACAACGCTCGCATAATTTTGTATCTCCATGAGCTAAGTTGTGTAAGCGAACTTTTGGCACTTTTCATTATTTCGCTGCATTTTGTATGTGTAGCAGAACAAAGTGTCTCCCTGCGCAGGCCTCATTATTTTAGCGCTGTTTATGTTAATGGTGAAGAAAACAAGAGCACAAAGATCCATTTACAACCTTCAGAACATTAAACAACATCTCGCATTAAAGATGAATAATTCACTTAATGGGAGCTCCAAATATTGACTCTGTATAGAAATCGGTTAGTGAGATATTATATGCTTAACTCAAGGTGCACACAGTGGTTTTTACTTGAGTTTTGTCTTGTTTTCTTATTGTGTGAAGCTGCTTAAAGAGAGAAAAGCTCAGCCTTGAGTTTAGACTATGCTATCAAAGCATGTGAGCCTCTGTAGTCAGATTTTTATAGTGGATTTTACACTGGATGTTGACAGTGACTGATGGTTTATAATGTAAGTGGGCGAGAACAGGTCAATATCACAGTAAATGTATGTTTATTCAAACCACAAACTGAAGCTGTGATCTAACCATTGGGGTATACAACTTTGTTAAATGAGTTGTGTTTATTGATTTTTCAAACAGTCTTAAAGATAATTGGGACCTGAAAATCCAATCTAAGGGCATAAGACTTCTTTTTTCTTGTTTTGCTAACATTTAGTCATTGTATATGAGATAAAACAGAATCCAAATTTTTACTTCTTTCAGCAGCAGTTATGCTCATTTAGAGCCCACGCATGCTGTAGTTTCAGTCTTTTGGATGCATTAACTTTGATTCATGTTTGCACAAACAGAAATTAAATTTTATGCACTTCATTTATTAACTTATTAATTTCACTTCAGGTTTATTTATACAACACCAAATCACAATAGTTCTCCTCAAGGTGCTTCACACTGTAAGGTAAAGACTCTACAGTATTCAGGCAAAAACCCCAAGAATCAGTTAAAGTGGGGAGGAAAAACTCCCTTGTAACAGGAAGAAACTTGGCTCAGGAAAAGCTTTTTGACACATTTTCAATCATTTAGCATTGCTAAAATAAAAGACTTTGATCACATCTCCTAAAATGACATACAAACCCATATAAAATATTAGAAACACATAATGTTTACACACATTTGGATATGACATCTGCTCGATCGAGAGCTAGGGAGAGCTGGGTGGCTTGCTGGTTATCCAAAAATTGTTTTTAACTTTTCCTTAATGTTCTTCTTGTTTATTAATTAAATTATTTAGATGGGTTAGTTATTGTACCTTTTGTTTAGTTGTATATTTTAAGGTATGTTTTGCCTTTACAATCTGTAATTAAATCATCTAAATGACTTGTAAAGCCAACACAATCCCCAAACCGAATCTTAAAAGCTAATTTTGTCAGTTCTCCAACTCCCAGTAGTTGTACTGTTAACTAAGACTGATGAGTGGTCCTCAACTTGCTCAGATGTTACTGAAACCTCCAGCAAAAGCAATTAAGTGGTGCTTGAATGAGCTATCATGCTCAGCCTTTTCATTGGCTTTTGAATAGAAATCAATAGCTGCCTTGAAGTGCGTTCGGAAAGATCACACAGCAGCAAATTTTGAAAAAGAGCTAAGCTGTGAAATAAAAAGAAGAGATGCAGCTTGGTTCATTTACCTGACGAGGCTGTTTTTGTCATCCGGATCAGACGCGCTGACGGAGCCGATGGCGGTGTTCTTGGGCGCGTCTTCTTTCACCTCCACTACGTAGCTGGCGCGCTCAAACACGGGCGGCTCATCCACGTCCTCAACGATGATCTTGATGGTGGCCTCGTCCCTAAAGGGGCCCTTCGAGTAGAAGCGGGGGTTGATGTGGACGTTTTCCACCTGGACACGCAGACTGTACTGCCGCTTCCTTTCATAGTCCAAAGGCTGCAAAACAGAGACAGAAGAGGCATGAAGAAGAAGAAGAAGAAGAAGCACCAATTCCACTAATTACAGCTTAAAGTGCTAATATTTGCTTTACATTTGTGTGCATGAACAGGTCCTGTAATTTGTCACATTTTATTTTAGGTGCGACTGCCAGCTTAATGAATAAAAAACAGCTTTTCCAGAGTATCTAATGAGGGCATGTAAAGGGTCTTAGTGTCACATTCAAGGACACTAACAAGATTGTTGATGGACAAACACGGGCTGCTGCACACATCACAGCCGTGCTCTCGTGGACGTCTGCCTAAGCGCTGCTGCATAATATGACTGATGTGGCATTTCAGTGGAAAACAAACATGACAACAACACGGTCTGGCTAATGACAGGATTCATGTTTTAAGACTGGAAATCTGATTACAGCCTGCCTTATAACACAAACAAGAACAAAGTTTTTAAAAAATTTTTATTATCAACTTCTTACATTTGCTTTTCAGTTTGATTTCCTGATGCTCGGCACAGCGCGGCTCTATGAAACAATCAATCACAGCTGTGCACAGATCTTTGCTGGGTGACATCTGTTCATTTTGATGCTGTTTCTCAGATCAACATACCAGATTATCACAGTGATAGTGAATGGTAGGAATTTGGTGAAAAAGAATTAAAATGCAGAGAAACATCTACGTTTCTAATGTATAGGTTTAAGATTAGGGTTAGGGTTAGTTTTAATATAGTATCATATAGTATGATCTTCTAGACTAATGTGGCAACATTAATGTTATTATGCTGTGTGAACTCTTTAAAAGCCATTTTACAAGTTTCAAAGACAGGGATGCTGGATATTCTTGAGAGACTTGGAAGTTTCCCTAAGAATTTGATTTTATTTATGGTCGTAGTGGTCGTACTTCACCCCTACATTCTTAAATTAAATACGACATACTATAAATAACAGACAAATAAACGACTGGGTCTCCAGTGGGAGGACAGATAGTCCAATTCCGCCTTCCTGAATACACATCCTGTCCTTGTTGGTTAGCTCAGTCACAATCTTAAAAGGACGTTCATTTCCTGTTACGAAAGATTTGCTCCTTCATAACAAGTGGGTTGATTTTTTCTTTAACTCATCCATGGCCATAGCATGGCTACACAGACTAACAGGTGTGTTGTCCTATGGTTCCACACATCCCAGGAATCTGTGCTTCAAGTTTGCTGATTGAAATCGTATTTTATTTACATGGCAATATCTACACAATATATGGCACTGCACCTGTACAGTTTATGAAAGTGAATGCTGTTTGGTAACCAAGCTAGCTAGCATTAGGCTAGCATTCTATTTATCATCCATATAAGGTAACTTCCAACTCCAAAAACCAAAAGTCATACGAGCCAAAAGACCAATGTTAAAGATTCAAAACGAGTCCGAAAGCAGCGGGCGACTTTTATCCTTTATCCTGTTGTGACACATGAACCAGTTTTCCACCTGATTCAGGTTCTGATTTATGTGGTCTTCCAACTTAGAGTTGATCTCCAGTGCACAATAAGAACTAATGTCACAATCTTAAGTCCCAGAGAGCAGGGATAGACTTTGATCAACCACAAGCAAAGAGACTTCCTAGAGAAACTGGCTCCTGCCAGCTGACCAGGCTGCCTCAGCCGAGCCTTCACGCAATGTGAAACCAGGGTGAGCTGGTTATCAGTGACTTAGCTGTCTATATAACGGCTCAGTCACACTAGAGTAAAAATCAGACAGCAACCTCCTTACAAGTAGGAGAAAAAATCAATGGCTGTTATTACACTGAACTTTTTTTGCTGTTGGAGTACTTATTGCGACTAGCTGGGGGTGTTGCATGCTTAACTTCTGTGCAACCACTTTTGATTTTGAGACCTGTCTCCAAACAACTGTGGTGCGTCTTGTCGATTGGTGAAGCTTTGCAAATGGTTGCTGTTTAATTGACAAATGCAGACAGATTGACAACACCTGGCGATCCATCTATAGTAAGTCAGTCTACACTGATGAGCGCAACTCGTAGTAGAGTCATACTGAATTGGTAATATTCTGGTTGTAATACAATCTTAAAGCAAGTTGCTAAGTGTCTATGTTATTTTGCATCCTGCAGAAACTACATTGTTCTTTGTGGAGGAATTTCTGTTTCAAATCTGGCTCGAACAGTAAGCAGTTAATGTTTCTAATGTACATTTTTTGTGTGTAGACAACAACAGATTTGCGATTTATCAGTTAATTGCTGTGTTATCAGAAAAAGATGTAGGCATATAATTGGCAACCTGACCCCATTCAATCGCAGACTGATTGTTTTATTGCCATTTTATCACCATCCTGATGCCAACAGAGTCACTTGGGAAACAGATTCAGTGTATTTGGATCAAACTTTAAAAGTTTTGATGTTTTCAGCCTTGTGTACCTGCAAAGTGCACCTGTCTCAGTAGTTACAACACAAGCATTTCTCCCCCAGGAAAAATGCATTTTGAAAACCCGCTATAACCTTTTAAAAATATGACAATGCCTCTGGTCTTTTTTTTAATCAACTCCTATATGTGAATATGGATCGGAAGCAGTCCATTCACTTAATGTTAGTGCAGTAGCATCTCCTACTCTTATCTGGAGCCTTGAGCAAGCAGGCAGGTTAATAACACAAGAGAAACGAAGGACGATGAGGAGGACTTTTACTGGAAAGTCTCCACAAGAAAGCTGTCAGCCAATCGGTGATGTTAAGGTAATAAGGTAAGTTAAGGTAAAAAAGCTTCTGGGACACAGCTGAAGGCATGATTACTGCAAACTATCTCAAAATGGGAAATAATCACTGCTGGAATATGTGCCAAAGAACGAAGGGGGGGGAAAAGGCAGATACTGATGCAAAAAAATCACTCGTTTGTCAAATATTCCGCTTCATCTCTAATTTCAAGCATGCCCCTCCTCCCGGCTTTTATCCCAGACTTTATGAGGGAGTGTTAAGGTTAAAAGGTTAATAGGGATGATTATAAAAAGATTAAAATCAACTGAAACAGGGGCATAAAGTCCTTTCATCATAGCCATTCTATTGAAGAACACAGATAATGAGCTTCAGTTTGTCGTTGCACTTTTTCCCTATACTATACTCACGCTACATCTTTTTTTCCTGTTGCCATACTTTCATTTCTATCTATTTGTACACATAAAAGAACACAGCTTAGTTGCTTTTACGCACGAACCCTGATCTTCTTGCATCTACTGTACACTGCTGTTGCAGCCTATAATTTATGGACTGTGCATGATGATTAGGAGCCTGATTCCTTTGCGGTTCTAATGGGTTTTTTTTCCGCTGTTAGCTTTTCTCTTTTAGGTTCCCTGTCTGAACTTTTTATTTTTGAAGTTGTAGCCAGCAAAGGTATCCCCTCATTGATGGAAATAATTGGGGAGCGGTGCATTTTAATGAGTGTGCGCCCAGTGCTGAGCTGGAGCAGCTGGATCAGAGTGAGCTCCCTCACCGGCTGCCTACTGTACATATAAAAGGATGCCGGGTCCGCGATTGTTGGGAACAGCCAGTGAAAGCTTGGAAAAAAGAATCCAGATGGAACGAGCTGTTTTCTGAAACTGTGAATAGTAACATATTATGAGTCATTGATTTTCACTGTTTGGTGCCAAGCCGGGGAGGGGGACCGCATGTCCACTGGAGGAATATGTTCCTTTGAAGGGCCAGTACAATCAGAGATGGGATGACAAGCCCATTTAATTAGTATGTTCAAAATTAGGGCATGCTTAGTCCCCACACACAGTGTGCCTGCACACCACATCCACTACAAAGGGCAATTATGTCATCCAGCACTTAATGATGGCATGATGGAAGCGATCGATCGAAGGCTGCAGAGAGGATGCTTGATAAGGCAACTGCCAGATACTGTTGAATACATCAAACACACCACAAGCAGAATGCTGCAATCCATACTCAGCATCAATATTTCTGCTTTGGTCTCAGCTGAGGGGAAGAATGAATCTCACTGAAAACATATGTAGTGGAAGTGTGGGGAAGTGGAAGTGGATATCTAATAACTCTGCTGTCCGTCTCCTAGCTGCGTATGGAAATAAAGTTTGTTTTTTTCCCTTTATCGAGCGCTGCTTATTGTGTTGTCTATCCTTTCGGTTACACCGAGGGAGTGAGGCCTGCATGTGGTGAAAGAACTGAAAGTCTGTGTTTCGATCATTTCTAACTCCGTCGGTTTGTCCTTGGTCACTACTAGAGGAGCTTTGCATTCACAGTTCAAAACAGTATCTTACACACAGACTCTAAATTCATTCTCAGTCTGCAATAAGCTGTTTTAACTCCTCTTGTTACAGTAGGTGGACTTTCTTCTGATTGGCTGCCAGACAGTTTAACCTTCTGTACCCTGTACTCACAGGAAGGAGGTCAACGTAACCAAGATTCAAACTCTTGGTGACCCGATGGAGTCATGACAATACCCCATCGGCTTTTAATGGCTAAGGTTAAAAACTATGAAACTGAGTGTTTAGATCAGCTTCACAGGGGTTACTTGCCATTCACTGACCTCCTTACTTGAAACTAATGTCTTATATGTATCTTATACATCCATGAAAACAATAAGTCCACTTCAGTTGCATTCAGTATATTGCATTTTTCAGCGGAGTCCTGCAATTCCACACAAGACATCAACCCAGCTTCAATGGCAATCAGCCTAACTCTTCCCTGTTTCACAGTAAAAGCATTTAATTGGCTTTTATTGTGAACCTGTGTCCGATTAGTCAACCAGATGTTGCCGTCCTCGCTAGTCAAGTCGAGTCCAGTCAAAAACATTAATTATTCAGCTGGTTCTACGTAGCAACCCGTCACCAGCCAGCAGCATCCCTCCGTCTGTGACGGGAAGTTATAAACAAACAAGGTGAAACGTGACGTGTTTGCTGTGTTAGAGGACAGTGAGATCTGATCACCTTCTGTACAGGTGCAAGAATGCTAGCTTTGAAAGAAAGAAAGTTATTGGTGTAAGCACTGCTAACATTAGTTGATCCTTATTCTTAACCTTTATCCAATTCAGAGCTAGAGCCACGGTCACGAGTCTGATGTTGGGCTCTAATGTTAGCCACACTCAGAAATCTGTCAAAAAAATACTCAAAAAAGCATGAACAGAATGTTAGGTACGTTTGCAAAGTGTTTTTTTTTTAAACTTATTTCTCTAAATTCACCGTGCATGTTCTTTAACCTCCTAAGACCCAAACTCTTCCATGTCATGCATTCTTAATTTCTCTTTGATATTTGGGGTGATTGGCAAATATGTAAAAACAAAGAATTACCAGATTTTTATTTTTTTTTAGATAATTTTTGTTTCTGAGAAAAATGAGATCCACATATGAGCATATTTGTTTAAAATTTCAATAGAACAGTGGCAGTATAATGTCCTCGTAAATCTGGGCTTATGCTGGGCTTACACTGTGATTTTTGGCTCATTTTGAGACGATTTTTCAGTCGTGCGACCGTTTTGGTGATCGGGCCGAGTTTCGCCTTCATCGTGTGTCGTGCATCATGTAGTATACGTGGGGTAATGAGAAGCGATTAACACCTCACGACCAGCTTCCGATCATCAATTGCTTGGTCACGACTGTCGTGAGGAGGTCACCGCAGCTTCTTACACTGCACATGTGCAAACACATAAATGTCGGTGAAAAAGACGGAGTAGCACAGCAGTGCAGCGTGTGATCTGGACACAAGCGATGGAGGCACAACTTGTAGAACTTTGGCAAGCTCATCTGAGCCTTTTCGATGTGGCCTCACAAAATTATTACGACCACAACAACCGTGAAAATAATTGGATGGACATTGCTGCTCAATCACAGCTGCCTGATCAATGTTTTTCAATAGCAATTTAGCAAAGTTGATGGTGGTGGTGTGTCTGTGTGAGTGAAAGACAGAGAGGGAGAGCGAGCGACAGATTTTCCGTTATAACCTTCATGTTATGGACGCACAGTGTGAGCACTCAGGTCGCATCAGGGCATCGGGCCGCATAGTGTGAGACCTGCATCGTGACCTGCGAACTTCTAACCCCTGCGAGTCAATCGTGCAGTTTGAGCAGAAGCTGAATAACACGAAAAAGATCGCACAGTGTCTGCCCAGCTTAAGTGGATATCAGGCCCTTGTAGAGCAAAATGTAGCATTTTGGTCTAGACAACCCAAAATGTGATTTTGGTTGCCAGGTCCTAGCAGGTTAAAGAAAAAGTACAAAACACTTCTAAGTAAATTCTTGAATTTGAAAAGTTTTTAGCCAATTCTTTAAAAGATTTTTTTTTAAAAGTTCCTGCTAAACAAAATGAATAAAATACCCTGAGATTAAGTTTGTTTGACTACACACACAAAAAAAATCCTTAAAAAGTCTCCAACAAGAACAAATTATGTTAGAGATGTCAAGGTTATAAATTGTGTAAAAAAAAAAAAAAAGTCATTTATGATTTTAAGGTGATAATTCTATTCATTATAATTCAGTTTTACTTCAGTTTCTTTCTATAGCACTGCTTCACCACAACATGCACCTTAAGGCTTTTAATTAGGTGATGCCAATAACAGTGAAAGCTTGCAATCATAAGAAATCATAATGCTGTTGAGTATGAAAGCTGAATTTTATGAATGTGTTTTATTTGTTATATTATGTTTGATTTTCCTGTTGTGCTTGTGTAATGTATTACAAAAAGTAAAAAAGTAAAGGTTATAAGTTGAACTGTATTAATATCTTATCTTTTATTAGTTTTAGGGCACTTTTAGGAGAACATTTACACAATGTTTGCACAGCGCACACAGTCACAGCTGAGATATTGCTAGTCTTGTGCACACATAATATAAATATATAAATATAAAATACAAAGTAATGCATATAGCATGAGTGAAGTCGTTGTGCAGCCTGTGCATGCACGCCTCTCGTGTCAATAAGATTTTACTGTAAATAAACATGTATTTTAAAGCATTTCTCTAGTGGAAAATATGCAGAATATATTTCCCAGAATTTTTTCCTGGTTTGTGTCTGCGGAGCTGCCTCTGAGGAAGCCTGAGGCTCATATAGTTCTCCACCAATCACAGAGTTATTGCAGCCTGACAGGCGAAACCCAGGGCAAAAAGATAAGAAAGCAGCGCCTGTTGCTTATGATTCTTGCTGCTGTAAAAGCTGCAACATAATAACCATGTCAGTATTTCTATCAAGCTGCTTTCATAATCTTGAAGACACAATTTGGATTTTTTTGGCGAATAAATCAAAGTGAAAGTGTTAAAACTGCTCATGTGATCCCATAAAACCTCCCCATAGAGAGTGCCTGACCTTCCTCAGCAAAATGACACCCTCCTGTGTGCTCCTATTGGTGGTGATCTCAAACATCCCAGGCCCATCGCTCCCAATAATCCGGTAGTCCATCTCCGCATTCTGGCCGATATCCGCGTCCATGGCTCGGATCACTCCCACCGCAGACCCAACCTCGATGGACTCGGGTACCCTGAACTCATAGAGGGCTGCAAAGAGTTTATGAGACGAAAAGATTTTGTTAATCGGAGCAACACTGAAGCTGTTCAGAAAAAAAAAAGAGAAAGCTTGAAAGTGTGTGTGTGTGGCAGTAGGACTGCAAAAACCAAGGCCATGCCCTTGGTGTTTCTTTTCATGCCAGATTTCAATTTTTTTCCCACACAAAGATGCAATTCATATAAGTGGTGAATTAGCGCCTCTTTTTTAAGATCTCCTCAAGTCTAATCGAAAAGCAATTACAAAACCCCGATCGATTTAAAACAAACCGCACACACACACACAGTCACACACGACGCGCCGGACACAAAAGAAGCAAGCGCCACCCCTGACAGCCCGACGAGCGTCATAACGTGAGTATTTTTTACGGCCTTGTTAGTGAAAAAAGAAAGAGTGTAAGTGGGTGAGTCAGAGAGCAGGAATACAAGAGAGCAGGTCAGGGAGAAAGTGAGTCAGAACCAATCAGAGAGCAGCAGTGTAAGAGCCAGCCGAGGAGGGAGAGCGTGTCAGAAGGAGTGTTGGATTTAGTGCTGCTACATTTGTAGATTAGCTGCGGAAAGACATCTCATATGTGCCGAAACATATTTCAGCTCCAAAACAGACGTTTGGCCTTTCACGTAGGTTGCTACGAGCCGTATTGACTCACCACTTCAAGTTTAGGATGTAACATAAATTCTGGGCCAATTTGCTCAACATAAATTAATTAATTGCTTCTTCTTCTTCTTCTCCCTCCCCCCACCCACACTTATTTTCTGAGATGATTTCTGGGTTTGAAGGGGGATAAATTGATGGCTGCCTGTCGGCCGTGGCGGCCTCGGTTGCATCTCGTATGCTTAAATAAATAGCTGGACTGCGGGAGGGGAGCGAGGGTGATATACACACAGCCTGCGGAGACAAACAGCAGTGACACACTAATAAAACATGCTGACAGTGTTTTGGCAACGCCTGAGTCGGCAGGTCTCTGTGACGCTGACACTTGCCTCCAAACACACACACACACACACTGCACCACTAGAAGGTTTCCCTGGGCTAACAGGTATTTAGCATTGGGTGGAAAAGAAGAGGCATCACTCCGGCAGACAACAATGATATCGCTTCCTGACACTCTACCTCCTCTGGGTGTCCCATTACAATATCTCTTCCTCTTTCTTCCTCTTTCAATCTACCCGCGACCCCCACCCCTCCACCCCCCTCGCCTCTATCACAGGCTGTCTTTCTGCCGTCCGCTTCACTCTTCCTCTTTCTTCCCCTTTCTTCCCCCCTCCTGTCACCTTCGCCATCCCCGTCGTATCCGTCTCCCTCCCTCCCTCCTCTCGCTCTTCATTCATTGGTGGAGGGGTTTGAAATGACAGCAGCTGCCACCCCACCACCACTGCCACCACCCCCGGAGCTGGTGGGAGTTCCGCAGGCGCGTGTTTGCCTTGCATTTCGCGGCTGTGCGCACGCGTCACCCACCGTACAGTGAAACGCGTGGGGGGAGCGAGGGACACGACAACATCGGTAATCTGTCAATCTGATCTGGCTCCCTTCGCCATTTATTTGCCAGATGCAACGAGAGCAAAGAGGGAGGGAGAGGAAGAACGGGAGAGAGTATGTGAAAAGAGAGTACATAAGGAGTAAAGAGGAGTGAGTGATTGATGAGTGCGAGTGTAACAAAAAAGAGGAGAAAAATGCACCAAGGACAGTTTGAGCACTAAATTGAGAACAGTGGTTTTATGGAGTAAAAAGGCAGCAGAAGACTTAATAGCAAGAGATAGACAAAGAGAGAGGAAGAGCAGGGGAGATAAAACCCAGTGAATGTACTCTCTTCATTTAATAGGGATTACAGGGCTGATCTGATGCACTTTGCAGGACCCTTCGCTCTGTCATATGGCTCTATATTTAATTATTCGCTGCCTTTAAGAGGCCCGCCTTAGTTGCACAAAACCCAGAGCTCCCTGCAATAATCCAAATTCATTTTGAAACTGACACCAGATGGGGGCTGCCGGCCTGGCATCGGCTCACACTGACAAGTGGTTCTCATGAGCTGAGGATTGGTCACTGTGTGTGTGCATGCACAAGTCCACCAGAAGGGCTGTACTCACTCTTGGTGAAGCGTGGTGGGTTGTCGTTCACGTCTGAGAGGGTGATGCTGACCGTTGTGGTTCCTGAGAGCCCGCCCATCTGTCCGGCCATGTCTTTAGCCTGGATCACAACCTGGTAGTTTTCTTTGACTTCCCTGTCCATGCCAGGCAGGGCTGTCTTGATCAGGCCTGAGGAGAGAAAAAAAAAACCCAACAACCAAAAAATGTGGATTTACAAAGAGAATAGCGTGCATTTGATCAGAGCAGGCAATCTGTAGCTTCATCCAACTCATTATTTTCTGTTTTCCTCTGATTATCTGTTATTTTATGACATTAAAATCAGTCCAGCTTTGATTTTAAAAAACTAGGGGGAATCAGGAAGACAATAACAACGCAAAAATCTGGATGAAAATCAGAGTTTTAAAAATGCTCCAAACTCTAAAAAGTTTACCCACTTATGTTTATTTGCTTAGAGAGAAACGAGTCGCTGCTGCATAATCAGCAGCTCGTTTGCCCATTTTCCTCTTCACCGTCTATAACTGAAAGCATTTTCTGAGGTGTGCTCGGTACAAGAGGACCCGGTGACCTCGTTCACCCTTCAACTCCGGTCACTACTCACTTTTACAGCAAACTTTTGACAGAGTGGGAACATAACATCAGAGCGAAAAGCAATTTAAACCTGCTTCTTTTTAATGACAGGGTTTTTTTGTGTGAGAAAATCTGCAAAAATACATAAATTGACATGCTCTATTCATGCAGTATTCCAGGTAATCGTACATGCTGGCACAGAGAGAAAAGAAAACAAGTATGAAAAGATAAAAGCATGCCTGGACTCTAAAGTGTAGAATATGAACACTGAAGCAAAAATAATAAGCAGTTAGTAAATTGATTAATCAGTCACAAAACTGAACAATAGCTACATTAAATAGCCCCACACCAGCAGCTGCAGCTACTTAGTTGTGATTGCAAAATTCGTTTTTTTCTACGCTAAGCAAAATATCATTATAGAATGCTAAATTGCCAGAAACTGCAGTTCCTCTAGTGGCCACTTGAGGATGCTTTCTAAAGTGAGTCAATCCCCATAGACTCCCATGTTAAAATGCCTAACTTTACAGCAGAAATGATCATGTCTACCCTGCTACAAAATCCTTTTTATATCCCAACAGATAATACCTCCCTTTGTGACAGGTGCACTGTTAGATTTTCTTTAATATTTCTCCCATTTCCATTTAATTACTGCTTTAAGTTAGGAATGTTTCACGTGGCTTTGAGCTCTCCGTCAAGTCTCAGAACTGGACCTCTTCATTTTAATTGAGGTGTAGGTGCCTATTGAAGTAATTATCTGCAAAATCACATGGCAAGAAGTCTGTAAATGAGTAAAATTGTAGTATTTTAGCTGTATGCTACTATCACAAATGACAAGATATCTCTGTCTGTGCAATGAACCCATAAAGTCTATGAATGCACCTTGTTAAACAAGCTTGCTACTGTGGGCTGATAACTTGGAACTCAGATGTGGTCACTTCTGGCAACAACATAGCAGTGCAGCATTTATAAACTAATGAACACATGGCAATGCCTCAGTGCCTAAGTGTTAGCATTTTAGCAGCTATGACGTTGTTTTTTTTGGAATCAACTGTGAATGATAATTAGCTGCCAAAAGAAGAAAAGAACAAGAAGTGAAGACAGTTGGGTAAAAAATGCACCGAAAGCATAAACTCCCAAGACACTTGTTCTATGACTTGAAATCATGGATGCTAGCTTACATGCTACATGCACGCTTACATGCATGGATGCTAGTTAGATCTGTAGCTAGCACCCACAACTCGAAATATGCAAACATTATGCTTCAATAAAGTTCCAGCCAGTGACTTATAAATGAAATCCCCCCTGTACAGCTGTTATGAAGGTGCACCTTTCCTACAGAAGCCAAAATCAGGCTTCTACAAAGATGCTTTTAGAGTTGGGAATTTTAACATGAAAGTCCATGGAGAATGGCTCACTTTTGCAGCCAGTCTCAAGTGGCCACTTGAGACACACGCTGCCAAAAAGCCGGATGAACAGACTTAAAAACTAATTTTTTCTGACTGCCTTTGGCCTTTCAAATAACTCAGTGTGATTTAATGTGGTAAATGTACAACATGAGTAATAGATACAGTATGAACATGAGTAATAAATACTTTCTAAGGAGTACATTTGCTCTCACATGACAGAAAATAATGCGTCCACGGGTGAATTGGGTATATCTATAAATATATATCTTTAAATAAAGTACAGTTCTCACCTGAAACATATCTAAAAATAACAGCCTGAATCAGCTGTATTGAATTAATGATATTTCATCTCTTAGATTCATGCATCTACAGGCCAGATAATTAAACCACTAAGAACATTTTATTACTCAAAGGTCAGTGCTCTTGCTCAGCAGCATGGAGCTCAGCGGCCACCCAGGAGCACATTTTAGTGTCTGTGTTCTCATGATTTAACTGGTAAGTGGACCAAAGAGCCAACATACCAAAACCACGGCGTATTCCTTTAATTTCCTAAGTGTAGCATTTGCCTCCAAATGCATTCGGCACCATTTATCTGCTCTTTTTTCTGAATTAACACTCTGTTAATGTTCAGCCTTTCAAGTGCCGTGCAGTTGCTTACTTCTCGGCTCTGACACCTCAGATCTCTAGTTTGGAGTCAGGACAGAGAGCGAGTGAAGCGGTAATTGGCAGCATATTCAAAAGGTGTGCTCCATCTCCCATCAGAGTCGGCCTTAAATCCTGTCTGCTATTACACGTTTGAATTTGAAGCATCATAAAAGAGGAGCAGGTGGAGGGGGGAGGCGGCGAGGGGAGACGCAGACAGACATAGCGGAACGGGAGAATGAAGATGAAAAAATAAATTTCACCCTAAATAAACTGTTCTGACAAACTTCAGCACTTTTCGGCAGAACTGATGATTCACCGCATATCAAACAATAAGGAAGAAGGAGCAGCTGATGTGGCGCATCGCTCACGCTCAGATCAGAGTGGCCTACGCTGTTCAGAAGGCCCTCCAACTTGCTCCTTTTGTTCCTCCCATACAATAACTCCCCCCCTCCCCAACTTCTAACAATGTACAATTTATCTCAGACGCAAGGAAACAGCGATCGTTTTGACGGTGTTGCGGGGAAGCAAGCAAAGGTATAGCATCTTTAGAAAAGCAGCATCTCGCTCGCTCTGCACCTCTGGCTACCTTTGTTATTGTTTAATGACTACAATGCACACAGAAGAGGAGGAGAGGAGAAACAAATCCTGCTTATAATGTGATGTCCAGGCATGTCTTTGTGTAAGAGGGGATGTCAGCTTACATACCACATGTGGGATAAACCATATTACTGTTAATCCCTCTGCTAATCTGCAAATGGCTTTTTTTTGTCATTCTCCTTTTGTTTAAGCGGGGAAAAAAGGACACGAGCGGGATGAGTTCCAAAGCGCACATTAATGATTAAAAGTAGCAAGCGGTTACATTTTAGGGGTTGGTTATTTGCCATTCTCTCTGTCTACAAATCCCTCGCCACACATCAGCCTGCGAGGAGAAGGCTGCTGGTTAAAGGGAAAATCACTGCATTTATTTCAGGATTTATCCTCTGATAAATTGTTTTTAATTCACCTTCCCGCTGAAGCAGCGTTCCCTCAGCATGCCTGCGCCGTTTCTGTTTCGTTAGCCATTCGTTATCTTTCCCACAATGGCCACCCCCAGAAAGGAAGGTGTGAACTTGTTGCGCTGAGCCGTGGGTTACACACGTAGGTGGAGAGTGCAGTGGCTGCAGCATTGTTAGAGCAGCAGGATGAGAGGCTTCCTGCTCAAGAAAGAGCGAGGAGCTGTGCACATCAGTCAAAAAGCAGCGTCCTTCGGGGCTGCTGTGCATGCCGCTCTACTAAAGCTGCTCTCACTGAGGAGAAATTTGCTTTTTGTGTGACAGATTTCTCCTTCAAACTCTATAAAATTTTTGTTTAAAATAAAAAAAAAAAGACTACACTATACTTTTTGCTTATTTCTATGAAAAGCTTTCCTTTCATCTAACTTTTAAAGTTGATTTCTTTTATTAAAGTTACACTCTCTTCTCTCTTTGTGTGTTTTTTTTTATTAACGTGTAAATTTATAAAGGAAAACTTGAATTAAAGCCAAATTTTAATTTAAGATCTACTGGTATTTTCCCACACAACCATCCTGTGGATTTACAGGGAATGGTCTGAAAAAGAAAAAAATATCCAGTGAGTGGCTGGGGGGGCGCGAAGATTTGCTGGAGGTCAAAGGAGAGTGACCAGACTGCTTTGGGCTGACAGGAAGTAGCTCAAATAACCAGAATCCATAGCGCACTGAACCGTGAAGCAGATGGGCTACAGCAGCAGAAGACCACACCGGTGTGCCACTCCCTTCACTTACAAACAGGAAATTGAGGCTACAGTTCCCACGGGTTCACCAAAGCTGGACAATGGGAGATCAGAAAAATGCTGCCTGGTCAGATGAGTCTTGGTTTGTGGTGCACGCCATGTCACAAAGCTCATCTCAAACTGGTTTCTCGAACATGATACTGTGGAGGTTGTACTCAAACAACCTCCACAGTAACCGGCTCTCAATACAATGGGAGCTTCAACAAATCTGCAGCAACTGTGTGATGCTGTCGCGTCAATATGGCTCAAAATCTCCGAGGAATGTTTCCAGCAACTTGTTGAGTCTGTGCCACAAAGATTTGGAGTAGAAGGCAAACTTGGAACTAGCAAAGTGTACATACACACTGGAATCTATATGTTTATGAAACTTGTTAGAAAAAAAGAAAAGAATTATTATGATTTTTAAATAGTTACTTTATGCAATGAATATAATTTTTATGTATGTCAAAGACTTCTATTGTGAAAGGAACGAACAGGAAGAAGTCCTTTTTGAACAAGGTTAGAAAAAACCCTTTGATTACAAAAAAACAACATGGCATCCCAAGATCTTGTCAATACAAAAAGTGACATCAGTCTGGTTACATGTCTGTCTTTCACAGACAGTCTGCAGGGTCAGAACACGAAACCCTCAGTGGGACAATTTTCACAGCCACAAATCTGTTTAATTGTTTGCTTTTTGTTTTTTTAGCGCCAAACTATATCTAAACCAGACTGCCATCAACACATGGCTGTCAACATCAGATTTTCACTACACAGTGATCACAATCAAATAAATGAATGATGACACTGTGGCAGTGGATATCATAATATATGATGATAATATAATATATTATCATCATATATTATCTAACTTTTAAAGTTACATACTTTACAGTATAAAACATGTTCAAATTACTGTTGTTGTGAATATAAATAAACCTGAAATGAATTTAACTGAATTAAATTGGTATAACAACAAGCATTAAAATCAATATTGCACCCCTGCCGTTGCAGCTGCCGCAGGATAATGCAACATCCCAAATCTCAACACTCCACACATTTGCTAAAAATCCTTGAATTCAGTCCCTGCTGTGTGTGAGAAAGTGTCAGTGTTGAATCTTATATTTCAGGTAAAAGTATAAAAAGGCTAGATTTTCAGAGATGAAGGACAAGAAATTCTTCCCTGTCAAAGCAAAGGTGAGAGTTAATTAGCTAATTTTTGGTAGCTACCTAACTTTGATCCATCAGTCTAAAATTTCAGGGTCGCCATGGTCAGCTTTCTAGGTCACCTGTGACAAGGCAGTAACATTTTAAAAAGGTTATATGACATAAACCTAATTAAAAACTTATTTCCAAAGTTATTTAAAAGAACTCAGCACCAAGAACCAGAGTCAGGGGAAGAAGGAGATTGCTACAATTTGACCACTTTTTGATTCCATGACGTGGTTAGAGGAGTGTGTTTAAATAGGATCCAACATGCAATGAACAAGCACAGTGGTGTTGCTAGTCGATTTACCAACTATCTGACATCAGCTGGGATAAAAATAACTGGCTGTGGCACCAGTAGAGCTTACTAGATTGAGCAGGTGACCCACATGCCGAAAGGCTAGTGCGGGGGGGGGGTGGCTGGGTTAGAGTCTGATCCGGACCACATCCTGCTTTCCTGTCTACTCTACAGCCCTGTGAAAAATAAAGGCTAAAAAGAGGTCTAAAATAAATCTAAAAAAAACAAAAAACAGTTGGAATGCATAGGAAAGACTCATTCTGTCCAAAAGCTGTATATAAAACAGATATAGTAAACATTTAGTTAGTTTTAGCCCCTTAAACCTTTTGCCATTGAAATGTTAGCTGTTTGAAAACATATGTGCAGCGTGGTGCTCTATTTGTGGGCATAACATGTCACAAAGAGAGGCAGCAGTGGGTATCACCACACTTTCCCCCCCTAACATTTTACATATTTAAGTTTATGAAGGACATAATAAGGAAAAGCTTCGCCTACTTAAAAAAAAACAAAAAACGGCTTTTAGCAAAGTTTTGTGATGGTGAATTTACGGGGCTCTCCGATAACATGTCAACTAAGATCCATCAAACATTTGTGTTCAGGCGTCTGTACCGAGATGATGTGGGAATGATGCTCTGAATCCTTAACCCTTTAAGACCTACCATAGAACCAAGTCTGCCAGAGCTTATATTATATTTTTACATGTTGTAGTGCCATTTTTGGGAGCATTTCAAGTTGATATACATCAATACAACCATTATAGCCCACATTTTAATAATATGTATGCATTAAGTGCATAGTAATTACATACATTTCAAAAAAGTGCAATAAACTACAAAAAAATTTAAAATCGTTTTTGTTTTTTTAACATATATTTCTAGTTAGAGAAATTTAAGAGGCTTATCCCTCAAAACTGCAAATACAAAAAAGTTGCACAAAATAGTTTCCCCTCACAGGAAATTTATTTTGAGTGTCTTTATAGTTTTATTTTTGAAATACACCAATTTTTCTACACTGCAGGAAAAACGAAAATAAATATTATGATGAAAATTTGCAAAAAACAGCATGTGCATCAAAATAAACTATTTCCAGCAGTGCAATATGAGCTCTAAACATCCCAGAAACAATACAGAAAGTCATAAAGTCAAACATAACTTTTAAAAACACCAGTATAGGCTCATAAGGCCCTGAAGGCAAAAAACTACATTTCCGCAAAATGACGTCACTTCCGGTTTCGCGCAGGTCGTGGCGGGCATGCGATAGTTCGCGATGCTGGACATAGGAAGTGTTACAAACAGCTGATCGGATCGGCAAAGCGTGTTTCTGGAATATTATATTACGCTCTGACCGGCTTTAAAGGGTTAAGAGTCGCCCCCTACTGGTCACTGAATATTACAAAATAAGTAGGTGGGAAAAAATGGATAAAAATATTTAGACTGATTGCTTGACAACCTGACTGACTGACACTGAGTTGTCTGCTGTGAACTGCGTGTAATAATGTCTTTGTCTAAAAGAGATAGAGATACAAAGACGTCTTTATCTATCTACTGGAGGAATTGGGATTATTTTCAGGTGAGGTTTCTTTTTTTTTGCATTTTACTAAACACTGACCTGTTTCCGGATCCACGGAGAAGTACGGCTGGCCCTCCAGGATGCTGTAGACCACTTTGGCGCTGTTCCCGTACGTGGCGTCATCGGCGTCTGTGGCTGTCACCTGAATTACTGAGGTGCCTGCGGGTAGGAAGATTCATGACAATGATTTAGATCAACTCTTCAATACTGCTGAAAATTGCCTGCTGGATAATTGGTTAAGCTGATGCACCTTCTGATGAGGTGTCGGATCCTCTTCTAATCACGCCCATGCAGAATGTGACGGATCATTTCTGTCCCTTTGCGTTACCCAAACCAATCTTTATTCCTCGGCCACTTATACCCTTATACATGATTGATTTTTGCAGGTAATCAATAACTCCTAATGTATTTTTCTAAGTATATCTCTCTAAGCATGCCAGCAGCACCTATACTGGCTCTCTGCAAGCCCCGAGAAGCCTATTAGCGTATCCACAGATCTGGAGTGTCTGAGAAGCCAAATATCTGATAGCAGGCGAACGACTGTGATCCATTTTCTCTTCCAGAAAGGCTGAGGCCCTATTTCAGTAGAACAAAGGGAAACGGTTAGCCAAGTGCTACCTCCCAAATGGCGCCTTGCGGGGCCAAGTGTTGCCTCATTAAATGCAGAAGAAAATTAATTGAGTAGAAATATTTAATGGCAAAGTGGTATAAATATAGAATTGTGCAATACAATGGGATAACGACCTCATGAAACTTCTGTAATTTGATGTCAGCAGAGATCAGTGTGGGGTGAGACCAGAGTTTCCCTCCTTTAAAACCCATGTGATTTGTATGGATCAAGGATGTTGTAGAAATAAAAATAAAAAACAGACAGAGAAAGACCACGGCTGTCTGATTTGCTGTAAGTGACAGTTCGGGAGGATTCTTGAGCAAGTTCACCGAACCTTGATCGCTAATACCTTTAACTAGGGAATTAGACTCAAAGAGGCTTTTCTGACATGGCGGCTTTTAGAAAATATCACTGATCCACATCAGCCATCTCATCGGCAACTTTAAGCTTTCGAGACAAGAATTTTCTGACAAACAACTCAGGAATAATCACGGTTTTTTGTGCAGGGGGAGTAAATTACCCCCAACTGCAATCATTCACTTGTCAAAGGGAGGAGCGCGTCAAAATCTTGAGAGTCCAAGCGAAGGATGTCAGAGCCGTGAGACTATAATAAAACTCAAAGTGTCACATTTAAAGGGGCAGTGTCTCAAGGCAGTCACTCGTGAACACATGCTCTGCCAAGCAGTGACATCACACCTCGGTTGTTGCCATGGGCACCCGTGCTGCCCTTAGATAAGTGCCGGCCTCTCTCTTGGGGTTGCTGAACCAAGTGACAACTCTGTCACATGTCTGGGCTGCAAGACCAACGTCCCTCAGTCCCAGAAGCACGGCAGCAGCAGAAGCACAACATATAGTTCACCCCATGTTTGCGTGCAAGTATTGATGACTTTTTTTCCCTATTGTTTATCTATATTCATGAGGCTGCTGTGTGCTTTTAGGCTGGAGCCAAAGTGCACCGTGAATTATTTCATTTGCTGTTTGAATAACAAGCAGAAAGGACGGCGCAAAAGCAGCGAATGGTGCCGTGCGGCGTCTAAGGAAGTGGCAGTGCAGAATCCACAATTATTCACTGTGATGACACAGCTGACAATGTCGGTAATTAAATTAAATGTCGTTTTAACAAGATACAATACTGTATTTAAAAGATTATCTGCACCGGCGCTGTCGAGACGCTTTTACCTTGTTTATTCTCCGGTCATAAAACAGCTCCTAGTCTTTCTCGTTTAATTAGTTGGGCCTTCTTTGTTGCGTCGGCATCATTATTATGATTGATAAAGTCCCATTGATCCGGTAAGGCTGGCATTTTATAACATCTCTATCCTGTTTGAATCATAATCCTTTTAATTCGGCTCCTCTTGCGCGCACAGGCGCAAACCTTCATTTGTGTAAACATTTAATTGTCTGATAAATAGCTCTTTTTAAGAGTCTAATATTTACGGCTGGAACGTACCAATGTCAGACATTTCAGGGACTCTGGCCATGTAGGGGTCCTTGGTGAAGCGCGGCTCGTTGTCATTGATGTCGTGGATCTTGATGATGAACTCGGACTCGCCCTCGAGCGCTTCGTTGGTGAAGCGGTTGACAGCTTTGGCGTGGAGGATGTAGAAGGCCTTCTCCTCCCTGTCCAGCCTCTTGGTGGCATGGATGTCCCCTGACTTTTCATCTATCTTGAAGAGGGTCCCGGCTCCTTCCCCTGTCAGGACATACTTCACGCTGCCATCTCCTCTGTCAGAATCCGAGTGAAGCTGTGTGGAAAGAAAGAGGGGGAAAAAAAGGAGAAAATATGATTTGGATCCCCTGCTACAACACAAAACACCCATTTCAGGCAACAGTTTGTGGCATTTTCACTTTAATGAATTTCCATTTTGCTGCTTTCTACTGCTAATTGTTATAGCACAACAGAGATTCAAACTCGACTTTATGAAAGCTTTCACATTTGCTTAATTTCCTCTTATGAACAGCAAGTGTCAGCTACCCTTTTCCACATTAAAAAAAAGAAAAAAAAGATCTCCTTGTTAGCCTGAGCAGAAATGGTGACAGTGAACAAAAATCTTCATCTGCTGCAGTCCAAGCTGCACCGCTTGATTGACGGCTGCAAAAACACATCCCGGCGATGAGCGCTTTGCAGCAAAGATGTCAGCAAAAATCACATTTCAAAGCCGAATCGTGGCATTTCTGATCGACTGCGCGCACATCGGTGATCTGACCAATCTGGGCCCTGGCAAATAAACGCTGACAGCTTTTGATAAGTGTGTTTGGTGTTATTTAACAGATTCATATCATCTCTGGTAAACTGTCATCGTGTTGTGACGATACACATTCACCTCGCCTCTGTGAAGCTCGCGTCCTGCCAAGAAGAAAGCCAGCAGCCGGAGCGTGTAAAATGTCGCATTCACTGCTACTGTTACTTTTTTACTTTTCGCTGAAAGGGTGGGTGAGGGAGGGGACACACACACACACACACGTCTGTGGGGTTACCAGCATGAGTGAGCACACGCCCCGCAGCCTGCCAGTCCCTGATGGATCAGCAGCAGGACCAACATGCCAGAAGACCACGAGAGCCCACTTGTGTGTGGAGCTCCTCGTTATTATTATTTGCTCTGTTCCTCCCTATCTAATGTTTAATTTTTTTCTGCATGAACAGCAGCTTAGCATGCTCTGACATTTTAATTCCACAGCCAAATCTCCCCCACCCCAACCACACACACACACACACAACATATTTATCTCCTAGAACTCATCAAAAGCTTGTCCAGTCTTTTCTCCCCTCCCACTACTTCCCATCCTACTTCCCTTTCCCCTTTTTTAATAACCAAGGACACAGTAATAATTGCAGGGTGGGGTGGCGGGGGAGGTAGAGGGCAAAAAAGGAGAGCACATGTTTGCAGACACGGGCAAACATGTCAAGCATAAACCGAGGCAAACGCCATCCGAATGTTTACCCGCGTAAGTGGATGCCGGGATGTAATTCCGAGGTCCGTTATTGACACCTCATTAACTCAAGTGAGCCGGCACGTTTGATTTTGCCGGCTTGAATGCTTATTTTTTTCTCCCTTTTGCGCCGGTAGTTTCTGTTGTGTCTATAAAGGTTCTTGGCTCAGCCGGTGGACAGACTGAGGGGGGGATATTGTGCGTCGCAGCTGGGTCACGTGGGACCACATTGCAAAGTCTCCCTTCTCATCATATATTAAAAAGCTTTTCATCGCAGGTGCTCGGAAGCTTTACTAATTCATGCTGTTTTATCAGGGCAAAGCTGGCACATGTGAGATGAACAGCTTTGTGGATTAGCATCTTTAACACTGTTTTGTTCGACTGCTTGAATGCTGGTAAAAAAAAAAAAGACTGTTTTCATTCCTTTCTCTGTCTGTCTAACCAAGCCAGTCAAGTGTGTTGCAAAATTTTGACTATCCTCGGATTAGGATCTCGAGTGGAGCACTGTTTCATTCACCCACTTTGAATTCTGGTCAAAACAACTTTCCTGTTTTGTTTCGGGGTTGGGTTTTTTTTCGCTCTGCCTAACCAAGCCAGGAGAATATTCTGCAGAATTGTATTTGTTTTCTGTTCTGCTTTACAGTACGTGCTCCCAAACAGAGACTCAGTTGGCTGAAAACAATCCACTTCAACATTATTATCTTTCCCCCGCTGTTATAGCTGCAATGTCCTTCTCTATGATTGTCTATCAAGCTGCCTATCTCTGCCGGCACGACAATTCAGTTAATAACTGTTGAGTCCTCTCTTTCGGCTGAGATGTGAGATAGACAGTGTGACATATGCTGTGTCGACTGTCATTTCTATGGAAACAGAGAGCTCTCGTGGTTTTGAAGACTTCCTCCTTGCTACACTGAAGGATATTACAAGGAAGCTCGGAGTATCGAACTCCAGCACTTGCTGCAGCGACCCCTCCTAGTTGCCCACCTTGCCGGTGAGGAAAATTTACTGCTGCCCTTCTACTCAAATTAAGGAGGGGGGTGGTAAGAAGAAAAAAAAGACTCTCTTGGAAATCAATGTGGCAGCCCAACGTGCATTCACAAAAGCCCTTTGATCAATTTATATCGAAAATACAATTAAACTGTCACAGGGGGAGAAAAGAAAGCCACATGTGCATTCAGTTTGGTCACCAAGAAGCCCTGGCACATCAATAGCTTGCCTTTTCTCCTATGCCCTCCTATGGCACCAAATCGTAAAAAAAGGCAGGGAGCATGATGCTATATCCATTAACACTTGGACTTCTGGTCTTTTAAAAACAGAAAAAAAAAAGCTCTGCAAAAAAAAAAACTTCAACAGAGCCATTGCTTTCCTAAAGGCAGAGTTCAACATTTAGGGAATGGTTAGAAGACTAATGCTACAGTCACATCACACTGTCTCATTTCTGTTAGCATACGACCCCGCTGTGTACACCATTTAAACTGTGTGGCAGGGTTGGATGGTTTGGGTGAAGTACTACTGCAAATACTGACTTTTAAATTACACGGAAGAACTGAAGAAAAAAAAATACATTTTTTTCTTTTACAAACTGTAAAAAATACACATCAGAGCTAAACTGGACAGCCACTCTCTAGTAAGTAAAGTTAGACCTCAGTTACACAGTTCTAGTACTGGTCAAAGACTTCAATTCAATTCAAATTTATTTATAAAATTGAATCACGACAACAGTCGCCTCAAGGTGCTTTATATTTTAAGGTAGACCCTACAATGATACATACAGAGAAAAACCCAACAATCATATGACCCCCTATGAGCAAGCACTTTGGCGACAGTGGGAAGGAAAAACTCCCTTTTAACAGGAAGAAACCTCCAGCAGAACTTCCTGGCAACTATCAGTTGGTAGGGAACAATTTATATTCCACGGCCAGTTGACGAGTGGTTGCTGGCTATCACGAGGTGAAATTGGTTGCAAAGCAGTACGGAGTTGCACTGAAAATCTCTTTGACATTGATTTGGTCCCTAGCAGGTTGATATAGTTACCTGCAGTTTGTATAATTTTCAAACGTGTTGGTTGCAATAGTATAAGACTTTTATTCTGAAATTGAAGGTTTTCTCCATTAAGTCCATGTTTTATACTGTCTATGTGCCTGGTACAATCTATCACTTTTAGCTAGGTAGCTAGCATTGCCTTGTGTGACATTGTCCTCATCCTACTAGAGTTACTATAGTTTTATATTTTTAATTGATTTATGGAAGATTTGCCTGGGTTTCAATTTAGCCTCAGTTTTGCTTTAATTTGATTTAAATGCTTTCATGCCTGTGAAAACTGATCTGATTGTAGGTTTCATTAGCTTCATTAAAATGTACAACTATAAAATTATCTGACGCAGTATCATTTACACATCACACTGTCACTAAACACACAGATGCCAGGAGGACTTTTCATATAGTCTCCTGATTGTGATGACAAAACTGGCAGAACAACTTAAACTAAACTAAAACTAAAAACTTTGCTGTATATTTTTCATTTATTTTACTTAATTACTTGATTAATTATTCCAAATGTTATGTTTTGGGTTTTTTCTCTTACTGGCTAAAACATTGTTGGTGGACTAGATAGCAACCTTTTCCAAATTTAAACTTTTAGCCATTATGAGTACACTATCAGGATAGCTGGTTAGCTTAGCACAGCAAGAAGTTGCTTTTAAAAATTTCAAATATTTTATAACAAGACAAAACTGCAAACGTGAACCAACATTTTTTTTCTCACTCTTAACAAACTGAAGCCTTTCACTGAACCAAATAACCAGATTGTGGCAGCACTTCTGCTATAATTTTATTCATATTTAACAAATAAAAAAAGTACACATTAGTTTTTGAGTCTCACACTGAACTAGCAGCATGTTTGTACTCTCTGCTCATACTGCCTTCATATTAAATCATTTTTTGCTTTTTAAAGAACTTATTTTAACATTGCACTCAACAACAAACAAATCCTCCCTAACAAGAAAAGTAACTTCAATGGCCAAACTGCTTTATATGTCTTCACATCAATATATGGTCCGCATATAAGGGTGACGTGGGCCACAAGTGGTCCCCCGGCCGCAAGTTTGAGACCCTTGGTCAAGTTACTGAGGTGTAGATTTTGCAACCTTTAGAAATATTACTTTAACGTTGCGCTAACCAGCTAATTAAGCATGTTATTCGTCATACAGATTTGAATTGAAAGTAAGTAAATGATCAGAAATGTAAAACTAACAGTTATGATTCTTTTGGTAAATGGTAAATGGACTAGTTCTTATATAGCGCTTTTCCACTCTTCTGAGCACTCAAAGCGCTTTACACAACTTGTGCATTCACCCATTCACACCCATTCGCACAAGCACAACTGACATTCACACACATTCATACTCCGATGAATGCATTGGTCAGTTTTGTACTCTCACTTATTTAACAGGATTATACATTTACTTAAATGTTAAACATTATGCAGTTACAGAACTTTGCAAATGAGATTAAAATCTCATTAACTGGCTAGGATTTGGTTGAAATCCTTCTTTAACACATTTAACTGTGTCAAAACAGTTTGTAATAATGTTTCTAAAATTAGTGTCTGTGTCTGGAGGGATAAAAGAATATGGAAGGAATGTGGAGAGTAGTCACACTCTCATCAAGAAAAAAAATGAAACTTGATTTCAGAGAATACTTGAAATGAGTCGATTTGCATGGGAAACAGGCTGAAATGTTCTCACTTTTCAACAAAATTGGAGTTCAAGGACTCAATCACAGAGAAAAATGACTCGTGAGGAAGAATTCCTTGTGAATTGTCTGTGAAACAAACTATAAAGCCTTTGCTTCAAGCCTTATATCATCAATAATGGCCTATATATATCAAAAACCCTTCATTCAATTATCCCACTTTGTTAAGTGACACGATAATATTTCTAAAAGCTTGTAATTTTCCCCCAACAATGAAAAACAAACATATTTCTGTTCCTAAATGCTTCATCTTGCAGTTTGAAGTGGGCTGAGAGGTGAAGTGGCACTCATCAGACATCTGTGCGTGATAACTTATAAGCGAGCTGTCTTTGTTTGTGAAATTAATCAGCTTCAAGAGCAGCAAATGTTAGCGCTGACTCGATCTGGTCGCCATTTGTGCTTCACTCGAGTTAGGCCAGAAAGATGGCACTGGAAACAGGCTGCTTAGGGCAATTAGCCAGTTAGCCTTTAAGGCCTTGTGTCCTGGCCTGTCGAGAACTGGCTGCCTTCTATGTAGCCAGATGGTAGCCTCAGACTGTGTACAAAAATAGCCTATCAAATGTCTGTTGATGTGTAAACTTGAGATATGCAGTGAGAGCGGCTGCGACATGAAGGTGAAATGTCACTTAACTTACAATCCTCACTTGTGGACATCTGACATCTCTTGTTTTGTGCATAATTTTCAGCATGTTTTATTCTAATTACAGGCAGTTGTCAACAGTTTAACTTTTTTGTATCACTTCAGCTACTAAACAGTCATAAATACACGTTTAGTGCTTTTTTTAAATGATAATTTTTGCTCTTGGTATCACAGTAGGTTCAAATTTAGATACGTTTGCACTGCATGACATTACTAAGAAGTGTTGCTTTTGTCTTTAATTAAGTGTTGCTTGAGCAGAAAGAATAATGCAACCTCTTTGCAAAAAAATAAAAATAATTTAAGTTATGTTTAAATAGGAAAAAAAACGAAATTAAATGAATGAATGTTGATACCATCTACATTTGGATTGGCTGCCTATAAACCCTGCTTTCACCATCCAATTCTCTCTGCCTCCAGGTACGAAATCTACAATGCAAACCAACACAAAGCAGTAGTATTGGTAACTTTCCTCAGGTGGGTGGAATGGTGGAAAAATTTAAGTAGGAAACCCTAACCAGCTAAAGAAAGAGTTCTGTTGTTAGGCGAGGCAAAGAAAGCAAAGAAAGAGACTGAAAAGAGAGACTGCATTGCTCCTATATTAGCTTCTATTCATTGGTTCTCAGCTATACTCACAATTCAGATCCTTAAAAAGTTCCAAATGATCAGTGCCCACGTCTGAAAGACCTCACTGCTCCATATTATCCCAAATGCAGGACTTCGCTCTTAGACTGCAGGCTATTAAAGATTATTCTTCAAACGTTCCTTTTCATGAAGCTTACAGTCAGGGCTGGATCAGGTGACCATGAACCAAACTTTAGTCATAGGACCAGGCTGCTGGGGGACTTCCTGTGATGCACTCCCATGCCTTTGTTTACCTTTTATCACCACTAGTTTGCGTTTTCTTCTGTTTGTCCCTGAGTCCGGTTCCTCTGTGGGTCACTTCCTATTAACAGGGAGTTCTTCCTCCCCACTCTCACCAAGTTCCTGCCTACAGAGGCTCATCTGATTAATGGGGGTTTTCTCTTTAATGCTTTAAGGTTACCTTGATACAACTGTTGTGACTGTTGCCAAACAAATAAAACTGAACTAAACTGGAAACCTCAGGTTGGGATTAGCAATGGTAGCAGCTCCAGCTGGTTCAAAAGCGGTCAAATTTTTTTTACTGTTGTTCCTCTACAATAATTAAAAGGGTTGTTATAGTCAAGTGTTGAATTCTAAAAAGATACACTACTTGACCTATTCTATCTGGAACTGTAAAATTAATAAACTCTTGTTGCAGTTGTTACAGCCATGCAAAAACAACACAATTCTTCTACAAAAAATATTTAAATGCCCTTTAATCCGTTGTTTGTGGCGTTCTCAGTAAATGCAATCCAAAACATGCTTTATCTTTTTAATCTGTGAGGAAAAAGCCTGAAGCAACTGTATAATTAAGAAGCGTAATATAATAAATGTTAAATGGTCATTTTGTCAAGACTGTTGACTTGAATAGATGAACATTTACATTTTAACTGCTTCAAGAACTATTTTGACTGCAGATGTGTCAAAGGTTTCAATATGTTGGCGGCTCTACTGTTAAAGTCTAACTATTCTTTGCTCTACTTCAGTAAACAACATTGTTTAAAAGCTTAAATATCTCTGTGTGTTTGTACTGAATCAAGAATAAATTGATGCAATATTCCATATTTTATATTTCTTTTTTTTTTTTTTTTTTGGCCTGTCCCGTTTGGCTCTTTTGCCATCATTTTATATTTCTAAACTGTAAGATTTTTGGTTTGTCTTGAGGAAGAAGGGATCCGTTTTAGCATCAACGTACTTGGCAACGTTGAATTTCTTTTTTACAGTATAAAAAATTTAATGACATTAAAATGAGACTCTAAAGGCTTTGATTCCTCATTGAGACCATCACTTGGCTGAGTTAAATTTTTTAATAAGTTGACATTTTTGTTTCCTTTGTGTCGAACTTTCTTGAGCAGGTGGGGCTGCTTTCACTCAGCCGAATAATGCCGGGCCAACGAAATACTTGTGATGTTGATGAGAGAAGATTAATTAATCTGACAAAACCAGTGGGTGTTTTAAACACTGGTAGGCAGGTGATAGCATGGAGATAATTGCAGGTGCCCTAGACATGTTGGCGTATCTCTCTCAGATATCACTTCGCCGCTGCAACGTTGTCAGACAGATGTTTACCGGGTGTCATCACCGCAAGACCTCATCGCGCCCGTTTCCTCCGAAGCTCACGCCCCCCCTCGTGCCCACACTTCCCAGAACACAACAGGGAACTTATCGCCCAATCAATAAACACTGCCAATGCATGCTCCAGGTCGCCACTGGAGACCTGCAGGGGCTGCCATGTCTAGAGTACAGCCAGGCCTGCGCCATATTGCAAACTCCTTGCCTCTGTGCCAAGGTGAGCAGCTGGTAATAGGGGGGAGTATGAACGGAGACCAAAAACCACCACCACCACCCCCAGCCCCCCCACACACAAAAACAAAACACACAAATCCCTGCACCTTTCCACTGCCATAAGACTCGCAAGTCCTTTCCCCAGGATGCCTCAACCGCTGAGTCATACAGGGCTGTGGAGCGTATTATGTCTGTATTCATCAGCCTTTTTTGTCTTTTCTGTGAGTTCTAGCCTATTACTGGAGGCTAGTATTTGCAGGTGCGTGCATGTGTGTGTGTTTGCATGTACGCTGGGGTGTTTGTTCACTACGCTGAAGACTCTACCCACCAGGCCCACAACCACTGGGGCCTATCAGGGGCTGTAAATACTTTATGAGATATGATAGTGCAGCACAAACACTCCTCAACCACAGGCCATTAACCATTTTCAGTGGATATGTGCCCTTTGGTAAAGTAAGAAATAATGAAATAAACAAACATTCTCTTTCCCCCAGTGACAGCCCAGGCCCTCTGAGGCCTGTATGCAGCTCGCCTGCTAATGAGAGGCAGTGCAAGGCTTCCCTTTCTGCAGGAAAAAGAAAATCATTGGCCAATACAGCGAGATTAGCAGCCAACCAGCTCCCCCAACAAGCCACTGCCAGAGTCTTTTCCATCACATCTTGATCGCTTCTCTTAATTTCTTCCTGTTCCAGCTGCTTTTGTTACGCTTGCTCTGGAAAAATTGCAATTTCATTTGTTAGTACTTCACAGCTCGATAAAGCTGTTGTAAAGAGCAAAAATAAATAAATTAAAAAAACTAAGCCGAGGGAGATTGAGTTTACCAAATAACTGCAGACGCGATGTTGTAATTCAAGAGCAGTTTCATCATTCTATCTTTTACTGTGTGTCAAGCGCAGCTCCCTTGTTTATAATAACCTGTCATTGTGTTATTTCCAGTTGTTTTTTTTCCATCACAAACAAAAGCGGTTTTGTTCCACGCTGTGCTCACCGGCTGCCACAATGTCATTCGCAGTGACAAAAGCCTTCTCTTTTGTGTTTCTTGTAGTTTTTCACCCATTCGGAGCCTTTACATGGCAAAAAATACGGCCTCCACCTGAGGATACAGATGCAGATGCTTGCACTCTATGTTGAGCCATGTGTTCAACTCAAAAGCTATTCATTCCCTTTAGGGCTTTATTCATCACTTGTACTTTATCTGGCAATTACCAAACAGTAATTGCAATCAGATAAGATCTACATACTGCAATCCTATGTGACAACTGGCTAGTGAGCTGACAATGAGGAAAAGCACCCAGCTGCACGTACTTAGGAGGGGAAACAACAAGTGCTCACAGTCATGATTAAGTGCGCTGCTCGAAGGTTGATGCTTTAATGGTGTCTTCGGGATATGGGCTCTTAGGTCGCGGCCTCCTACTCTCTAAGTATATACCTCACTCAGATAATCCATTCTTCTTATGCTATTAGTCCCTTTACAAGCTAAAAGGACAAGTGGGACATCAATCACCACTCTCCAAAGACAAAGTGGTTTGATCAAGCTCTGTATTTACTTTTGATCTTCATTCATTCTGGGGTTTTCTTTTCAACTTTTTTTTTGTTCTTTCTTGTATTTGCTCGCCCGCAAATGTTGTAATCCTTTTAGGCAAGAACTGAAAGTCAACCCTCACTCGGGGAGGACGTATGTTGCAGAATCTCATTTGGTTGGATGACTCCATCCTCCGTGGACGCATGATAGGAATGCAAAGCACTAGCCCCATTCAGCCCCTCGCACAAAACAGCCTTTCTTCCGACTCAGACATCCTGACCTTGCCACAACGCTTCACAATCTCCTCAATTACAGTAGGTTGGAAGAGGAGACTGATATCTTGACTTCCACTTCGCTGCATGTAAAGCAAGCATTATTTGGCCCATCTTCTTGTGCACCCCCTCCCAATGTTATCTGGGTCGACACTGTGTTTTCATTTTGTTGAACAAATAATACCTTCAGCGGAAGTCATATTTCACTGTAGGGCAAGACAGCCGCTTTAGGATGGTTTGATGTGAGTGGAATGGACATTGTGCAAGCAGCCACAGAGCTGACAGTAAGCACAAAATATATTGGACAGCCGACAGCAAACAAAGCCCGGGGATGGATGGATGGAAGTCCGATATGTGAGCATTACCCGATTGGAGTATCACGTCACGTCGACTAATAGATGACGGGTTGATTCTCGTATTCGCGGGGACAGAATGATACATTCGTATACAGGACTTTATTTGTTGTGAAGGATGTCATTAAGCGGCGATCGTTGCCACTGAGTGTAGTTTGCAGAGGACAATTACATAGTGTATGTATTATGGTACCGAGACTAGGCACCACAGGTAGTTAGGTTCTGCCTATCAGTGCTATTATAGGAAATGAATATCAAAATTGCTGTATCACAAATTCAAAATTTTCTGTGTGTGTGACTGTAGCATGTAAACGAAGCAATATTTGGTGAAATGTGCATTAACTTGGACTGATAAATAACAGATCGCTGTCTTCATAAATATGTATTGACAAGACAGCACATAATGAGGCATTTTTAGATGAACATAAATAGCACTGCCTCAGTACTGAAAGTTCACGTTGTGTTTCGTAGATGGCGTCTTCATGCAAACTGAAAAACAAAAAGGTAAACAACTAAAAAGCATTAAGAAAAAAGACACTAAACAGAGAATCTAGGGACTGCAAGTTCTAATTTGCAAGAAGCAGTTCATTACTATCGCTTCTTTTGCACTGGTGGGTGATACGTTTGATTTTCCCATCTGGCCAGTTTCAGACGTGGGGAAAGCCACAGTCCCATTATTTTACTTACAGCAAACACCATTATGGAAAGGCTTGTTGAAACAATGTATAAAAAATGAATATAAAATAACCTTTTAGGGATTATGTTTTTCAAGTCTTTTCAGCTTTTCTTAAGAAACATAGATTTCAGGGGATTAATATATTTTCTATATTTTGGAAAAAGGCAAAAGAACGTCTTCCAAAAAAAATTATAAAATATTTTTCATGTGCGTCATTTAAAGTGAGTCGTCATAAGTCTCAGGTTATTGCACGTAAAGTGACAAGTGTGCCCTTGACCTTGATGCAAGTGTGACCTTGCATAATATGAATAAAGATCCAGTAGGTGAGCATTCTGTGCAATTGGATCAAATTACAGAATAACGATTTTTGCAAATTGTGGACAGAGAAAGAAGCGACGTCTTCTCACAGCATGAAACCCATGAACTAAAACCAAAAATGGCCTATTCTGATATCTTAGCGTCAGGTTTAGGGTCAGTTTTGGAGTTTGGAACGATAACTTACACCTCACTATGTTAAAATGTCTTGAATACAAATGTACAATTAAAAATAGAAAACTATTTAAAATTTTGTTTGTTTGGGTCCTAGGCCAACAGTGTTGGAGTGTTTCTTGGGAAAAAAAATTTGAGCAAAAATTGCCACAAAATTTGCAAAAGTAAGTACAGACTAGAACCAAAGTAACAAAGTATCCACTACCACATGTAGGCCTACATAAAACAGCAGTCCTACAGTGCCTGTGTTTGTGCAACTGAATCAAATTAAAAAAAATCCTACTTTAAAAACACAAAACAAAAGAAAAAGTTTCAGTTTAATTTTGACAAAATCCAGCTGCAGATCAAGGAGACTGACGGCCTTGGCGTTATTGATTTAAATAATTAGATTCATCTAGTTGTTTGTCAAAGTCACACTTAACCACTGGAGACGGGGAAAAAAGAGCCAAATGTTGGTCTGGAGCCACAAGTTCAAGACCAGTCACTGTGACAATTTCACTGCTTTACACATTCAGATCACACACAAGCCCATGGTTTCAGTTCAAGATTTGGAGAACATTCATCAATACTCTATTTCTATTCATTTCTATTCAATTCTATTTAACCTTACTGTTCATTTTAAACTGACGCCAACTGAAAAGAGTAAACTTTAACTTCTGCTGTGAAAGTTTGATCTTAAATTTGACTTAAAGTACTATGCAAAAGGTCCTGAAAGGTCTTAAATGTAACTCGTTTACCTGCAGACACCCTGTTTACAAATCTGAATTCTCAAAGACGCCCTGATAGCAGACATATACAACCAATCTCCAGAATCTACTTTGCTGCAAACATCTTCATTACTACAGCAGTCATTGCTGTTGGCACTTTCTGGTGATCACTTATCAATTTTACAGTCCAGACAGTTTTCGTAATGACGTTGGAGATTCTGTATGTGCTGCTATTTTCTTTTCCAAACTATAATGCTGTTATGGCTGCTCTCACCAACTACTTCCTTTCATTCCCCGTGAACAAATTGAAGATGGAAATTGAAAAAAAAAATATGGGTGCAGTTTAAGCCACACCAAACGACACTTGGGCCCAAATTGAGAGCTATATGTGCATGTGTATAAAACTACGAAAACACGACTTGCTCGTTGTTATTATAAAAATAATTATAGTACATAAAATGAAAATTCTGACCATTTTTATACAGGTTTCACTATAAACATCTTATATTTTGCATCAATAGACTTTTCCCATGTTAAATCTTTCAAATGTGAGAGAATCAGGTCCAGCTCTCACTAGCCTGACCTCTGCCATTTATTTTATCCAAGTAAAAGCACCCTGAGAGTAGTGCACTCTGGTATTTTTCTTGTAAATCTTTCCTTCAGATTTTTACTTAAAGCATCCTAACTTCATAAATATTAAGTACCGACGGCACTTCTACGGGGATTTACTTTAATAGATGAACACCAGCACTATCTGAATTTGAATTAGCAACTATCTATAAGTCGAGATAGTAAATCTGAGGAGGCATTCAGTACCTACTTTTGTCACTTAGTGCTTTTTTATGCCTGACATGCTTTCTGTATGCAATGGATACGCTTTAGTGTCCACAAAAGAGTTTTAAGGTTCAATTTCCTGCCTTAATTAGCATACTATATTATGGCCATTTTGTTTTATTTCCATTGATGTGTCTGATTTATGTGCACTCACTGAAAAAGCTCTGAAAACTCATCTGCGGGGCTTATTGAGGTGTCTGTGCATGCACTTAAAACTGGTGCCTAGACAAAGCAGAACAAAAACCTAATCACTTTTTTGTTGTTTTTTATCACATGTTGTTTTGTTTAGCCTGTGTGTAATGCTTGTGTGTGAGTGGATGGTCGGATGTGGGCTCATCTTTAGTCATGACATGAAGCTGCTGTGTTTCATCTGCAGCAGGTTTCGGTGTAACAGAGCAGCTGCAGTTTGCATCTGCCTGTAGTGCAGATGCTCTGCTGCATCTGACAAAGAAAAAGGAAAGAAAGTTGAGCCTTGTACTACCTTTCCGACGTACTGCTTATCGGTCCCGGTGTACTCCTCCAACAAAAAGAACTGGTTCCACATCCAACCTCGCTTAGAGCGTCTCAGTGGCACTCCGTTGGCATCCTGTCCTGTCAGTCCTGACCCCCTCCGCCCCCCTGTAGTCCTTCTCAAGGCCCTGAGCCCTTGACCTGGAGAGCTGAGGTGGACCATGGCCCACAGCACCATTAATATGCAAACTTTCCTTCTATCCATGGCCACGCCACCACAGCCTTCTGTTTTCTTTCCACTCCTCAGTGGTCTGTGTCCAGGGTTTTTTTTTTGTTTGTTTTCAGTCAGAGTATCGGATCAGTTCTCATGCTGTAATCTACTGAAGCAGGAAAGGCTCCTCAGACTCACATTGGGCGGCAACCAGCATCTAGAACATTTACAAAGACAAAGCAGAGTGTCAATATTGGGAGGAGAGGAAGTAATTTGTTACTGCACAAGCTCTCGTTTTGTTTCATAACCTGTCGTTAACACCAGCTTAGTCTTCAGTGCACAATAACAAACATATATCTTTAAACACATCTTAAGAATCTACTGATATGAAGATCTATGAAGTCATTTTATAGCCACAAAACCTCAATCTTAAACATAAGGAAAAGAAGGAATTTATATTAGAAATGCAAAAAAAAAAATCATTTCACAAAGACATTTCCATCCAAATCCTTGCCTTTACATTTCCCTTCACTTCTCATCGCTGAATCGCTTCAGTGAGCTTTCACTTTCCCTCCAGATGGAACTGATCAGCAGGAAAAAACCTGCGCGCTACAGGTGTTTCACTGCTGCTGGGAGCTTTCGTTTGCTTTCGCAGGTGAACTGAAATTAATTAGTTGTAGATTTTGTAATGAGCCAAACCTTCAGCAAGGTGCAGCTTCTCAAATGTGAAGATTGGCAGTTTCTCTGTGCTTTACCACATTTCCTAAAATAAACATTGGTAGTCTCGACAGTTAATAGCCATGGGTGTGGTTGATATGAACAAACACAAGCTGTACTCCAAATGAAAGACAAAAATAAATAAATGGCTGAAAAAGTTTCACAGAGACAAACCTATAAAACAACCCAAAAGATGAAGATTCATTTTTGTTTTGGAGGCAGTCCAATGCTTGGACTTTTTGATCATTAAAACGGCTGCACAAAGTTTTCCAAGTCAGGTGCATCTCCAGAGCTCCAAGAGAACTGCTATCAAGAGCTCAAACCCACGACAATAAATAACTTCAAGCATGTAGGCAGCAACGGGTTTGCATTTTTCTGAATTCTATCACAATTAATTGCTGTATTATGAAAGTTTGTATGTAATTACCAACTTGACCCCTTTCTCGTCGCAGACCGATTCCATTGTGCTGCCATTTTCTTTCTGTCTTGATGCTTTGAGGTGGCAACTGACCATGTGCAGCTGCAAACCTACTAAACAACTATTTCAAAGGAAAGATATTTCAAGTTCATTGCACAGAGCTGCAGTAATTTGGGTTGTGCTGCAGTCTCCAACTAGTGTTTTCCCTAGTGTGTCTGCAGCATTATATTCACAGTTAATTTGGTCATGCAGTGCTTGATTTTCATGTTGCATTAGTGAAGCTGTGACAACATGAGTGCAGTGGGTAACTGGTTTGCATCTCCATTTTAGGAGAAAAGAATTTACATAAAAAACGCAATAATAATAATAATGAAAATCATCATCCATTTGTCATTGCTTGCTAAAGGCAGTGACCCATTAAGAGCAAATGTAAACATATCAGTGCAAGGCTTTGTTGAGTTAACATGATCACTTATTCTAATCAAACAGAAGGACTTGCAAATAATATTTGGCCTCTAATACAAGGCTGATGCAAATATAGCAATGCTGGCCAGTGCAGCTTAGATAAATAAATGCCCCGGGCATTGTTTAGGAAACGTTGTATATCATTATAATTTCAACATTTTTTACATTCTGTGAATAATAGAAGTGAAACAATCTAAATGCATCACCTTGGGATTATTTAAAAACCAACTAGGTGACCCAGAAAAAGCTACATCACCCTTATTTTTTATTCCCATATCAAACCTTACACGTTGAAATCAAAATGCTCACGTCAAAAGATTTCGTGAAAATCAAATACAGGAAAAGCTGGGCACAAGACCAAAATGATAACAGGAATGCGAAGGGCAGACACGCTCACATTTCTGTATGCTGAATGTCAGTCATCTGATTGATGGGCAGGCTGAGTGCTGCCTAACACGATAAATTTAAGATTAGTATGTTTGCACATCAACGTATAGGCTTACATCTTGTACAGCATTTGTAGAGCTTTATCTGAATTAAGCCTCTGAATCAACATCTAATAGAGTACACGGCTGTATGTGGAGCGGCCCGTTCTATCTTTTTAAGCAATCTGCTTCTGCACACTTTATCTGACCCAGCAGAATGCCAATGGAGACCCCGGGCAATGTCGAGGCCCGTTTATTACCTTAAGATCAGGGTAAAGATACTGAACAAAATGACTGTTTGCAAACCATACAGAATGGCCCTTACGTGGGCGGCAGAATATCTGCGCTCTGTCATTTCTCCCACCCATTCTCTTTTTCTGTCCGCTGTCCTCCAAAGGCCAGTGAACACTGGCAAATGTAAGAGGGAAACGAAACAAGAAGAACAGCAACAGGACGGAGGTGGAGGAGGAGCAGAAGGTAAAAAGAGAAAGAAAGCCATGTATTATGCTTTTGTTCTCATTATTCCTCAGCGGCTGGGCGATATCCAGGCCGCCAATGTTCCTCAGCTGAGGTTTGGTAGGAGGGTTATCAGAGGGTCCGCTGGGGACCGTCTGCAACGTTCCTCCATATCGCGTGCTCTCAGAAGGTGGGAGCAGAGGGATGAGGGGCCTGGGGAGAGGGGCAGTGTAGCCCCAGTGTAAGGCAGGTTTGGTCAGCTTCCCTGCGCAGACTATATCAGAGAATGAGGAAACGATGTCTCTGGACATGAATTAAGTACCCTGACCTGCATGCAGAAGTGCAGCCAGATAGACTGAAGGGAGTGAGAGAAATGGAGCGAGAGAAGAGGAAAGGTGTCGGCTGATGGGAGCAGAGCCGGTAGTGTTGTGCTGTTACAATACCAGAGTTTTTGCTGTAGATACAACACCTTAAGTTTAGTTTAAAATCTGATGCTGCAGAAATAAAGAAGAAAAAAACCCCACACATCAAACAACCGCTGAGATTCATACAAAACAGATGCCGCACTACATCGACTGGGACAGCTTTGCAGCAACTTTTGTACAGGGATTTTGATGTTGGTTGGGTGTCTTTGTAGCGGCTGCATATTTCTCCACTGTGCCAGTCTGTCAAGCTGTTTGTGGTGAAAAAGATTCGGTTCAAAACATAATGGAGAGTTTGATGCAATTGTGTGTTTTCAGCTTATTTGGCAATGTCTGCTGCATTGGCAGAGGTTCACGAAGACAGTTTGAATGTCTTATTTACTTTCACTCCTACAAGCCGATCCCAGAGATCAGCCAGGGCACAGACTCCAACGTCATGTAAAGATGCTTGTCGACTGAACTGTTTTTATTAACAATGCTGCAGCATGCTTTTGTTTGCCTTCCTTACATACCCAATGAAAAGAAAAGCGTCTCCTGGTGAGCTGGAGATCATCACAAAGTTTATCGGCAACCTTGTTTTGACAAAAGTTGAGATGCCGTGCAAAATGTAAACCAGGATACTGACTGGGAAGTGATTTAAACCATACACTTCATTGTATATCACAGATAGAAATGTGTGTATACATCTTTTTCTTTTTACTTTGGGCAACAGCATTTCGAGCTTCAGAGGTTTAAGACTCTAGTACTACCCAAACCCAATGTTTTACAGAAAAGCAAAACAGATTATTTTCTAAAAGAAATATGATTTTTTTTTGATGTGTGTCTTGGAAGAAGACTTTAATGAAAACAAAAACTATGTTTTCTGATTACCACGGGTTAGAGTTAAGGCTAGGGTTAGGACTGCTGGTTAATGCCTCAGCATCCAAAACTCAAAGCAATTCATATTGACACAAAGAGATTTTTGAAATTCTCTGAATCTCTTACTAATGTTATGCAGCATAGTTGATAATTTCCCCAGATTAATGCTAATAAGTCTTTCACAGTGGTGAGCCCGTTTACTTCTGAAATAGATGTGATTTTACTATTTTACACCCAATAATTTTACTGTTGTTGGTAATTAGTTAAATGTTGTCTTTACATTGTTTTTAATGAAAAACATAGTTTAAACGCTTTAAAACATTTTTATGCCCAAACCTTTATATTACATGTAGCACTTCTAAAACCAGAAGATTTTCAG
This sequence comes from Maylandia zebra, assembly GCF_041146795.1. Lineage (NCBI taxonomy): Eukaryota > Metazoa > Chordata > Actinopteri > Cichliformes > Cichlidae > Maylandia > Maylandia zebra. Next base: position 30,322,802 of record NC_135175.1, on the reverse strand, counting down.
ACACATGTGTAGGTGTGCAATACTTTTTCCACAAGTACAATATTGTGCAAAAGGCTTGAATCACCCCTCATTATTATATCTTGCTAGGAAAATGGGAAATAGATGTGTTAATAGTAGTAAAAAATAGTAAAAAATAGTAATTTATTGAAACATATAAGGCAAAAAGAATTTGTACAATCCTTGAATATTTGGCATATACACAATAATACAATAGTTCCCCAGGCTTCTTCAGAGCTCTTCTTTGAATCTTGCCTGGTTTTTGTTCCATCCTCTGTGAAGATGATGCCACACTGCTTCAATAATGTTGAATCTGGGCTCTGAGGAGGCCAATCCATGACTGATTGGTCTGTTTGGTATTTCTGTCATGCTAAAAAATAAAGCTGTTGCCAATCAGATGCTTTCCAGATGGTATTACATGGTGGATCAACATCTGTTGGTACTTTTTTTGTCTTCATTGTTCCATCAGTTTTAGAAAATGAAGCCCAACCATAACAAAGCCTCCAATGTGTTTTACTGCAGACTCTTACTGTTCTATTGCTGCTGATTTGAGTCTAGCTCTGGTGTAATTTGGCGTTCCTCGTTTTGTTCAAGTTTCTCTTTTATGCCGCTTCTTCTTTTGTTCGCCACTTGTTTAGTCATTTAAGGACACACTGCACACCATGCTGAGATATACCAAGTTTTTAGCTAATTGGTCTTCTGCAAATCACCTTGCTGGTATAAAAATACTATTTTATGCAAGTCAAACTGTGTTTTCTTTGGCATTTTTCATAAATTGATCTAAAGAAAAGGGAAAAAATTATGTGTTCTCGCCACAGGCTGCTAATAACAAATATACAATTTCAAATTGGTTATTTGGTAAGTTGCCTGTTATGTGTTGACACAACGGTCCTTAACAAACACAGAAAACACTGTAAATGGTAATTTTCAAGGAAGAGGTGAATGTCTTCAGAAAGCCTAGAGAGCTACTGGTCAACACAACTTTAAAAACGTGGCAAATTGCAAAGACGTTTGGGTGACTCAAGACTTTTGCACAGTATTGTATTTAATTTAAAGGCCAAAACGTAGAGATATTTAGTTTAGACTTGTATCCAAGTTTCTTGAATATGAGAATCCATATGTGAGAAACAGTACCCATATTTAACTTGATATATACTAGAACCTTAAGCAGATAAACGACTATTAAAAAGACATGCTGATGAGTTTCCATTGTCCTTTTAAGGAATAAGTTACCTTTTGTACACATTTCAAAAGAGGACTGATCAGAATGGTCTTAAAAACTAACCATCTCTTCAGTTTCACAAGTGTTAAGTTGTTTATGACAAAAGAAAAATATCAGTAGAGCTGCTGCTGTTTATTTTTTCTTTGTATTCACAAGCGTGAATGATGGCGTGTCTTGTGGACTGCATTGTGGCACGACTTCAGAGAAAACCAGATTCTGTGATCTGTTAAACAAATGTCAAACCGAGTGTTTGTTTATGTCGCCTAGATGAGACGCTGAACTTCTGCATACAGGACACACGTGCCTAAAGTTAGATATCAGGTACTTACTGTGACAACACTAAGGGGCAAAAGGGGTGGGGAGTGAAGGAGAGGTAGAAACGTCCTGTCAGAGCAGCGTCAGCAGTCAGACTAGGAGACTGGCCCATCCATTACGCTACCTGTCTTCTAGAGGCAGCCAAGGCATGCCCTGTTTTCCCCTTATGAGGCAAATTGAAACTGGGGGTTAGGTCCCCTCTTTCTCTTTTCCCTCATGCGTTGCAGTTTATAGCAGTCCCCCCTCCTCCCCCCTCTCACATCTCCATCCCCATCCCCCGGCGTATGCCTGCTTTGCTTGCATAGGCCTAAGCTGATATGCATTATCGCTGGGCTTTTTCGCTGAAAGCCAGTCACTTTGCATGTGTCCTCTGCCTGGCTCAGCACGGGGTGGGGAGGGTGGGGGTGGGGGGAGACTTCCAGGTCAACAGTGCGTGCGCTGATGGAGGCAGGTGAAAGTGAGATGGACTGTCAGGCTTCTTAATAATGCCCGTAGAGAAATAGTCTCTCAGACCACCACCCTCCGCTTTCTACTGCAACTCACAGGCCAGACGCTCTGTTTCCTATCCAAATTTGTAAGATGACTGGATGATTTTTCCCCTGCTCTCTCTCTAGCTTTTTCCCTTTTTCATTTCCCTCCCCCAACTCCCTGCTCTCTCGACTTTATGAATTTACTTAATTGACGCTGGAGAGGAGCATGTGGGACTTTGTGCTATTGATTTGCTGTAGGCTTCAGCGTGGTTGGAAATACCAGCCAGTCTCTGGGGTGGACTCATGAAGCTTTCTACCTCCAGTCCCTCAGCACTGGGAAGCCGGCCTTTTCAATGGATTTCTTCATAATGTCACTGTGGAAAGCTAATGCTTTCACTACATAGAGGGCTCCACTGTCCCTAAGGAGCGCTCGCCCCATGACCACATTTGTCATACCCTAGAAGCCATATTGTACAGTCCCCTGCTCTGATAATTCTCTTGACAAGGGACCACGACCAGGAGTAAGTCAGCTAAAGCTTGATTTTTGCTACGTCAAAAAATGTCACGGCTGGTTAAGAATGCTGCGGTGCCACGTGGAGCCCAGTGGCTACGACAAAAACGCTTGCCTCTTTACATTTATACTCTATGAGGCTGACGTTGAATGAAAGAAAGGATGGAGATTTATGGGAATTTCTGGTTTCTTTCAACTTGGATCTTATTTTCAGTACTAAAATACATCATTTGTATTTGCCTTCCTTAAAGAAGTCTGAGAGATCAAGAGAACGCAAAACTTAAACTAGATACACCAAACCCAACTGAGGTCAAATTAGTTGGCAGAAAAAACAAAGAAGAAGAGAGAAAGATATCACTCTTGTAACAATGTGTCTACTGCATCCATCACAGTATGCAGACTGACTGTATTATACTATGAACAACAAAACTTGGGTGTGCACATTTTGTGTGTTTACCTAACGCCTCTCAAACAGCCCAACAGCGCAGTCGTAGACCCCGTGGGAACCACAGGACTACGGAAAAATGTGCATTCCATGACTGGCTGGAAAGTGATTCCTGTGCGCTGCTGGGTGCTGCATCAAAAACCGCCTTATGATTGCTATGGTTACAGACAGTTTCCAGACAAGTTGGTGTCTTGCGTGCAACCGCTCGCCAACTACTCGTAAAGTGGTAGCGAAACATAAAAAAGGATGATCCAAATGTAAAATGAAGAACGTTCATCTGCAAAGTAAAATTTGTGCCTCACCGCTGCAGCCAACATGTTTCAAAAAGTGCAACTTTTACTCACTTTTCACACTTTTATTACTGCATGAGTAGATGGTGAGTGTTTGGAGACGCAACAACATGGTCTGTGCAAACTATAGGCACCAGTGGGAATCTGCTGGTGATCAAAGCAATTGCAAGGAGGGTTTTGGTGCAGTGCTGCATACCTCTTTGCAACCAATTTCACCAAGCAGCTGTCAGCGATGGCTTGCCAACCAGCTAGGTCACTCTCGGCCGGTTGTTGCCGGGGGCGCAGGCCTTTGTGACTTAAGCAGCAGCCTCTGATGCTGAAAATTGAGGTCACTGGTGCCAAAACTGAACAGAGTACATTAAGCTTAACTGAAAAACTGCCAAACTGTTGTATAAATATCAAAGAGCTAAATATATGTATGTATGGTACAAAAGTGATTTTGGTATCTATAGCTAAGTTCCCGATTTGTAACAACAATAGTTACAGGTTAATCTTCCTATTTTAATTGCACTGAGACCAAATCATGGATTATTGTGGTGTGGCCACTCTGATGGACAGGCTCCTGTTTCAGCTAGCTGTCTGATTTTCCATTAAGCATACTTGATGCAATTATTAGATACATAATACAATTTTCTCTACCAGTAATAATTATACATTCAAGAAATCCACATTGAAGTATCCTATTTGTGTTTTACTTAGGACTAAATAGCAGGTATTTATGTTTGTGCCATGCACTCATTTGGTCTATGCATTCGTCCAGATAAAAGGCAGACATAGACAATATGCATAGACTGTGGTCACTTCTGTGTGCAGAAAAACAACATGGCAGTGGCCAGAACGCCATAAACAAAACAAACAAAACCAATTAGCAATGCTGCACCATTATTATGCAGTTTAGAATTTTAACTCCAAATAAAGTTCATCTAAAGGTTCTGCTACTTCCTCTGTGTTTCTAGATCACACTTACGGTGAGTACAATGTAATTAAAACTGAGAAAACGGAGAAATTATGGTGGAGGACTACAGGCTAAACACAAGCCGTAATTAACCCTAATTTTCTGTTAAAGAAAGAAGAACCGGAGCAAAAACGTGTAACCGAAGAATAAAAATGAGTCTGCTCTTGTTCAAGCCATCTTCCTCGAACGCCCATTGCTGTAGGTGAATTTTGAAACAGAGGTCTCGTCTTTCCCTGTTTGCTTTCTCAGGGAGCACCATCGTCATAATGAAGGTGTGTAATAGAACATGACACCATAATTATATTCTCCCAGTTAAGAGGCAGTGTTTACAACAAGCACAAGGCTGCCTTTATTTTCTCCCTCCTTGCACACACACACACACTGGCTGCCTCGCCTGCCCCGTCTTCACTTCATATCATGTGCCATTTAATTGCATTAAAAAAAATGCTTGATGAAAAAATGAAAAAAGTAAATTGCTTTAAATTGCCTGTCACAGATTGTGTGGAGTCACCATAGAGCAATAAGACTTGTGCTTTGTGGTGGGTGCTGGGTAAGCAAGATTAATGTGTCTGCTGCCAATTTTAGAATGCCCCATGATTCTGCGCTCAAAGAATTGCCTGGGATAACATTTTGAATCAGAGCAATTAGTTATTAAATGCATCTATCGGGTTTATCGAACACAGGACCGTGAGGATAGAGACAGGGACAACGTGAGCTGCACAAATGCATTCATCAATACATATTGGATCTGGCCAGCTAATGGCCTTTTCTGTGAACATGGGCTGTTACAAACAGTGGGCCTGGGTGGCATTTTAGCCTAATCTAGAGTAGATTACTCCTCCTCTACTTCTCCCACCTTCTCTTCTCGTTTTTTTTTATTTTTCCCTAACGAGGGATATGAGCGACACGGCAAAGCACCCTATCGCGCCCGTTGAGCCGAAGACTTGCACAGCAACCCAGAAAAAAACCCCGGGGGTGCAATTAAAAGTGAGAGAGGAGAATGTCAGCCGAGTGGCTGAGCAAGGGAGAAGGGAAGGAGGAGGAGGGTTGGGAACTGGTGCCACAGGTAACCTGGTCATGTTACAATCCACAGAGGAGGCCCTTATAAGGCTGCTAATGTGAGGAGGTGTCAGCAGCAGGTTGTTCTCTTTGGCCTCCCCGTTTCCTCGTCCTTGCTTCATCTCAGACTCGGTTTGTTAAGTCCAACTCAGAGTGGATGTCACAATCCATGTTATGCCACTCGCTGGAGAAATAGACAGCCTAAATTCCAAGCGTGAATAGGGAAACACTCGACCCAAATGTGGGAGTCTCCATTTGTCTTATTGCCCATGTGGGTTAGTGGTTCACAACAGACTTCCCTGAAGCCAATTATGAAAAAAAAAACTGAGCATCTGGGTGAACTTTTGCTCCCTTTTCCCGTTTTTGCAGCAAAATGGAAACCAAGACAGGAAAAAAAGCAATGTCTTCACAACCCTGTCAATATATATTGATCTTTTGTTTAGCTGAGAAACTCTGTCTAGACACACTGTCACATTGTCTTGAAAATAACTTCACTCCACTCCAATCTGATGTACAGACGTGCCCACTGCCTCACAGATTAAGGCAAGGAAATTGAACACTAAAAGGAGATTTCAGACAGATGGGGGATATTACCACAAAAGAAATTATATATTTAAAAAAATCTCCACAGATTGAGGAGGCCAAAATCATCATCATAAAACGCTGCAGAATAAACAGCTGAAAATCCCCAGTCAAATCGGAATGCAAAGCTGAACTGAAATTCCTCGCTGAACGCCTGCAAAACACCAGAGTCCTCTAGTCGAAATTAGGATTCAACCTGCAACATTGGAATAGCACCAAGATTTAGTTAAAGTTGCTCTAAGTCCCCTATCTGCTTCTAAATAGCACATTAAGTTTTCAGCAAAGATGTGTTACCAACAATTACCCCTACCGATATATTCTCAGGGAAAGGATGTTATTAGATGTTTATCCACAGACTAATAATATATCTGAGGAAATATTTAGAAAGAAACGGGATGCGCTGCGTGTGAATCCGACAAATTGTAGACTATGTGATTAACCAATTTCCGGATCATACGTGTCGGGGATGTGAGGCTGTGCTTTTGAATGGACGACAGTAATCGAAACAAATTAGCTCATACTATCCCTGTCACACACACACACACATGCACACACAGATAGGGGGAGACCACAACATTCATCCCAGTGCACCGCTCCAGAGCTCACTGCAAACACATTACCTTGCCTCGCTGCCCAAATGCATACCAAATAACCCATATAAATCATACAATCTGGGCCAAGTCAATGAGAGCTATTTTGCCTGTTTTTCTAGTTATTTCCACTGTGCCATCATTCAGCAGAGCCCGCATCACTCAGACCGAGGCTCTCACAACCAAAGCTGGAGTGGCCCAGTTTAAAACCCACAGAGGGCTCCTGAAGTAACCATTCCTCCAGCACACTTGATTTTATATGTCTCTTCAGTCTAGACTAAATTGTGGGTTGCCAGCTCTCCACACACTGCTTGGTCTTTCAGCTCACTCCCTATTCCTTCTTCCTGTCGTCACAAAAACAGAGATGGGCACCTTTGAACTTACAACAGTGTTTATGGCAAGTGACAGAGCAGCAGAAGAGTATCCTCTCAGTTCCTTCCCCTAGTGTGACATGAAGTGATTCCCAAACTTTCGTTTATCCCACTGAGTCCTGTCAGATGAACCTTTTCATACTCCCCTCAGGTTCAAATCAGCTAATTTAAGTCCATTTTACTGGATTACTCGAAGCTAAGTATTTACGCTTAGTGATTAAATTCAGCTTATCCTTTAATCAGTTACACTTAGCAAGCTGTCATAACGTTGACTCATAAATACTGCCTGACTACCTCAGCCATTTGTCCACTGCTTACTTACATTTAGCAAACATGTTAGCAAACAGCTTCAACCACTTACCCATTATGTGTGTTTTACCAAACAATTTTATTCATCAATTACTTTTTTAACATTAACAATCTGAAGATGAATTTAAAGAAATTTCCACCTTGTGGGACAATTAAAGGATTATTCTATTCTGTTCTATTCTATTCTATTGTTAAGTACTTGTTTCAACTGCTTATGATTGACAGAAGTAGCTACTTTTATGTCGTTGAAAATCACCAAGAAACACTTTGTCTGCCAAACACTTATATATGATTGGAAAGCCATGTAGATGTTTGGTAAACAATCCATATAGTTCTATAGAAGATAACAGCAGTTATCGCCCCCTGGTGGCCATTAAAAATAATGTAGGTTTAAGGCAAATCTTTTTTTTTTACTGTCGATGCTGTTTATGAACATTTTTGACTGCAAGCCATATCTCTAGTTACTTATTTCAAACTTTTTATTTACAGCTTTACTTATATTTTTTTAACAGTTACAAAGTTTTAATTTGTATCCACATTTTTAGTTTGATCATTTTTAGTTTGATCATTTAACATTTTATTCATATTTTTAATAAACTTTTAAAATATTTGCATTGATTCTTAGCTATTACACAAAAAATGTGTATTAATACTTTTAGAAAACTTTAGAAACATTTTCATGAAAGTTGAATGGGTGACAGTGACATTTTGGCTTATTTATTTATTTATTTATTTATTTATTTATTTATTTGCTATTTTAATAGTAATTACTGTTCTTGGATTTTTTTATATTCTATAACTCTGCAGTTTCTCTCTGAGAAGCACTTTATTTATATAGCACTTTTTTTTAAACAAGGTCATAAAGCTTCCTCTTCTTTGTATTATTATTATTATCATCATTATTATTATTATCATTATTATCATCATTATAAGCATACCTCTGAAATAGTTTTATAAATAACCTTTTTATAAAGAGTTCAAAGCGCTTCCATACTACTGGCTGTTCAGATGTTATCTATACTTTTAGTGAGCTTCACTTATTGGCTGTTACCTAACTATACACCTGACTATTTTGTTTGTCTCTACTGCTTAGATCAAACAACTACTCTAGTTAAGCATTACTGTATTAAGGTGGCATGAGTGTGTGACAGATCTAGGTCCAAATAATTACTTTAAGCCCTGAAAAAATATGATTTCAGACTATGACATCATAAACAACAGAGACTCTCACATTTGAGCAAGCAGCTTCTGATTCCACATCCGAGAATTAATTGACTAAATGGGAGCTTAAAATCATTATCTCCCCTCGCCAGTTCTTCAGTTCTGTGCTAGGGGCTAATAAATGGAGGCCTGATTTTGCTAAATGTCCTCGTGAAAAGATTAATAATGTCTAGTACCCTGGTGGCAAACAGATGTGGTTGTCCTCTGCTCGATGGCAGAACAAATGGGCATGAGATGTCCTCGTGCATAAAGAGCAAAGAAATAATAGCTTAATGGCATTCATCCTGTGACACGTTAGCAGATGAGACAGCCTGAGTTGTTTGCTTTCCTATGTGTTCACCGGAGCACATGTTTTGTCACCAGCAGCCGTGTGGTCTAACACAGCCCTCTTCTGAAGGACTGACAATGGCAGAGGGGGGTTAGGGACGGGAGGAGGGAAGAGGCTCAATGGAGGGTCTGCCGGCTTCCTGCATTTCCCACTGTGGCCTTTGTGGTAATACACTGGTGGTTATGGGAGCCTCCGTCTCTATGCAAATCAGTGTTTGCTTCCCAAGTGTTTGCATGGCTCATGTGAAGTCAAGCGCAAGAGTCTGGCTTTTCTGTATATTTAGCCTTGCACAGTCTGGAGGCCAAAAGCCAGAGAGCATGCATAGGTGTAGGGATAATATTCACAGTAAACCAGGCAATTAAAAGGCTGTTATATCTGTATCAATTACATTGTTTTTCTTCCGTTCTAATACTACCCTTCCAGGATATTAGATTAAGACGGAGCCATTGCTTTTAAATGATGGTACGTCTCATGAAGCAGATGCATTGATTGGGCTACACAAAGGTCAAACTCGGTGCACTGAATTGAAAATCAGTGGAGGAGTTGTGTTCCCACGTTTGTCTCAGCCTCCCTGTTGTGACAATTACACGAAAGGCAGCAACGTGGAAGCACATTTCCATTCAGCCGTATATTGACTGTAACAGCAGGTCAGCAGCAAGGCAGCTACAAACACAATCGTCACAAAACCCTAAATAATACATGGAGCTAAAACAAAGACATCACCAACTTAAAATATGACCCCAATAAAAGGCTGCACAGAGAAAATGTGTTTCCCCCTTTGACTAAGAGTAATGACCTTCCCACAGAAGCCCACCATAAAAATCACACAGAGACAGTTAGGAGCACCTGTTTTTATATTATTAACAGTTGAGGCTTTACACATGTTCACAAGCTAGAGACATGCATGGCTTTTGACTCTTCGTAAATTGGACAAAATTCCTCTCAAACCGCACCCGACTAAAACCAGCGAGGCAGCCGAGTGTCAAGAAAGCCATTTGTCACGGGCAAGACTCCTGCAAGGATATCAGCCTAGCCTTGGGATAGAAAAAAGCACCACAAATGAAAACAGTATAAATTGTATGAATACCACTCAAGAATAAGCCGCAGACTTTGTGAAGGCTTCTGAATTTAAATGGCGCATATAAATACATATTTTGGTAGCAATGCTCCTTAAGAAATGAAAGGAGGGTATTTGCTGCCTTCTCCTTTTTGAACAGATCCGGCTGGTAAATAAGGGTCTTTCAATCACGTCAAAAAAGATTCAGGCATCGTCTCAGATGCAGAACAGACGGCCATGATCTCCTCTGACCTTAACTGTTACTCATGTTTATTTACCTCTGCTCGTTACCCCTGAGGGACAGCGGCCTCATCACTAAAATGAGCGCTGAGATGGCTTGCTTTTTTTGTTTTTTCTTTTCAATTCCACTCCCGGGAATGGATGACTCTAATGAACAAAGAAGCCCGATTGATCCGAGTTAGCGTTTGATTCCCCGGCGCTGCCGAGGCCCACGCTTCAATATGCTGGCCTGCCAGCAGAGCACCCCTTGAACTTTGCTGTACACACATCTTTAATCACACTCACCTTTTCCATGGCTGGTGTGACTTCCAGCTTATTTGTAATTACCAAGCTCCTCGGGGGGGGGGGGTTGGCTCAACAACAGGCCCGGCCATAGGTCAATGAGAGACACTGTAGCTGGCCATATGGGCTCCGGGGCCTAGGGGCAGAGAGTGGGTGGACGGCCGGCATTGGCACCGGGAAGTTACCAGAATGGTCAGAGCAGGAGATTGAATTATTCAGAGACAGGAGACAGCCTTATCGAGCAGCGGCCACATTGCACTGACGTTTTCACCCCAGTTTCTATTTCCCATTTCACACCTGGACTATTGCCAGATAGGATATGTTCAGGCACCTCGTTTTACCCCAGATTCACAATCACCAGCCACCAGTCAAAAGAGGGTATAGTGCGTTATCTATCACCACCTTACCACCCGCAGCACCTCCTCCCTTCCCTCGTCTGTTGTCACCCAAGCAGCAACAGCATGGTGTTATTACAGATAAACAATCAATACTGCATTAACGTGTCCGCGGAGGCTAGCCGGCGTTAAACAGGCAGACGAGGAAAATAACTCAAGCCAATGTCTCGTGGACTTCAAGCATTGCTCACATATATACACGTACGGTGTATATAAAACTCAAGCTACTTTCTTTCATTATCCCCAGCCATCATTTCTTTGTGTTTGAGGTCAGTGGATACATTTCTTTTCCTTCCTCTCCTCACTGGTCACAGAATAAAACTCCACTGCATTAAAGAAGTAATACCCTACTTTATAGCAAAGGTGACCATGGATATTGGAGAGCAGGGACCCATACGATCGATTTGGAGCGAGGAATGGAAATTTTAACATGATTCCCAGCCAGGCATTTTAACTTGGGGAGTACTGGACCCTCTCTTTTGATGATTGCTTCCAATCCGACTTCCATTTCAAAATTCTGACGACGTCTTTATTTGGGGAAAGGGCAGCGAGCGAGGCAAGCCCTGGTGCCTCGCTGATGGCTGTGTGGTCCTCTTCCTCTTTGCAAAGCTTCTGTGCGGCACATTTGCATCTACATTCCCAGTGCAACTGAAAAAATGAAGGCTTTTCTTTTCTTGGTCCAGAACTTCTGTGAAAAAATGAAAACAAAGGCTTTCTTATGAGGAAGCCTTAATAGTCCCTCCCTCTCCCAGACTGGAATTAAATACTCTTCATTCCATCCTCATTCATTACGCCCCCACGCCCACAACCTTAACACCATACGGGGCTATGAAATACTTCGCACACACAAAATAAAGGAGTTGGACTTGGCTGAATGAGTGCGGCGACTGTTTACTAATACTGCTGCTCACTCTGCTTTATTACAGAGTGCCAGGCTTTCCATTACTGCGAAGGGAGAGAGAGAAAAGGAGGAAGAAGCAGAGGAGGGAGCGGGCAGCATGGAATAAAGCGAGAGGGAAAGAGAGACTGCCAACGTCAGATTAAAAGAAGAAGAAGAAGAAGAAGAAGAAAAAACCACGGCTCAGTTGATTTACACCTTCATTACTCTCCCCTAACTCTGCTTATTGCAAATCATGATGCTGCTTTATGAGCTGAATCCTCTATTACGACAAGGCCGGGAAGACAGTGCTTTAGTCCATAAAGCAACCGTACAGTAACCGCCACCCGGCAGCACCCGACCCACTCATCCTCCCGCCCCAGCTGCCAGGGGGAAGGGAAGCGAGGCAGAGCCCAAGTCGCTGCCGAAACTTGTTCTAGCGCGCAAATCCCGAGCTTGCTCGCTTGTCCCCTTCCTGGCCGCTTCCTGGACAACACACCCCGATATCTCCGAGCCAGATGCCAAGGAAGTGTGACGCAAAGCTCTGTGGCTACGTCTGGAAGGAACTCACAGCGAGTGTTTAATGTTACGTGAGCGCTGCCATATTTAAGTCAACAAACATGTAGGCCATTGGAGGCGTGTGTTTACTGCTTCCCTGCCACCAAGTGAGGAGGTGCTACTGATGCGTTTACTCGAAGAGCCTTTGGGGGATATGTGTGTATTTAGATAGAGAGCAGTATGGCTTTTTAAAAAAAAACTTTTATTTATTGAACCAAGGGGAGGTCTTCAGAGCACACTTGCTCTTTTTCTTGCTGTGATTGAATTTGTGAGTGTGTGTGTGTCAAGAAAGAGACGGCGAAGGAAGCCGGGTGCAGGACCTAAATACCGGTAATCAGCAGATAGGCTGAGGCATGTAGGTGAGCGCGGGTGTCAGTGTGCTGATGTAAACAGGGCGCCTGTGCAGGAGGCACCCTGGATGGAGGTTTGTTCTGTGTATGTAACACGCTGCTCTGGCTTGGCCTGTCTGACTCCCATCTGGAACAGAGTTGACAGAAAAGTTGACAGATGCTTCACCGACGTCCATTATTTATGAGACTGAGGAGATCCACACTGCATTTCACAAGTGTCTGCTTCTGCTACTGTAGGTCGAGTTCTGACATTGTACTCCGTGTGTGTGCGTATGTGTGTGTGCGCGCACCTGCTGCCTCATGTTTGTGTGCAAAGGCTGATGAACCGGTAGCTCAAGGTATCATATCCACTTTTTTGCACATTAGCTCAAGCACACCAATGTGTGCTTGGGTACTCTTGTTTGCACATTCACTCTAGTGAACGCCAGACCTAAGTAACCACTCCACCTGCCTATGTGAGTCTAACCCTTGACCTCTGGAGTGTCACTATATCCCTGGTAGGCAGGCTCAAGCACGGAAGACCGTACACCAGCAGGCTCCGGCTCTCTTAAAACCCACTTAAAGGCTTACAGCTGGGAGGCCTGACCATCGGATTGAATTAAGGCTATGATTAATTGAATCTAGTGGTGAGTAACTTGAATGACTGATGTCTCGTAGGACCAAAGGTCCAGACACAATGCTTCAGAGTAAAGCTATATTCATTCAGTCAGTGACATCACAGCCAGCTTCAGCGTGCCTGAGGCATGGATGGTTGCCTCTAATATTATTGCTCGAAGTGCCGCTTTAAGCCCAATACCACCGGCGGTTCTGCTGCTCCTGCTCCTAACAGCGCCAATGTTAATGAGAGGCACAATATAATTAATACAAATGGAATGTTTAATGCAATTTTTCCATTTCAAAGAAATTCCCCCGGCATCTTTCCCAACAATGAATTCAACTCTGTTGCATTGTCCTCAGGCAAACAATAACCCACGTTTGGCATTGCCTCCATTAGATCAAACTCAATTATTGCAGAGCGCTTAAAGCTCTTCCAGCACAAGGCTGGACTCTAAGGCTGCCTGCTCCAGCAACGTGAAAGTCCTCCGGCAGGTCCTGGCCCATTTGTCTTTGACGGACAGCGGCGTCAAACAGTAATTGGGCGCCTGTGACACATCTGTTTGTCAGTTATTCATGTCAGAGCACAGTGTTCAGCTGCTTGGGGTCTTAAACAATGACCTTTTCTGAAAGGGGACAGGTTTCCCCCTTATGTCTGAGGGACGCTCAGGGTATTATTTAGCTTGAAACAGCAGCGTTCTGTTATTGGTGTGTCCCATGTTGCAGCAGAAAGCTCCTATTGTGTCCTTCCCCGAGGAATATACAGTCCCACGGCGGCGCACACACTTTGATTCGACAGGTAGCTTGTGCGGAGGTCTTTCTATTTCTCTCGCTCACAATGAACCATCCTAATGTTTTGAGAGGTAGGAGAACAATGGCAGAAACCTCTCTTTTTCACTCCTGAGACTGAAAGTAAATAGGACCTTTGCTGATGTGTTTGCCTGTTCATTTACAGCACCTCAGAATACAGCCTGCACATTGTAGCTCTCTGGGAAGAAAAAGAAGAAGAAAAAAAACAAACCTCACAAAGGCATTCTACAGGACAATAGCACAGCGAAGGAAACAGGCGCACAATAGAGTCCAGATATCATTCACAACATAGACAGGAGACCATTATCCACAGAAGGAGGGGCCCATGTGAAGGTGACAGGTTTGGGAGACAGAGGAATTGTGCGCTCAGTGCTGCCACCAAGACAACAGCATCCCTGAAGCCTAACCTATAAGGACAGGTTTTACTGCGCCAATGCCCGCTGGGTTGAGGTGTTACACGTCATCTGCAATAACCTGGATCATTACTCCTGGAGGCTGTTAAAGGGGAAAATCACATCATTCTGCTTTCGCCGCTGCCAAGAAAAATTGACACGCTAAAAGTCATACAAAGACACACCTCAATATGCACACGCACGCACGAAGGCCCACAAACAACCTCAGCATCGCCCTCTCTCGCAAACAGACACATACGCGTAATTACGCAGCCGCGATCTATCACGTACTGTCAGTGGTGTCTGGGGGGTTAACATACCAAGGCATCCCAACAGCGTCCCACCAGCCAGCGTTGCCTGAAGCTGACAGCTCTCGCTGCTGCTGCCTTGCAGGGGTAAAGTAAGCATCATTATTGCCTTCTCTCACCATACCTCTCTGCACTTCCCTATTTTACAACTCTCCCTTATTTCATCCACCACTCAACCCTTTCCCTTCACTGCCTTCTCTGTCTTCATTGTACTCCAGTCAGGCGCTAATGCTCCTTGTCCTGTGGCTGGACTCTCTGATCTCCTATTACCCTCTCGTCATCCAACAGTCAATATTACCAACTCCCACCCCCCCAAACCCACCCACCTCCTGACCAATCCTCCCCTCTTCCTCCCTTTGCTTTCACAAAAGTCTCAAAAGTCAGACAGACAATTTTGCCCCTCTCCACCCACCCCTTCCACCCCTCCAAGCTCGTCTTCCATACACTTATTAACTAGCTGTCATGTTCAGCAGCCTTCCCCCAGACAGTGTTTAGCGTTCCTCAGTCCTCTTACTGCAGTCAGAGTTAAGCCTCTGGGCTTTGCACAGACAGGAATCCAACTAGAAGGGAAAGGCAGGACCTGCGGACACGATCTGTCTACTGCACTCACTCGCACTCTCGCTCCTGAGCCAGGTACCTCAAAGGCAGCGCTGAAACACACACATCATACAAGACGTTACCTACATGATGGGTTTTCTTAAATTAAACACAGGCGAAGGAGCTAGATTACAGAATCTAAGAATTCATCCAGGGATGGAACAATTACTTGTGATTAACCAAGTTTTCTTAAATGACGCAAGATCCTCTCAAGACAAAATA
The DNA here is from genome assembly GCF_041146795.1 of Maylandia zebra. Taxonomy (NCBI): domain Eukaryota; kingdom Metazoa; phylum Chordata; class Actinopteri; order Cichliformes; family Cichlidae; genus Maylandia; species Maylandia zebra. Next base: position 30,307,455 of record NC_135175.1, on the reverse strand, counting down.
GCACTCATTTTGGGGTTTAAATTTGTGGGTGAATTTTCACCTCTCTAGGAAGCTACAGTTTCACCTCTGTCACTTAATCTGTATGTCAGCGTGGTGTCTGAAACACCCACGAACAAATTTCCATGAAATTTGCCAGAGAGATCAGCCTCAAGCCTGAGAAGGGTTGATTAGATTTTGATAGTGATCTGGATCTGTGATTTCCACTATTAGATGATTATTGTTTTCCACCCCCACCCACCCACATACTGGATATAGAGATTTAATTCAAAATCCAATCCGCAGTCTAACGGTATGCTCGCTGGGTCAAAAAATCGATTTCACCTCGAATTTAAGAACCAAGGAATGTTCAGTGTCCTTGAAGGTGGGCTCCATCCAGTTTCTGCTCATATTTTCGATGACATCCAGGAAAGAATTCAACTCCTGGGCTCGACTCATTGTGTGGTACCTACAATAGTGGATTTGTCATCTGCCCCGTCGTTCTCCACCCTCCCCATCCCAGGGCAAATGGTGTAAGAAATGAGACGTGGCTGGTGGATAGACTTTCATGCCCCTGCTTTACCAGTGTCATTTCCGCAACTCTGAAATTGTGCCATGGTCTACGGGGCTTTGTTGTAAATCACTATCTCCCACTGTCAGACTGCAGTCTGCTGCACACTGTGGATGCCGGGCTTTCTGCTGCCTCCTGGGTGACTAATATATCTTGTTAAATTGTGCTGAGAAGCGTGCGGAGAACTGTACACCTTCGCTCTTTGTACTGTGTTTGTTTGCTAGCATTTGTGCTTGTGTGTGTGTGTGTGTGTGTGTGTGTGTGTGTGTGCGCGCCTCTTTCCATATGTGTGTGAGCCTGTGCCTGTGCATCTGTGTCTACATTTCGTGGCTGAACAGGAAGGTGAGGATGTTACTTTTGCAAATATGTTCGCTAAACTCCACAAGTCTGTCAGGCTTTGTTGGTAATTCAGTTAGATTGCCATTCGGTTAGCTCAACCACCACATAGTGTCGGAGCTGTGAAGCTATCTCTCAGCCACTTCATAATTAGAAAAGCTGTGGAGCCAAGCCACAGTTTGAGGGGGAAGAGGGACCAAAAAAAATGAAAAAACTGTTGGCAGACTGCGTTATTCAACATTGGCAGTGATTTACTGCGTCTCCCACCCCAAAGACACGAATCTAAGTGATTTCATAGTCACATCCGTCCTACTGTGCCATACTGTAAAAAGCTGCACTCGTCTTTTATCACAAGTTCATGCGCTCTTTACTATCAGCTTCATCCAGCAATGTGCATTACATCACACACACACACACACACACACACACACACACACACACACACACACACACACACACACACACACACACACACACACACACACACATACCACATCTCTGTCCAACCACTTTGAAAACAGATTTAGGAGTATATTTCTGTGTAATTGGTGTTCTCCTACACGAAGCAGGAAGTGATAATTAGTCATTGTTAAGTGAGGTATAAATTGTCAGATCTGTGTGGATTTATCTTCTCAGCACACAGAGTGGAGAATAGGCCTTTTTCGGAGGGATTTATACAGACTCTATAGGGATGTTCAACCCTCCTGGCCATCGTCCAGCTCGCAAATCCCTTCAGCTGAAACCTGTCGAGAAGCAGCCTTCGCGTGGCTTAACTGTATCCCATCTAATTCTTGTGTCTTTTTTAGTCATAGCAAATTCACTCTGAGACTCAGGTTGACCTTCAGAGGCAAGGTGAGGGCGGACCCTGACAATACGAATCTAATAACCAGAAGTAGACGTCACAAATTCCTGCCTTCTCTGTGAGTCTGTGGGTGAGAAACACGCGTCTCGCCTTATTTTGGTTTCCATGCAATTACGGATCTGACGGCTCCATAAATAGGCGTCTCTGAAGGGAATCTGTCTCATTAGTAAAGGAGCAAGTTAAGAAGTCACCATTGTGGCAGCAGAAAATTTGCTCTAATGGTCACAAGAAGCCTGGAGAAATAAAAGACAGCGTCACGTATTTAGTGGAAGGGGGGGAAACTTCAGATTTGAAAGGAAGAGAAAAAGAGAAGAAAAACAGAGAGACCTAGTTGGCTGGCACTGAAAGAAGCAACTCCAGATAAATATTTGGCACAAGAAAATCTTAGGAGGAATCCCGGAGCACTCGCAGAACAAACAACGTCATGATTTATTATCACATCATACAGACCGTGACTAATGCACTCAAACAATCAAGGTGCATCTACTGAACTACAATGCCCAGGGGTGCTCTCTGCCTCTGACTTCAAACATTCGTAAGCGAGGCACACACACACAGACGGACACACACACACACATTAGAGCCACTCGCCGTGCACGCAGGCTCAACAAATGCCCACAAGTATCCAAACACGCTCACAGGAGAGGAAAAGAGGGCCGCAGAGATCACCATAGGGGATCGAAGGGTGCTTCAGCACAGACCGCTGGGATGTGATTTTATTAGCTCCAGATGCCACTGCAGAGAGGGCTAGAACCGTTCAATATTACGAGCAGGACACATCAAAATGATGCTGCCCATCTGGAGCACAAATAATGTAATCAGCTCGGGTCACCGGTCATCGTCGTCTGGCCATCGGGTAAACCCACCATCCGGTGACGTCAGCGCTCACAGGGACAGACAGGAGCCGGCCGGCAGAGTGAGACTGGAGCTTTTTGGAATAGCCCCTGAGCTGCTGCACATGCCCCACAGAGGAGAGATATATGTGGGAGAAGAGGGAGATGAAATGTGAGGGGCTGTCTATTGTAATCTGAGCTCTGCTTTAGAAAATGCTGATGGCTGGAATATGTCTATCCCCCCTCCGCCTGTCAAACCAGTTCAGCAATATCGCTTAAAAATGTCTTCATGCGAAGCTCCAGCGCAGCCGGCGCGATAAACACATACATGATGTACTGTATGATCTCCACACACATGCACACATACAGACTGTTTGCAGAGCCTTTAAATATTCAGTACCTGCCATGTTTTCTGTTTGACTTTGATCAGCCACAGATTCGACTCTGTCCCTTTCATCTCAAAACTTCAAACCAGCAAATGAAAAACCTGGACCACAGAAGCTATTCTGGCTAAGACAATCTCCTTTCACCACGCTGCTTTGTGCTATATAGAAACAGGTGGGAAGTTGTTCCTGTAAAAAGGCAAGCAGCGAAGTTAACCCACTATTTTCAGATGTAAAGCTTTTTTCTTTCTTTTTCTCCCTTATCTTCGGATAAGAGGAGCTCTTGTTTGTAATTTTAAAAGCATGTGTGAAGAGGCGTGCTTATTGCAGAATATTCCCCGGGTAGTTTGACAACTCCCCCAAACAACTTCTTGGCTGCCTTCAGGCATATTACCTCAGGCTTACTTTAAGCCAGAGCAATAACTAACATGGAGCAATCTGCAGACAAACAGGAAAGGATGGCGAAACTTTTCCAAGCACAGAATTCAATTTTCAGGATTGTGCAGGGGCTACTGGATTCACCACACCTCTACCCCATCACCATGTCGATACCTGCAAGTTTGGAGTAAAACAGCCAAGTTAATCCCTTTATAGCCTGCCTGCATTATTCAGCGAATCCATTAAATATTTAAAGCCACATCACTGATATCATCTTGTTGTCAATAACGCTGGAGGACATGTTGTTTTTAGAAAACTTGAGTCAACTCCAGGAGTGCCCTCCCCCAGAAAGAGGAAAAGAAAGCAAGGCCTTTGAGCTGATCTCTAACAGCAGAGCAAAAAAAAGAAGAGGCAGCAGAGCATCACAGTGCGACTGCAGGCGGCCGCAGATAGACAGTCATCCGCCTTTATCAGAGCATGCTGTCCCACCTGCATCGATTCGCATCCCGTGGATTTGCCACTGGCTTCAGCGCGATCATCGGTGGAGAGGGGCGGAAAAAAAGGGAATCTTCACAGATAGATTCACGCGAGCGTCGGGGTGGGGGGTTGGGTTGGGGTGAAGTTTCATACGCGACAGAATAAAAGGCAAAGGTGCGTTGAGAGCCCAGGCCTGCATGATCGCATCACAGGGCAAAAAAGAAGGGAAAATGCGTCGCAGAGGACCTCTGTACCGGGAGGAGCACGCTTCCTTTCTACATCCACAAAAATGAATGAGAATTGCGCACAGAGCCCTTTCACGAAACAGAAAAGTTAAAGAACCCACTGGCCACAGATTGACCCCCGATATAAGTTGAATGAGCAGGCTCTGGACGTGCATACAAATAACTTCGATTCAAACTCATTTCCAATTCAAAGCCCGAAGTTACCCCACTAATTAGTCTCCTCCAAATATGGATTTTCTTTCTCTCTTTCTTTTTTTTGCCCCACTTGCGATTTCATTACAATCCATACAAGAGGAAACCGTCTTATAAAGGCGACACGACTAATTCGCTTTGGTCATATTCCAATATAAATTAACCCCGACTCGGACAATACAGCGCGCCGCAAAGACAAGAAGTAACTGTTCGAGCGGCGAATCGGGCACAAATGAGACAATTTCCCACCGGCGGAGAGAAGTTGCAAGCAAAGCTCACCTGATAATGAAGTTTATTCTAGGGAGGAAATGTTCCCGGGGTGTTGAAGGCGCACGTCGGAGCCAAGTGTGTATCCGTTCGCTGCAGCTTTTTTGTTGCCCGTTGTTCCACCTCAACTGCGCGTCTCAGTCGCGCTGCATCACTTCTCGCTGTGGATGTCAGGGAGGCTGAGAGGCTGAGGGGACTCAACCCTCCCATTGGCTGCCATTCACAAGTCCCCAGCAGAAAGGGAGAAGGGGAGGAAAGAAAGAAAGAACGAACGAACGAAAGAAAGAAAAAAACAGTGCCACACTCCGACAAAAAACTAAACAAAAGGAAGATGGCAGAAAGGGGGAGATTAGGAGCTCCGGTGGGGCGAGCGCGTTCAAGTTTATTAATAAGCTTGATGTTTTATTTGTGCATCTGCATAATCCCCGTGATTAACAGCTGCAAAGTCATAGGTTGACTGCGGGTTGGGAGTCAATCAATAAATCTTTATATTTGCGAAAGCATCCAGTTAGGCTCGCTGCTTCCTTTAAAACCGTGTAAACCACAGATCACGGCTTATTACAATAGCTAATTAAATGTGAGTAACTGTGTGAACTCAAGTGTCATGCCAGGGCAAATTAGCATGTGTCTTAATATGTCCCTATTAAGCCTACAGCTACTATGCTTATGATAAATTCAATAATATGCATGTATTTTCTTTTGTGCGTCCAACAGAGCTGCAAATGTAAATGTACTTAAAGTATGGCTATGAATCAACTCTATGAACTGAATAATGCTGCTGCAACAATCACCATACACTTACTATTAAGGCACTTCTGTTAATAGCAGCCTGACTTTACTGCTTCTATTACATCCTGCTGTTTCTACCACTAATACCTCACGATTAAATGCTACCGCAGGACTGTCCTTATTATTATTATTATTATTAGTCGAGGCTTCTAATATTAAAACCTCAATCTAATACAGCATCCCTGCTATGAACCCTACCTTTATAAAGGTTATTATTTTCATTTTTTGACACTTCAACTCAGTGGTCATTTCAGAGTCTGTAATCCAGTTTAAAACACTATGACCTCCCCAAATATCAGCTATAGCGATATTTGGGAGGGGGAAACATATATCAGCCTGTAACTAAACTTTCTCAGAGTAACTGTTTCGCTGGTGGGCACAAACATTGCGAGAGCCTCTCCTACCTTGAAAAGAAAACTTAATCTGTGTGGTCCGCTGATCTGCTGCTAATCATGTCAGACTTATATTTGGGGAGGTTTATGTGTTCAACCGGCCAAGACACGATTTTAGCATTTCTAAATATATCTCAATTAAGAGCACAATCAAGTGGGAAGTGCTCAAGCATAAGAGCACTACTGCAAATAGAAAAATGGGCTAAACTGAGCTTTTGCAGCTCAATAGATGCTTTAAAAAATAAATTTCGCTTGACAAAACAACTTTGCAGGATGTACAGTTTTCCATTAAGGCGTTTTTTGTAAGGCCACTTCACTACAAAAAACTAAATTACAGAAATAAATAAATACATTTATTAAATCACATGTATATTTCCCCCTGGTCTGCGGTGCTATTTATTGATTTAGACTGTTTTGGCGTGAGTTGCCCAATTTTGAAGATTTCCGCTGCTAGGGATGTCGGCCTTCTCTTGAATATAATGGAAGTAAATGGCACTCACCTTGTGGCGCTCAAATCGTCACAAAAATACATTTTAAAAAATCATGACCCTTTTACTCCAAAATATCCACAAACCTTTCAGTAAGCGGTTTCATTTAGGAAGTATTTTCTTTCTACCAACACCCTTCAATCTTATCACTCCGCAGCAGGGAGCATACCTCTGCTCGTGATGAGTGGCTCGTGCTCAGGAGAGCGTGACAGGATGTAAATATTAATGGCGCCCCGCTTGGCTAAGCTGAAACATTGGCTAGCTTCACTTCTTTTGGTTGTCTAGCGTAAGATACAACAGAGATAAAATGAGATATTTTTATACTAAAACAAAAAAAAGTGGCTGTAATGGTGGCGATGGTTGTGGTGGGTATCCTGTATGAGAGCAGCCAAAATATTAAGCACGGCCTATAACAAAATAGCAAAAAAGAAGAGCCATAAAAAAGCACAATAGGTTCAACAGGTTTAAAAAGACACACAAAGAAGGGGCACAATTAATATACTTAAAACGAGCTCGATAAATACAAATCTGAATAAAATATTAGAACGTGTAGAGCTGAATATAACACAATGAGCAGCTCAGTAAGGAAAAACACACAAACACAAACAAATCTGGGAATCACATATGAAAAATCTAAATGGGTAACCAAATCTACAAACCAGATTAACTGACCCTTGTTTTTTGGTGACTATAGTACACTTATTTGTCCTATTGTGACTATTATAGTACATAAGGACACTTGTTATAACATATGTGGCATATAAAGTCAGTCAAATCGAACCCCATCAGAATCTATTGCTTATTTTGTACAATAACTTTAGTCTACTTGAAAAATCCATGCAAAATGTAACTTTCACGCTTTTAAAATGTCCAAGTTACAGACCCTCAAAGTGAATCAAAGAATTGGGTGCTTTTATTTATCCACTGTTTTTGAGCTCTCATAACTTCTTAAATACAGGAGACAAGCATGGAAATTTTTCAGGGTTGAAAAACACAAGCGATCTCTTACAAAATGCAACCAAATCCTTTTTATAACCACCCCAAGAGTCACAGTCATGGACTATATCAAAGCTTCAGTGGAAAGATTGCACAAGTTTAGTGTCTAGAACATAAAGTAGTAGAAATAAGCTTCTAGTATTTCATTGGAGAAAAATTCAAAAAATGCAGAAAAATTCAGTGAAGTTTTATGGGTGTAAAGTAGGTCCTTGTTCTAGCCAGTGAATGGTTTCCTTGTGTAATACCTGATTCATCTTCTAGCTTTGTAAAAACACTTCTAGACAATATTTTTTTTAACTCTCTCTAAATGTTAAATTTAGGATTTTAAGTCAGCTGATTCTGATTTAGTTTTAATATAGAATGTGTAAAAGATGAATGTAGCTATACCATGATGTCACCCACAGGAAGTCCCATTATGAAGCCGCTGTGTAGTATTCTCACCATCTTAGTGTTGAGCAAGGGGTACATCTGGCTAAAAAAACAACAACACACACGGTCATTTTGTCTGGCCCTTAGAGTCAATAAAATAACAAAATAATTGTCTTGTACAGTATGAAACCCAAAAAGCCACCAGGAAGGTGTTTACAGAATTAAAAGCAAAGAGCTGTTTTCCCATAGACTTCAATGGGACTGGAAGCCTTATTGTAGCCACAGATATCGCCCCCTGCAGGCTCAAATTTTCAGGCTCAGAAGCATTCATCTGTTTTACTGTCTACTGAGGTTTCTCATGTGACGCCATAGACACACTGCTCGAGAGTTCACTATCATATTGGACATGTTACAATCACTGGTGGCTATGAAAAAACTGCATTCCCTGCTGGCTGGCAGTGGTTCCAGGAGGTTTCTGGCTCTCACTGGATGGAATCAGTTGCAAAGAAGCTGCTGCTGCTGATTGCTTTGGTTGCTAGTGGACTGTCAAGGTTGGCTGCAGTTTTTTTATGTTTCTCAGCAAAACATGTGCTAACTACTTACCTGCTAGTGACGAAAGCAATCACGAGAAGGTTTATATAATATTAGTTGATTGGGAAATACATGCTTCCACTCTCTAGGCCTGTCTGACCTTCTATACGCAATCCTACATTAACAGCATGACTGTCAGGCCTTGAAAATGGTGAAGTCACGCAGTTAGTGGTCACATGTCTGCAATACCTCAATAGGAACAAACCAAATGGCAATGCAAAGGCTGATGTTGTAAAGAATATGTTATTATATTCCAAAGGCTTTGAGGTACATGTAAAATGCTGGTATGTGCACTGAATGCAATAAAAAAAACAACATAAAATATATTAAATCACAATCTAATTATGCTGTAACTATGTGCAACTCTTCAGCTGCTATTTACATTCAACATAAATGCAGTTTAATTCAAGTGTAGACTTTCCAGTGAAATAAAGTGATGAATTTGAATATTTGTGGAAGATTTCACTGTCATAAAGGTGCAACAAAGGCAGACACTCCAACTATAATCAGTCCCATAATTAAGCGACGAAGTCATGAAAGCAGTGCTGTGATGATGAGATATACAAGTAAACAAAGTATGATTTTTTGACATAACAGGATAATTAAGTTATGAGGTAACAGGAGTACAGGAAAAATTAGTAGATATATTCAAGAAGTTTATAAGACTTCACAAACGAGGCTTCAAGGGGTGAAAATACATCAAGAAGAGAGCCCAGAGATGCACAGCCTGTTCTTTTATTTATCATTTGTGTCTCATAATTTTCACAACACTTAATGAAGCTTTAGCAAGACAAGCGCCACAAAGCATATGTCATTTATAATAAAAATGTGGGAGATGGGAGAAAAGTCTGCAGGCGTTTATGGTTTTATGGTTTCAAATTTCTCCCTCTTTCTCTCTCTTCTATGTTCCAAGCCTAAGACCCCACGCTGTGCACACGTTACCACCCATGCAGTGTTTGTGTCACGATGACCACTGGCTGCTGCTAGATTCATGAGTCTAATCCCTGGAAGTGCTCCAAGCATCCACTTTGCTGCTGTCCTGTCCTCTCAACCAAACATCAAACTCTTGCCTATAGCGCAAAATGCAGTGAGCCAAAGGGATGTCTGCATTTGGCATCATGTTCTATCAGGAGATCAGCCTGAGATGAATAACCGCTGCCCTTGACTGCACCATTGCCTCTGTATTTTGTGCAGATTATTTAACAGCCGGCCTCCATAAACACATCACAACAGTAAGAAGCTGTCTGCAAACACCAATTCTGACAAATCTTTACTTGTTATATTAATGTGGAAATGCACTTTTTTGCTTTGATCTTTGTGATCTTTGTATTTAATATAAATGAGCAAATAAGAAACATACTGCTGTGAAAATGTGTGCAACAGCTGCCTTGTAAAGGACAGAATAGATTAGAAGAGAAAGCCTAGATATTCATCCTTGTGTGTTATTTTACAGGAAAATGACATTTATAGGGCATGGAGTTAGACAAGGCATGTGGAGGACAGCCTCGGTAGAAATTTGTGCTCCTATTATACCTGACAGCAGAGATACTTTAGGATTGGTCAGGAAAAGAAAAAAAAAAGAATTGCCAGGACTCTTTGCTTCTGTGTTTATAGACACCCATACTTCATTAATCTGTGTCTGGCTTTGCCAGGGTCTATCTGAAAGTGACAGAAAAAAACGAGGACACAGTGAGCTATGGTTATACCGCCAATCTACAAGCAGTGAACCAATCCATCCTCAGTCCTCCAGGCCGTCACGCCAGCACAGGCTCCCCCTCCTCCTTTCAGCATGAGTTCTTATCTTGTTTTTGTAAACTCATTACAGTTGGCGATTTGGCTGGCTGTGGTTGTTTGGTTGTTGGTTAGATTTAAGCCTTCTGTGTATTCATTTACACATCTGAGCTCTTGAAGGGTTAGCAATGGATTCAGATCTGTAAAAATAAAGAGGCAACCCAGATAATTAAAAGAATGAAATCAACAGTGTGTCCACAGGCTCCTAACAAAGACACAAATCATTAAAAAAGGAGTCACAAGTAGAAGTCTGTAGTTTGATTTTGAAAAAAAGTAAACAACTGGGAATTGTAGTAAAGAAGTGTAGTTGTAGTTTTTTATTAAAATAGTAGGAGAAACGTATTCGTTATGGACAGATCAGAAATATTAGGTGGACATTTATTGCCAAAGGAGGACATACAGTATGTGGAATTGTCTTAAAATATATCATTTGGATTGTTATGAGTACAAATCATTTGCCACATTATACTGTATTAATAGTAGTGAACTGAACAGGCCCTGCTGCAGTCCGCTGGCTGTCCAGGAGTCCCAGTTGAGTGGAGTGCAGCTGCATGTTGGAACACTGCATGCCAGTGTAGTCCCACTGCAGGTCCAGCTCGGACAGCTGAGGCACTGAAGCCCAAAGCTGCGCCGGCAGATTGGCGCTCTCCATGCGGTCTCCAATAGCTGCGTCTGTTCTTGCTTTGGTTTAACAGTCCCTCTGGGCTTTTGAAACAAACCTTACACATGCTATTGCACATCTAGCTAGCTATTGCTAAATAGAAAAACAGAAATATAAATCTGAATAAAGATTATAATAATCAAATTTCATGTTATCTGTGGTATCTGTGACTTTGCTACTGCTTCATTACACTCAGGTAGGCATGACTGAGGACTGAAGATCAAACCTGGGATCAGTCATTGGACCAATATGGCTTCAATATTGTATCTAACTGTCAATTGGTTGGGGAGGAGGGAGTGGAGAGAGTGGGGGTAATTTAAGCATCTTAGCAGATTAAAATCTAAAAAAATTCAGTGCTTTTCTGATTTGGTGATGGGCTCTACAGGACTTTCACAGGGGACTGTGCTGTCTCCATTTCTGTTCACCTGTTCTGCAGCAAAATGGAGATTTCCCATTGCTTCTCTGTAGCAAACATAGTGTACTTTGCTATGGTCTGCTGAGGGAGTGACATCAGAGCCGGTGACACAGACAGACTGAAAGCACTGATTAGGAAGGCTGGCTCTATCATTGGTTGCAAAATGGACATCTTTGAAGCTGTGGTAGAGGAGACGTTATCCTCAGCCTGTGGCCAGTCCTGACTCTCTTCTTTAATACTTACTGAACAGGCAGCAGAGCACTGAACAAGGACAGACACAGGAAATCTTTCCTATTATATGCAGTAACTCTTTAGGATATTTATATCATCATTTAAGCTGTTGAATTTTCCAAATATGGGGCAAATAAAGTATTTCCTTTTTCTTGTTCTTTTTGTTAATCTGAGGAGTTGTTGTTAATTGCTGTTTATAGCATTAAACCTGGGGATTTTCCAGTTACTAACTGTTAGCTTCACTGTCACACTGTGGTGTTTTGTGTTGTCTTTGCAAGCCTTTTTTTGCCGTAGCTTTTGAGTGTGTCATAAACTTGTGCTCTGCTTGTTCATTGTTCAGTTCTACAAACCAGATGTGACAGGAATGTGTACCGTTGTACTACAAGGCCTCAGTTATATACAAGTTTACTTTGTATTTGCAGGTGTGTTATGAAGAGTTAGACAAAGAGATTGATATAAACACGAGTTCAACACAAAAGTAGACAGCAACTGTATAGTAATTACTCCTCTTTTATATCTTTTATTTTTCGTAAAGCACTTCAGGGTTTCCACCAGGAGGAGCGGGAGGCAGCCACCAGGGAGGATTTGTCCAATTACCAACGCGAAGAGGATGTGGGAATGCTCCAAATCACAGTTGACTTTGTTCATCTCCAGCAATAAATGATTTAGCCTCCCTCGGTTACTGGACTCAAGTGGATGGATAACAGCTAAACAGGAAAAACAGTATTAAATCACTCTTTCATTTAAAAAAAAAAATCTTCCTTGTAGTTTGTTTCAAGCTGGGGTTTTTTAAAAGTATAAACATGGTTACTGTGGAAGCTGTTTAATAACTGATCATCTGCTATAATGTTTGGTTTGCTTTTAAAAAGGCTTTTGACACTAACGTCTAACGTTCCACATCCTCTCCACCTTGATCCAGCGTCTACTGACGTCATTTCTGAGGGAGGTTTTCATGGATTGTCTCAAGAGGTTACCTCAAGTACTTTGCCTCCTGTTTGGACTGTTAATGCTTTACACTTCAAATCAACGATGGATGCTTGGCTTGAGACCGAAAACAAGGGAGTTCCACCAAATCTGCAAGCTTTTGATGAGCATGTGGTTTTAAACTATTACGCGTGAACATTATTTATGCTTTGTGACTTTTGACAGTGCCAACGTGTGCAGGCTAAACCTACTCTCTGCCATGTTGGTCTCTGCTAAAAAATCATGCTGCCAAAGATGTCCCACTTGCTATCCTTCTTCCTTCTTCCTTCACCAGCATTAATTACAGTTTAAGATGAGCAGCGTCAGTTATTTTAGAAAGGCGAAAATAAAATATGCATATAACTGATTTGAAGACTGTTTTTCTTTTTTTACCTTTATTATAAGTGTGTGAAAACAAAACCTGTTTCTCATTTATTCTTATGCACTAAGGCACTCAAACCCAGTGTACTTTGAAAAAGTAATTAATTATAGTTACTAGTTACTTCTTCAAAAATGTATTCAGATCATTATGTATTTCATTCCTTATGTGCTTGTATATTATCAATACAAACAACAGCAGTAAGAAACCTAGTTTTAAAAAGCTCTACACAGCAAATCCAGCATGTCCAAATTAACACTGTCGGATTTGATTTCAACACTATTAAAGTGTCTATATGGGTCCACACCAGAGAGTGTTAATTTAACTCTTTTTGGAGAGTTGGTACGTTAACTCTGATTTAGTGTTAAACACCAAATCTGTCTGGAGTTGATAATTTAACACTGGGTGTTAAGAGTTTATATATTAACTCTCAAAGAGTATTTTAGTTTAACTACGTAAGAGTTATCTTCTAATTCATTCTAAAAAGCAGGAATTTTACTGTTCTGAACTTCTAGAAATTTCTTTTGGAAATAAACATTTACTAAAAAGATGCAATGGTTTTTGAAAAACATTTATTATGAACTGTGCACCACAATTTCAAAACATTTTCTGAAAGATGTAACAGTATACATGTTCTCACTTTCATTAGAATTTTGTTTATCAAAAGGTCTGACATGGTAAATGCAAATAACAGCATTCTCATCACTTATTTCTTCAATACAATATGCATGTCCTTCATTCCTTTGTGGAACTTCAACGCACTTCTGCTCTCCCTCATATTCCATCTTCACAAGCATATCCTGTGCGGAGATTGAATAAAAAATTAGTTGACACTAATTAACGGCACAAATAATCCAGTAAACAATTGCAGCACAGTAAAAAAAAAAAAAAAAAAAAAAAAAAAAGGAATCCTCTTTGAGCCATTACTTGTGTAAAGTATTTTCCCAAAAGACAAGGACACAGGCAGCAGGTAATACTGAACTAAATGTAAAACCTCAACCTTTTTCATTTTTACCTAAACCGTGTGCACAAAACTCTGGAGGGATCTATGCTAACGTAGAATCCAGTCAGGACGTCTGCTACTGCTGTTTGCTCGTTTTTTTTTTATGGGCGATCGTTTTCAGGCTTCAAGTAGCACCATTATACCAACATTTCACATTCTAGACATTGTTTTAGGTGTATTTGACCAAAAGTTTGACTGAAAATTCACATGCAAGCTTTTTTTCAAGGCTGTGGTATTTGCCTGCAAACAATATCTTTCAGCTAGCTAAAACAGAATATTATGCTATCACCGAGCAACATGGCTAATGCCTTTCACACAGCTTTGTCTCAACTCCAAAGAGCCACAGAAGTAAAAGCTCATAATAATAATTGAAACAATCTTTGAAAAAATGACTTACCAAGCATGGCAAACAACTCGAATATGTAGAGCAAAATGTTCTGAAACGGCTTCACTTCAGCTTCGATTGGAGCCGTGCTGGGGGCGGAGTCTGTGAATTTACTCTGTTGGTGTCATAGCCCCTCTAGGAGTTCAGAGTTAAGAGGTCAAGAGTTAATGTTTCCATTGTAACACCTCCAGATTTGACATAGAAACACTCATTTTTAACACTCGATTTTAACTACTATCATTTTACACCTCAGAGTTACATTAAAAGAATGTGACTCTGCTTAGAGTAAAATTAACTCAACTTTTGCAAGAAGACTATTAACACCAAAACATTTAACACTTTTGAATTTGCTGTGTATATAGCATTATTATCACTTTGACATTCAGATCAGTCTATTGACCTTGAAGAAGAGGTCAGAGATCAAATGTGACATGATATTTTAAATATTTAGAGCGTACTTTATATTCCGACAATGCCCACCACACATGAAAGAAATGGAGTTTCTAAGTTATAAGGCTTTTTTGTCAGTTTGTGACCAATAAAGCTTGAGGTTGACCGTTGACCTCAATCTACATCCCAAGTTTTTATTAGAATTAATTCAAAATGTATTTTTCTATCGTGTTACAGATAGAAAATACTGGCGCGGGAAGAGGTACCCCTCAGCGCCCTAGTATATACCTACACTATCAGTTTCAAAATCTTATGTCGCCTTGTTCTCAAGTTATCGCATTCACAAACCTTTCAGAAAAACTGACCTCTGACCTTGAGGTCAAGGTTTTTAGTAGATGCGCCTATGGTATCGATTTCAAAATCCTAGGTGACTTCTTTCTCGAGTTATTGCATTCACAAAACTTTCAGAAAACTTGACCTCTGACCTTGACCTTGAGGTTGAGGTTACTCTGATTCGAACACGTCTGAGATTTTTAGGAGATACACCTTTGATATCCATTTGAAACTCTTACGCTGCTTTGTTGTTGAGCTGAGTCCGCCTGCCAGGCAGGATGACGACAATAAAGACATACATGCAAATGATGCCAAAAACATGGTATCCTTGGTAGAGGTAAATTTGAACTCCTCATTTGATGTTAGAACTCAAAAAATATAAGCAGTGTGAAAATAAGAATAGGACATTTTAGGTTTAACTAAAGATGCAAACCTTATGTAAGTTAAGTAAACTAGAAAATATGATGTGATTCAACCAAATCCTGGTGTAATCTCTTTTAAAGAGATGTGTAGTTTAGAGGCTAAAATAGGCTAGTAATTAACAATTTCCAACATTACAGCACAGGCTCAGCTTCTCACTTCCCTCCCTCTGAGTTTGCTACCTCGTGTTTGTGTGTTTAAGTGATGAAATCTACATTAGCGGAGCAGCAATGAACGTTTTTCTGAACTAAAAGAAGACCTGGGACCTAGTTAGTTTGCATGAACAGTGATGCTATCAGAGCGGAAAAAAGTTCAGTCCACAAATGACTTTCATAAGAAAACAAAGAAGAGTTTTACACATGTTAGAGATTGTGTAGCAGGTTGAAAAAGCTACATGTTTATTTTTGTAAGAAAACCAATTACCCCCTTATTTTTTTGTTTATTATTGTGACTTATTTTGACATTGTTATGTGTTGCCAGACCATGGTTATATTTCATTATGCCAGTAGATGGTGCTCTTGCACTGCTGTGGAACTACCAGAGAGACTAGCTATAGGCTCTGCGCATGCGCAGCTCAGAAATAAATGAGCTCCGGCCTGAGCAAGACGCTAACTTCGGTGTCCTCTCTATTAATCCACAGGTACTGACAAACAAACTTTTATGTTACCGAACTGGTTCTAAATGTCATGTAAGTTGAGTAACAACTGTTCGGCTATATTTTGAGATGAGAGTGATGATGTTGTTTTGTGGTATTTCGTTGTAATGAGTATTAGTGTATCATCGGCATAATGCTATAATGCTACGTAGCACTATAAGTATATGCTATGACAGTGGCAACCTGCGACTTCCGAAAATGTGTTGTAGTGGTTGTTTTAGTGTTAGCCAAGCAGTACTGAGTACATGTATTAAGGGGAAAGCTTTTTGTTGGTGAAACAACGTTTGCAGTCGTCTGCCGCCATGTTGTGTTGCGTTCAAGGGACGCCATGTTCAAAAGTAATAGCGTATATGGTGCGAATGTGGGGAAAGGTTGTGTGAATGTGAGATGGGTTATTTTGGTATGTTGTTATGCTTTAACTGTGAGTGTTTTGTTTAAGTTGTGAGTATGTAAAGTCATTTTGAATTAGTTTGTATTTATTTTGCTTTTGAGAGAATGCTTTTTGTAACTTTATTTTTGTTTATGAACTCTGTTATTTTATGGGAAGAATGCATGGTCTAGTGTGATTTGTATTGTGTATATGTGCAGAAATAAATGAGCTCCGGCCTGAGCAAGACGCTAACTTCGGTGTCCTCTCTATTAATCCACAGTTTGCTCATATTTGGCTACGCAGTGCTCTCTAGCCTGTGTGCCGCTTGCTGCCGGTCCAGATTCCCCTAGGTCTGGTGCCGGTAACAATTGCTATCATAAATGTGTTTTATTCACTTTGGGGACTCATTATGTATGATTAAGCTGACTAATTTTATTATGCTTTTTTAATTTTTATTTTAAGGGTGAGACTTTGAGCTCTGCTGTGGCAGAACCCTAGAAAAGGAAATCAATAGGTCTCCTTTTAGACGCACAGAGTCCTATAAACAATCCCAGAAAAAGATCGATACGCTACAGGAAAGTGAACAAGGGAGCACAGAGGAGTCAGGCGCCCAAGCACCTCGTATCACAGATATCATAGTCTTCTTTAAAGAATGTCAGATACCATGTTGTTCTGTGGGGCTAAGATAAGTTTTTATCAACACAGTTTCCCAACTCCAGAGAGAAATAAAAAAAAACTGCATAATGTTTGGATCTTCTAACTTGAAGGACTCCGTGGTATAAATATTCACTATGTCGCAAATAATGCTGTGTCTCCTGCAAAAAACTGGAACTCGGCCTGAAGTCGACCGTATTTCTTCTGTCATTTTCAGCTGAGATAAAGAGACGCTTAACACAAGGAAATAACTCGGTCCAGGCTTGTTTACAGCACATATACAGTACGTTGCAAAAATGATCTTTAGGGGCATATCTTGAATTGGTGCATTGTTTCGAGTGAATCACACTTAAAAACAGCTGATGGTCACAAGTTTTCCACTGCATGGCAGATTGTTTTCTGTAGTGCTTAGGGGTTTGACCTTAATATCAGTTTGACACGCCTTCATGATGCACATTTACTTTGACTGCTGACCAAGCTGCCTTTCTGTGGAAGTGCTCCTGAGTATGAAAAAAATGTGAGGTAGGCTAATCGGACAGGCAAGATGGAAATGCTTTAATTTTGCAAGCACCGAGAAGGCGAACGCTGCACTAAACGGTCGATTAAGGTGAGATAAACCAAAGCGGCTCAAAATAAAGTCACAAAGTATTCTTCTCTCTCTCAAAAACCACCGAAAGAATTTTTTCAAACATTCAGCCCACCTTTTCTAGCCAGTGCCGAGCTCAAAATTAGGCCTGAGCTAAATGTCAGAGGGCTGTTCACACTTAGAATGTCTCTCTGCTCCTCTAATGACTGTGGAACACGGGGCATTATCTTTAGTACATGCGACAGGATAAGGAGAACTGCTGTGAGGAGCTGTGCATAACTCTCCATAGAGTGCAATTAAGAGCTCATACATAGTGTGTATCCCTTCGAATTCTGCAATAGAGCTGATCTGGGAGAGGACAGAGTGTACTATAGCAATAATGACACTCTGCTGATAACATTTGGT
Source organism: Maylandia zebra (assembly GCF_041146795.1). Classification (NCBI taxonomy): domain Eukaryota; kingdom Metazoa; phylum Chordata; class Actinopteri; order Cichliformes; family Cichlidae; genus Maylandia; species Maylandia zebra. The sequence goes on along the minus strand of NC_135175.1, from coordinate 30,289,669 downwards.
TGCAGGGAAATAGTCAGTGTTAAAGGTTTCAAAAACTTCCAGAGATAAACCGTGGTCAGCAAAACATCGAAATGATAAAGAGATGTTTTTAAAAGCTTTTGACTCCCTGAATATTGCTCAAAGCAAAACTGTGTAACTTCTGAAAGGAGAACTCTTTCACATATAAAAAAAATTATTTCACGAGCAATCCAGTGCACGCCTGTTAAATGCAGAGTTCTGAAGAGCCAATGCTATTATGGGTGACAGAAGTGGTGATCTTGGTAGACTAGTTAGTCGAAATTATAGACTAGTTAACTAGTTAGAATCAGCCAATCACATAGATATGTTCAGATACAGTCAAGGTGACCAAACTTGAGCATCAGACTGGTGGAGAAAGGTGATTTAAGTGCTGGTGAATGTGACTTGTTTGTTGGGTTTGTTGGTGTTGGTCTGAGTATTTCAGAATCTCCTAATCTACTGGGATTTCCCCACACAAACATCTCCAGGGTTTACTGAGAATGGTCAGAAAAAGACAAAATATCCAGTAAATTCTCTGGGAGACAACGTCCTGTTGAAGTCACAGGTCAGAGGAAAATGGCCAGCTTCAAGCTCTTTGGAGGGGAACATTCAATCAAGCAACCACTCATTGCAACCAGGATATGCAGAAGAGTATCTCTGAACACACATGAGCTTCAGCAGCATTAGACCACACTGGGTGCCACTCCATACTGAGGCCACAGGCTACAGTTTGCACTGGTTCACCAAAACTGGACAAGAGAAGTTTGGAAAGATGTTGCCAGGTCTAATGAGTCTCGAATTCTGTTGCATCATTTGGACGGTCAGTATTATAAGAAATTATATGTCTATGTCTACAATTTGAACCCTTTAATACCAACCGAGCTCTTTTAAATGCCACAGCGTATCCGAGTGTTGCTGCTGACTATGTCCATGTCTTTGGGACCACAGGGTAACCTCATCTGACAGCTCATTCCAGGAGAATAATGTGACATGTCACAAAGCTCAGATCATCTCAAACTGTTTTTGAACATGACGATGAGTTCACTGTACTCAAATTTCACCAGATTGCAATCCAATAGTGCACCCTTTGGTATGCAGTGGAACAGGCGATTCATATCATGAATGTGCAGCTGACAAATCTGCAGTAACTGTGTGATTTTAGCTTATCAATATGGACCAAAGTGTCTGAGGAACATTTTCAGCACCTTGTTGAATATGAGCAATAGGGGTGGGTTTTAATAATCGATTTATCGATTAAAATCGATTCTGGCTTGGATAACGTGATATCGATTCATTAAAATCCTGAAGCGATTTTTTTAATACAAATTTATTTTGCTCGAAATGCCAGAATCTCAGGTGAAACCTCACAAAATTTCGACAACCACCAAACAGCTAAAACAGTAAATGAGAGCACGAACACGGATTCTGCACAAAGACGTAAACACAAAGTGCGGACCCGCCGACGTATCAGAATCAGTGAGATGTCGCCTTTCTCACCCGACGGCACGGACACGGTTGGGGCTGAAAGCTGACAGCTTGCTGATTCTGATGTTTCGGCGGCTCCGCGCTTTGTGTTTACGTCATTTTTTCGCTGATTCTAAAGCTGTTAGTTTTATCTCTCTCCAAACATTATTGACTGAACCAGCAGAAAAAGAAGATCCAAACTACGCTTCACTTAAACATCGTCATGAATTCCCTCTTACTTTTGCTGTTTTGCTTCTACCAGGATAAAATCACACTTCATGCACAGCTCTCTCTCTCTCTCTCTGTACTTGAAGAACAGTTTCTTGTCTAAAAATCTGTTTTCTGCATTATTTGCTTGCTTGTTACGCACAAGACGACCGTTATTTACAGCACTGGACTGGTCATTAAACACATCAGAGCTGCTTTTCCACCATCCCTGGACTCGCACCAGTTTGCATACAGGGAGAACCGGTCAACCGAGGATGCGATCGCCACAGTGCTGCACACATTACTGAAGCACTTCGAACACAGGAACACCTATGCACGGCTCCTCTTTGTAGACTACAGCTCGGCTTTTAATACCATCCGGCCATACAAACTCCGTCCCAAACTCCACCAACTGGGACTTAACTCCTCTCTGTGCAACTGGATTGTGGACTTCCTCACTAACCGTAGACAGAGTGTCAGAGTGGGTAAGAACACCTCTTCCACCCTTGTGGTCAACACCGGTGCCCCTCAGGGGTGTGTTCTGAGCCCTCTGCTATACACTCTCTTCACCCATGACTGTATTTCCTCCTGCGCGTCCAATCTCATTGTTAAGTTTGCAGATGACACTACAGTGCTCGGACTTATATCCAACAATGATGAGACAAACTATAGGACAGAGGTGCAACAACTAGAGTCATGGTGCCACGACAATAACTTGGTCTTAAACACCAAAAAGACCAAGGAGATCATTGTAGATTTCCGGAAGAGGGGTCATAACAACCATCTGCCTCTCTTCATTGGCAGTGAGGCGGTGGAGAGGGTGAGCAGTTTTAAATAGTGTGGTTCCCCAGCTGCACCAAGGCCGATCAGGAAGCACTCCAGCGGGTGGTGAAAGAAGCTGGCAGAATTATTGGAACAAGTCTGCCAGAGATCAGTAACATCTTCCCCACTCGCTGTCTGAGGAGGGTGCACAGTATCCTGCGGGCCCAACATCACCCTGCGCGCCACCTTTTCCATCTGCTGCCCTCAGGGAGAAGGTACAGGTCTATACAGGCCAGAACATCCAGACTGGCCAACAACCTGTATCCACAGGCTGTGAGGCTCCTGAACTCTCTGCCCCCCTCTCACGGACAATAACCATATCCAACTTCTTAATAGCAATGAACTGGTCTGCATTGGTGCATCATATCTTTATTCTCTTCCCCCTCCTGCCCCCCCCCCTCTTTCTTAAATAGATAACTATCATATCTGATATCATATCTCACAGTACAATAATATTGAATGGGTTGCATTGTTGTATTTTGTCATGTTTCTCAGGTCTTTGTCTGAATTTCTACGAACATTATTGCTAAGGATTGTCTTATTGCATTGGAGTCACACTGGGTTAAATATGTACACTTGGGTTTTAAGGGGTATTTATTATTTTCTTCTTTTTTTTGGGTTGTATGGAAGCCCCAAACGCAATTTCATTGTTCTTGACAATGACAATAAATAAATAAATACTAAAAAAATACACTGTCGGCCGCTGTTTTTTTTTCCTTTTACTTACTTCCCAAAAAGAAAACCTAATTTCTGCCGTTCAATAGGCTACTGAACAAATTTAAACTTTTTAAAATTATACAAAATGCAAAACGCTTAGCCGTGTCTCTAATAAAACCACTGTAACTTCAGAGGTAATGTTCATATGTTGATTAATGGTTTTCTTTCATTTTTGATGCACTGCAGAATATTTTTATAAAATCCCAGGCCAGGAAAATCACCTTCATGTTTTTCTGTTTTATCTTTAGCTGCTTTGACACAAAGGCATCTGCTGTGATGCTTGCACCTTTGATAAAGTCTTGCGAGTGTCAGCTTCCTTTTTATAGATACAAAAATATGTAAATGTACTGATCTGAATTATAATACTTCTGACTGTCTGAGGCAAAATTTCCAAGATTTAAATCGAATTGAATCGAATCAAATTGAATTGAATCGTGGATCGAATCGATTCGGACCTTGTGAATCGGAATCGAATCGATTCTAGAAATCAGTGATGATACCCAGCCCTAATGAGCAATGAGCTACAGCCATTTGGATAAAGTGGCCAATACCTGGATTACCTAAAGGTTTCTACACACCGGATGCAATAATCTTTTCATAAAATAATACTATTTTACCTCAGACACACAGCTAGACACTGCTCCAAGTCAATCAGTTCTCTAAAATGATTTCTCTTCCTCCTCCGCCTGGCACCAACTCTGCCAATTAGAGCTCAAACTGTCCCACGGACATCCTGAAATATGTATGAAAACGGTTGTGATGGACCCAGAATTTCAGATTTTTCCTTTCCTTTCCTGGTTTAAAAACAACAACACAACAACATCATCGTCTGATGTGTTGATGTTGTTGTGTTGTTTTTGTTCGAATCTAATAAAATTGGCACCAACAATGTAAATTTTAAGCCTTAATAACAACTTTATGTTCAGTTCAATTTAATTTTATTTGTATAGCATCAAATCGTAACAACAGTTGCCTCAAGGTAAAGATCCTACAGTAATATGGATATAATCATACACATATAAATAGAACACTTCTATACAGTTGCTATTAAAAGGGCAAATTACACATAAAGAGGAATAGTACCTGACTGTGAACAGATTTAATTCAGCTCTTAACATGGGAGTCTGTGGGTACTAAATTTTGGAAGTACCGTATTTTTCGGACCATAAGACACACCAGATTATAAGGCGCATTAAGCGTAACAAAACAGTAAAAAGGGGTCAAATTTTACTCTTCTCATTCTTCTTGCTTCCTCCACTTCTGTACCATTAATTCATTAATGTTGAATTCTTCTCTCTTCACCATCGGAAACCCTCACGTTAACTTTTATTGAGTGGAAAAAAGTTAGCTTTTATCCAGCTTCACTGTGTTTATGCTATGCTAACAAAGCTGTGTTGCTAGCGATCACGTAGCACAACATTATATACCAGCTAGTCCAACTTCAGTAACCCTACAAATGTCACTGCGGTTTAGTTTTCTGTCTTCATTTATGTTGGAAGTGATAGCAGAGCTGTAGCTACGTTTTAAATTTTCAGAAATCTCTCAGTCAGAACATGGCATATCATGTTTAGATGCGAACTAGCGAGCTAACTTCCTGCTAACTTCTAACTCCATTAAAAAAGAATTTTAATAAATTCTGTTTTCATGGATGCCTGGATATTAAACTTAACTTACACCTGGTAAAGCAGCAACACTGATCATTTTATTAAAGATGAAATAATTTAGATGGTTTTTTAACTCTCACTGATGCCGCAGCGTTTGACTTTGGAACCTTAAGCGGACGGAGTTTTGGACCCAGATTACTCCACGAGGCTCTTGACTACGGTAGCCGTAATGCTCCGACTATCCATCAAGCAGTGCGGCTTCGTAGCTTACCAAAGTTGTACAAAAACATTTTTTGACAGATTTTTGAACACCGTGTACCACATAAAATCCATTTGAGGTCAGTAAGCACAACCAGAATTCAGACGCACCAGATTATAAGGTGCACTGTCGATTTTTGAGAAAATTAAAGGATTTTAAGTGCGCCTTTTAGTGCAGAAAATGTGGTAGCTACAAGAAGTCACTACAAGAGGAACTGCTGTTTTAGTCAAAATACATTTGAATAGCAGCCCAAAGATATTGGGCAAATATTGTAAGGTTGTTGACTGTATTTTTGTCCAAATACGGCCAACAGCTTCTATCTTCCTCCCATTCAACATTCTACATTACCTTCAGTTGTTCAACAAAGCCAAAGAAGTAACCATGAAAGGACAACGTAAGCTTTGCTGTTTACAATATATAAACAAGAATTAAAAATATTTTCAACACAACATCTTTCTCCCCCTCCGCCTTTCATATTGTTTACATTGCGCATAGTTTCTGGTTGTGTGTAACATCATGTTAAAATCAAACAGATGAGCAGTGCTGAGGCAAAGTTTTGATTATGGTATTTTGTTTATCAACTTCCAAATTATCCACTTTTTCTAATGACCGAGGAGTTGTTAGTGTTTCATTTAACTTATAGTATGGTACAGTGCCTCCATATATAAAGTGGTTAACATGTTTTAATAGGACACTGGCATGGGCACCTAAGCATACACTGAAGCCAATTAAAGTGTGAACCTGAATGCTAACACAGAGACAGACTTAGTGCTGTTTCCTCTTTGCACATATTACTAATTTGGAAAACTGATAAGGTCTTTGCTCTGGTGTTTGGCCTCTATGTGTACATACTGAACATGATGACATAGCTTCCTCTGGTAATTCCCAATAATGAGATGACCTTTTCCAGTTTCCAAAATACCCTTTTCAGCTTTGGCAGGAAATTATTAGTGTTGCAATTTTTCCCTAAGAGAAAAACTCGCAAAGCGGGGGATTATGATCTGTCTTTAGCCATCTCTTTTCAATTCCCACACCAAAATATTCTGATTACTCTCCACTGAGTAGAGATTGGTGTTATGCAGAGGAAAGCAGAGCAATAACTGTTTCTGCAACTACCCCCTCCAACTCGGTGAAGACTTTCTGACATTGTGCAATAATCAACATAATTCTTTGCTGACAGAATAGCAGCCACACCTAATGCTGATCAGCAGATTAGTCAATAGGAATATTTTAAAGGCTTCTTTGCAGCTCAGAGCACCAAAATACTAATTTATCCCAGATCATGAAGTCTTTACTGCCATATATTTATTTTCTAACAAAGACGTATTGCAAAGATGTGACTTTTCTTGTGAGATGAGTCATTCACTGAGGCAAATCATCTGGTCCCAATTGTTGTGTTTACTGAAAAGCTAATATAAAAGCATCAAAAATGCTTGACTCTGCTTCTCAGAAGTTTTCACAGTCTCTCTGCAACTAAAGCACACCAGGAGTGCCAGTCTTAAAGGGGGCCGGCACTTTGAGGCAATTCAGTTATGCCGTTAAATAAATCACAGTGAAGCATTTGAAAAGGATTTTGAATGGCATTTGGACCTGGATTTGAGGACCTCATGCTCTGCGGAAACTAAAAAGCAGAATTTGAAACCGTACTTCAGGCCACCTTAACAATAGTGAGGGAAAGTGGCACACAAGGACTGTATCAAACATGCAGTGAAATTGCCAAGGGGAGTTCACATTTGCATGACACTGTGGCGGTCTTGTTTATTAGCATGCAACCTCAGCTTTTGCATTTTTGCATCGGCAACCCCTCCACCCCCAGCCCACCGCCCCGCAAACCCCTTACCCCACCCCTCCCCTCCTGGAACTGAATCCTTTCCACCACTTTGACGGCGGGCCTTGCTGTTTGGGCACACTCAGCGAGCGTAGCTAATCAGCCAAGCTGAGCCATGTCCTTTGACGGAGAAAAATCCTGCTTCCTGTTGGAGCGCTGCTGCAGATGAACTTGTGGTGCTGTGACTCCAGAGGGGGTTGGAGTTATGGATCAGCATTTGTTGTGTCACAATCATTCTTTCAGAATTGGCAGGAACAAGTTTCCCCTCAAATGATTATAATTCGGCTGCTCCCAGAGTTTTGCAAGGTGTGTGGAAGTCCTTTTTCCTCTCCTCTCTACAGAGTAGCATAGCTTCATGCATATGTAGAGGCATAAATTTTGCAGTTCACAATTTAAGGTGATATTCAAAGCTTAATAGTCTCTACTATGTATATATCCAGCTCTGCAGGTTTCCCCAGTAATTGGTGCTAACATCTGAAGACTATGTAGGCATATAGCGTCGAAGATACACCTCCTTTACTGCAACAACGGCAGAGAATAAATTCTATCACAGCATCGGGGAATGAAAAAGAATATTAAAATGCAGCATTAGCATTTTAACATTATATTCAGAGACAGCAGATAAATGGACACTGACTGCTGGAGATTAGTTGTTCTTTTTTGGAAGTGAGAGCATAGCAGCACACCGGGAGATAGAGGCATCTAAGACAACACGGTGACCCTTGGTGAAGCAACAGAAAAAACTGTGTACATTTTGACGGCATCATAAATCATGGGGCTCATGGCAGGCAGCCCAATTGTGCTGTGAGGGCAGATTGAAGCTACCATCATCCCTCCTCCCGAGTCCCCTGGCTGTGTCTGAAGAAAGAAGTGGAACGGCGAAAACATGTCTGCTCTCTCCGTCTCCTTTTTCTATCAGCATTGATATCTCAGTGGGCGGGGTGAGCGGCGACAGTCACGGTGTAGTCACAACACTGTGACTCTGCGGCAGTTTGATACAGAATTTACAAAGTCTGAGCAAAAACAGCACATGATCCCAGAGTGTGTGTGATTTAGCATGGTTGAAATGCACTGAAATGCACTCTGGGAGGAAGTCTTCCCAGTGTTTTAACTTAGAGAGAAACGGAACATGAAAGTAATAATAATAATAATAATGGATACTTTATTGATCCCCATGGGGAAATTACTTGTTTTTCTCTGCATTTGACCCATTCACTCAGTGAAGCAGTGGGCAGCCCACTAAGCAGGCGCCCGGGGAGCAGTGTGTAGGGACGGTACCTTGCTCAGGGGTACCTCAGGGTAGCCGTTAAGTGGATTCGAACCGCCGACCTTCCGATCATGGGGCGTAAGAGTGCTGTAAGAGTGAGCGAGAGGCAGAGGAAAGAAAAGGCAGACAGTGAGAGTTTGCCAAAAAAAGATTCTAAGTCAGCCTTGGTGTGTGGGTTTGGAGAAGGGCTGGTCAAAATCATCTTTATCCTGAAAGTGGAAGTCTCCGGGCTTAGTGATCACAACAAACATGGCCAGCTTGGGTTTCGGCTTTGGTTAAGATGACTCCAGGGAGTGTGGACAGTGGGAGGAGGCCTTGGATGCTTTCCTTTCCTTTTCCTTTCACTTCTCATTCTCCCCACCCACTCCAGCAGCTGTTGACGTGGGCCATCATGGGGAATTTGTACAGTCTCATTCAGTTGGGGGAAAGGATTAGTCCTGAGCTCAACTACACATGGACTTAGACTGCCCCCTATTAATAAATCCTCCTGTGATGCTGTATATTCATCTGGACATTTTTTTTTTCTTCCCCGCGTTCCAAGTAGCTAGTGGACATGAGCACAGCGGCATGCTAATCTGCCTGTTATAAAAGTTACGGAGAGAAGGAGAGAAAAAAATGACGTGACAAATTGAAAGAGGGTAGAGAGAGAGACGAAAAAATGGCCTTCTTCTTCTTTTGCATAATTTGGTTCCTATTAGCAACATCATTCAGTGGGTTTTTCAGATGATAATTTGGAAATCTGGGGTTGCGGCGCTAATCCAGCGGCATTACACTTTACCGAGGGATTACTGAGTGACAACTTCAAGTGAAACGAAAGATGTAAGGGCCTCTTAAGCCGTGTTCCTATTAAAAGCCACAGTGCGGCGTGACACTGTGGCAGGCTTCATTGCACACTTGCCAACTAGTCGGGGATATATATCCCCTGATAAACGCTCCAACGCTCATAGGGATTTCTTCATCTTTTTTTAATTTTATTTTTTATTTCTTCACCCTCTGCATTCAACTATTTTTAAAATATTTTTTCAGACTGGCTTTTATATTTTTGCAGCGTACTGGATGTGCGGGTTGTTTTTCAGGGCAAGGTTGTGTGTTGAAGACCTGGCAATTTTTGGAAGGAAGGCTGAGGGGCTCCTTTTTTGATGTTTTTCAACCTTTCTGATGCTACTTTGCTATCCGAGGCAGCACAGAAGTCATTTAATGCTTTATCCAGGTGACTCCAAAGGAAAATTTAATAAGTTCTTTTTTTCTGCAGTCACGTTAAAATCCTCTCAGGTGTTCACAGAAATTACAATGCAATTCTAAGTTTTGGCAACTTGAATTTTAACCATCATCTCTATTATTCTTATCTTTATGCAAACACTGTGCTTAACAAAGAAATTGCAACATTATGAAACAGGTTGCAAACAAGCCTACATTCAAAGAACTGTAATATATACAGGTTGTAGTACCTCTTCTGCCCTCCAGACTAGTTTCTTTTCTTTGGTCCGCACCTGCTTCCCTGCTTTAACTTGTGGCTTCTTGTACCTTTATGCATGCAGCAGTGGCCACATCCCTGACAATAGCTGTAATAGGTTGTTTTGACCAGGTGGAGGTTAGCTGATGGGTCTAAAACATTCAGTGAGCTTGGGTTTGTTTTTCTGTGCATGCAAAACCTCGACTCTAGTGGACTACACAAATTGAGGAATGATGGTGGGAAAAGGCAGCTCCAGCAAAGTGCTATGAAGCATAATCAAGACACTACTGGTCATCTTTTGCATCATTTCCAGCTGTCTCGGCTAAGTCATGCCACTAGATACTTATGGGTTTTCATACTCAAAGTCACAAAGTCTTCACAAGCAAAGGATGGACAAACACATACTGTAGATATAACTGAAGGTAAGATAATTGTCGGTATGCCTGTTAAATTGCATGTGGACTAATTAGCCTTGCACTACTGTAGTGTGCGGTACCTTTCAGAGGTGTTACTTAAGTGTGGACAGGCAGACAGTTTTTGCAACACTATATAATGTCTTTAAATTATGTGCTGGCACCAGGTAAATCAGCAAGCTTCTCCTCCATTACCTGAGTTCCCAGGGTGATGAGTTCTGCTGCAGAAAATGTAGCAATTTTCTCTGTGCACTTGTTCACATATGTGAACATTGGTTGTTTTAACTCAGTAAAGTTTTGGTTGTGTCTTGTATGATACTGTGAGACTAGTTTGGAAAAGAAAACAGGGTGTTCTAATGTTATGTTTGTTATAGGTGTAACTCAAGAACAATGCTGTTGTTTTATTCATGTGGTGAAGGTGCTGATAGGTTGGCATCCATCATTTGATATTCTAATTATTATAAAGTCAGTTGGGAGTATTAAAAGATACTCTAACCAGTTTTTGCAAGAAACTCATGTAGCTAGGTTACCTTAATTGTCAAAATGCAATACTTTCTTCATTTTCAAGTAGTACATTTTTTAGAGTGCGTACTTGTATAGTATTTTCACAGTCTTTCTACACTCAGTTCTTTCCACAGTTGGGTTTTACGCTCGCCACAACTTTGCTGCTAACTATGACCGTTTGTGAGCACTTATAATATAATTAGTGCTAAATTCTTTTACGCGTAATTCTTCTACACTGAAGGGGCCAGTTTAACAAGTAAAAACACTGAATTATGCCATAATGTGTGTATCTATTATGTACTTTTATCTGAAATGTCTGGAAAATATCTTCTGCTGTAATCTGGCTAGCTAACATTAGCATAGAAATAGGGTTAATGACGTTTCTGTCTCCTGCTTGCTAAACATTGTTTGGTGGTGCCTAGCTTTAGGCTACACAGCCTGAAGGTGCTAGGTGTCTTCTACATGGTCACAGCTAAATTGGCAAGTGAGAGGTAACAGCCCTGTTTAACAAAAGTACAAAGTCCTCAGGGTTGGTTGGGTCGCGGTAGTGCACTTTCCAAGGTAAACAATCTTAAGACCCTTTTCACATTTTGCACTTACCTCCTTCCCTTTACTTTTTCACTTTACTGTCCACTTGTTGGTTAATGTTAGATTGTACAATTTACTTGATGGTAATGCAAACTACCTGAAGGTTAATTGTTTGGAATAAAACACGCCCTGCTAACTGACAATCAGCGACCAATCACTCCTACTAATGCCATAATCCAGGGCATCCTAGCACACATGCCAAAGGACACTTTGTGTGTGAACTAGCCTCACCAGTGGCTTTAAAAAATCTGTAGTAACTAATGCCGCAGACATGCGTGGGCTGGAGATCATTGAGGACTACTTTTTTGTACACAGTTCACTGATTCAATAGAAACAAAAGACACATTTCTTCTTATTATATGCTCAATGTGTATAATAAAATCAGAATCAGAATCAGAATACTTTATTCATCCCGAGGGAAATTAGGGGTTACAGCAGGCAGCACGCTAATGGCGCATGCGCACTCACAAAGGAACCTTCTGACCAACTTTACACAAATCTAAGAGTTATTAATAACTTTTTTATAAGGACACTATGAATGGACTTTTGAAAGCAGCACATAGTGAAGAATGTGGTAAAGTGTCTTTCTAAAGTATTTTTGGGTATATAGCTTTGCCATATTATTTTTCTCTCCTGTACATGGTAAACAGAGGACAAAAAGAATAGCCATTACTTTCCCAGTATCTCCACATGGGGTGATATTGGTGTCCTTTGGCTCTGATGGAATGAGTCTGGCTCCTGAGCCATATGCTAAGATCACAGAGACACACAGGAGGGTTAAAGCAGGGGAGGAAAAATATTAAGAAAGGTGTTGTTTTTTTCCCTCAGTGACCTGGATATGCAGCCAGTTCAAGACGCATCGCTTTCCTCTCCTGCCTGCTGACTGCCTCCCCCGAGAGGGACAAAGTAACTGTTCAATCCCAGGTAATTAACTTCACCACGACCCAGGGAACACTCGCACTAGACACCACAATCCTTTAAGCACAACACTCCATTAGTCATATCCCACAAGGCTTTGCAAATGGCAGGACAAAAACAGGGGCATGCTGGGGGCTCATTTTGCCCATATAATCACCGGCACACAGAAGCAAAATCTGACTATTAGCTTGGATCATAATGAGAAGCTGTGTATGATACGATGTAGATACAGAACAAGTGGGATAATTTTTCTTTACCACTATCAGTTGACACACACACACACACACACACACACACACACACACACACATTATATATATATATATATATATATATATTTCCCCTTGAGGTCAATTTTCACAAGGTACATATACACCTACTAAAACACAGTACCTTCAGCGGGAAGCATCTAAACATAATGCAGATCTAGTGAAAAAACAGAAGGGAAGTGCTGCTGAATCAGGTCCTCGGTGTAAAATGGACAGGTGCTGCTTGGATGGAGGTAACAACTTCTTTCCTAATTATATCCAATGTACCTTTGCACAAATTACAGCTCCAGAGAAATAAGACTGAAAAAGTATGTATGTGAATTCATTATGGGAAATGCACCTTGCAGTTTATTGGAGCCATTTCACATCTATCTGTCTATCTATGAGAATTCAATGCAAAACAGGAAGACATCACATGTAGAAACATTCATAGCACATGCAGCACAACTGTTGAAGACTGTCCCTTATGACTGATTAACACATAGGAACGTGTAGCTTGTTCATTTCACTTGAACGAGCTTTGCAGTAGGGATGAGTTTACCTGTATGGGGTGTAAGGGGTGCAATCCCTATTTGTTACTTTCCTGGCACTGATTGGATAGTATCAGTCGCTTTCTGCAAAGCAAGATCAAGTTTAAAGTCTAGAGATTAAAGATTTAATGCAGTTAACTAATAAGATTATTTTTTGCCATTTGAGGGGAGCTGTAAAATGGTGAGCACAGCACTGACATATCTTTGCCTCAAAAGTCAATATGGCTAACTTCTTAGCAGATTGCTCATTTAGTGCACATCCACTAGCTGCAGAGCAACATTATTATTCATTGGGAGCTGTGCTTCTGGCAACCTGGCAATGAAAGACCAATATTCCCTTCTCTTTAAGCTGTTTTGGTCTCTTACCAGCTACTGGAGGAAATGTTTAGCTCTTCAGTGGCTAACTGCTTCAGTGTGTTCACCAGCTTGTTTGTTGCCTGCTTTCTACATGAGGTATTTAAATTTCTTATCTTTTTTGGGGGGAGGGGGACTAAAAACAATACTTAAAGAGCAATGAGGGGAATCCAAAACACATGAATTGTGGGCTGCATAAGGAAAAAATAAAAGAATTTGGTCTGGAGCTTGATGTCAAACTCGTGCCTCTACGCTGATGGAAACTTACAACAACAAGGAGTCATGGTGCAGTAAGGCTGAAAGAAAGATGACGCCATTGGCTGTTGTAATGACTGCAAGAAGACAATTTCAAATAAAGGTGGAGAAAACAGCAATATATTGAACATGAATGCCATGGATTTGACACTCTGTGCACAGGTGCAGCTGCAGCACATTCACTACAGAAGGTACTGTATTTTTTGGACCATAAGGCACAGCGGATTATAAGGCGCATCAAGCGAAACAAAACAGTCAGATAAGTCAAACTTTACTCTTCTCATTCTTCTTGCTTCCTCTACTTCCGTACCATTAATTCAATAATGTTGAATTCTCTCACAACTGCTCTATTCCCATGTTGTTGCAGTATATTAATGACTAACCTCGTATTGTGGATGGATTATCTCAGTTGTTCCCCTGACTGAAGTTTGGTCCGTTTACAGCATCTTGCCATGCAATTGCATTTGTTCCAAGCCATCAGAAACCCTCACGCTAACTTTTATCGAGTGAAAAAAAGTTAGCGTCCATCCTTCAGCTTCTCTATGTTTATGTTATGCTAACATAGCTGTGTTGCGAGCTAACTTCCTGCTAACTTCTAACTCTGTTAATTTTAATAAATTCTGTTTTCAAAGATGCCTGGATGTTAAACTTAATTGTTACACCTGGTAAAGCAGCAACGCTGATTATTTTATTAAAGAATTTAGATGGTTTTTAACTCTCAGTGATGCCGCAGTGTTTGACTTTGGGACCTGAAGCGGACAGAGTTTTGGACCCAGATTATTCTGCGAGGCTACTGACTACGGTAGGCGTAAGTCGCTGACAATCCATCAAGCGGTGCGGCTTAAAGTCATACTAAAACATTTTTTGACAGATTTTTGAACACCGTGCACCACATAAAATCGGTTCAAGGTCATTAAGCAGAACCAGAATTCATACATAAGGCGCGCTGTCAATTTTTGTGAAAATTTTAAGTGCGCCTTATAGTGCAGAAAAAACAGTAAATGTTCAACGTCCTAACAACAATAGTGCTACACAGGGGTAAGGGTGAGCCGAGTTTTGATTTGACTAAAGCAACCTAAATGAAAATGAACACCGTGCTCACATTGTTTAACTTCCATCTAATTCAGACATAGTGTTGCTACAGGTAGCTCATCATCTCCCAGCCTGCAAAACCGTTTCACGCTTGTTGCACCAAGAAGGAAAATGATGAGCCAGAGAAGGCTTACTTTTTTCCCTCTACACAGAAAACGGTTCAGGAATCAATGAGAACAATCTATAATTAAAATGGTACCAATATACTGTTGGAATTTCCCCTTCACAGATAACAACAATAAAAATTAAAAGAGAGGTTCGGAATTAATTATACAGCCCTGTAAAGCTGAGTTAAGCTGCAGATTGAAGTGTAAGTTTTCTGCGAATTTATCTCCACCAGCTACACCTCTTGTATTGTTTTCACATCATCATTTGAAACACTTTCATTAAACATTGATTTTATTTGCATCACATAAAAGACAATAACACTTCCTCCACCTTCCCGTTAGACCATCAAGCTTGCATTTTGTCACTGTTTTAATTTTTGCTACACTCTTCTGCCGCGATAATCCTGCGAAGATAATGGAGCTCCGCTTTCATTAAAACAGTAGGATGCAAATCTCTTCAGCCTTTAAACAAACATAACATTTAGCTGCCGCATTGTCAGGCTTTGTGTGAAAAGCACTGTGACTTTCTGTAGCAAGAAACAACTGTTAAAGTGCAAAGAAAGTATGGAGGATATAATGCCTTACGGACCTATTAACAGCAGTTTCGATCAAGACTGGCTGGCGAAAACAAGGCGTAGGTTGATAAAAGTACTCGGTTCAATACGGTTAACACAATCAAAGTCTCCAAATAAAGAAAATAAAGAAAGAAAAGATTAAAAATATATAACGTTCAGATCAGACATTATCGGAATGTCTTTCATGCAGGCGTGTGGATTTATATCAACTAAAGATTCTCGACATGCTTGATCTTTGCTTCCAGGTGTGCGTGTGTGTATTTGCTCATTGTCATAGGAGCCATGCAAATCAAATATAAATACTGTCATGTCCCTGAGTGTAAAATAGAATGTATTCAGTCAATAAGATATCTGCAAATGTCAAAGCGGCTTGAATCAAACAGCTTATTGAAATTTCAATGCAGCTGTATGGGTGTCTCTAATGAGGTAAAAAAGAACAGTGTTTCTCTGACTGTGCAGCAGTCTAACCAATTATCAGACTTCCCTGCTGCTGAACCATGGGAGAAAGTCCATAGGTGATGGTGGGGAGAACGAGGGGAAGCCACGTTGTTTAAGTGAGAGAGAACAGATAATGGACTTGGAGCTTCTCTCCCTCACTTCCCCCTCAACAAAGACAGGGCCGGCGATTTCTAGCCGACAGCCATCAGAGAGCCAGCCGTGTGATTTGACTGTATATGTCAAAGCGAGTTTGATTGTCTTTTGGAAATGTTTTATTCATCGGATGGGGTTTGGATGCTGCTTACCTCTGGTTCTGATTTGCTGGCAAAACAAGTCTGTCAGACAACATAATACAGAGTGAGTAGCAACTGTTACACCACAGCAACTGGCATCATTTCAGGTTTAAAATAAGGGAGGAGGATGGTTAAATTTACTGCTACCGCCTCTGCACAAACATTCGCTCAGTCATCACGGTCAATTTGGAAACTTTTGGATAAAATACTCTGTTCGTAATCAGTCCCTTCTGAATCACAACCCCTTTCTTCCTGTTTATTCACGTTACATTGTTGATCAAAGTTTCACAAATGGCTGCAGATTTGCCGTGCAGTATTTAATCGAATGCTCCGTCAGTATTTTAAGCAACGGTGCGCGGCAGTTTGTTTTCCTTCTCTGTCAACCGCAGCAGTAGTTTACTGTGGTGCATTTTTGCATTTGGCTCATTTAAGTCGGCAAAGCCCAATTATAAGCCAACCAGGGCTTGTAAACAAAAGTCACATGGACTCACATGTGGCTGGTTAATTGGACAAAGTTTTGGTAACCTGTCATTCTGCCAGGTTTGAGATTTGGTGGGTGCAGCGGGGGGTAGAGGTGGGTGGTCGGGCAAATAACTCTGATTTGACTCCACGCGGAACCCCTGTCGTTGATCATTATTAAATTCTTTACCGAACGTGTTGTTTAGCGTTTTGCCTGTTTGGGTGTTAATACCGGCTAACGTCACATAAAGACGGAGCTTAATGTGAATTTCACCCTTAGCTTTCCAACAGATGCAAATATCTACCTCTTTTTAGTGACAGTCTTGTGTTTGAGGTTGTTTTGCTGCCTGGATATCATTTTTCTCCCAAAAAGCCCTGCCACTGTTCCTTTAAAAGGAGACTGCAACCTGCATTTTCCAGGGCAGTTATTTTATGCCACCCAGGTTTAAATAACCTTGTGCATACCTGCTCAAGTAAACTGAGTGAGAATGCAACTAAAAAAGGCCTCCTGCAACTAGTTAGACCTGGCTGTGTCTCTGCCACAGACCTGAAGCCTGAAACGCACCTGTAGGTCACACAGGAACCAAAGAGTGGCTTTTCGAAACAGGTTCCTGCGGAGAGGAGGGGGGAGCCGAGCTGTGGCACGGCGGCCTGCTGCTTTTGTCAGTCAGGCAACGAACGGTGGTGAGTGGCGGTCGTGGAAGAGCAAGAGATGACTGATTCATGGGTTGCCTTGCCTAGCAGGCTGAGTGTGGACATGTGCGCCTATGTGTATGCGCATGTGTCTGTGCCCTGCAGGACACACAGTGGATGACAGATTGGCAAGGCCACGGATGGGCCAGGCTCCATCAGCACCGCAGGCTGCTGTGATGTGTCCATTCTCCCATCACTCACCACGGCCGACTAGACCAAAGCTGTCTCTGTGATTGTGTGTATGGGAGGCTGTGTTTTGTTGTCTCTTTCCCAGTTATGGGTGTGTTGTTTCAAAATCAGAACCACAATCACTTTATTTGCCAAGTACAATAAAGGTAGAAGTTTGTCTTGGCTTTGCTGTTGCAGAACAGCTAACACTGGAAACGAGATCACAGGGACACAGCAGCTGGTTGTGTGAGTGTTCATCACTGTGTGTGCATGTGCGTGCGTGTGTGTCCATGTGTGTTTCTGTTGGTAGACGTTCAGGGTTATTTCAGCCTACATTTGTGTACAACTGTCTGCATACAGTTTCTGTTTACAAATGCTTGAACATTCACATTCGGGGCTTGAACAAGATAATAGAAAGGCCTAACAATTAGTCACAACAAAAGCTCCTGGACTGTGGAACAGTTTGCTTAAAGAAAGGAGAATAACTGAATCTGTACCTTAATCTGAACCTTAAATAACTGAATTATTCCCAGAATTAGGTGAATGATAATGGATTTACCTGGTACTGTTTTTATTATAGAATTTATGATGAGATCAGGTTTAGCTTCATGCAGCAGCAATGTTTCAGGAAACACGGATATAAAGTATAAAATATATTATGCAAATATCATAGCCATATATAAACCACTCACTGTGTACTGAAGTCTGCATTAAAACCCTCAATATAAGTGTTTTGGCTTCTAGTTTTGGAACCAGGAGTAAGCATATCTCGATTGGAGATTAGAGCATCAAGCTGTCAACGTAATGCTAGCAAGCTGCATTCATAAGCTGTATGGAAGCCACGCACAACCACACAAAACTAATTACTAATTACTGCTCAGTAACAGATTAATCAAATACTAGAACTTCACACAGCAACTCTTTGGCACATTTTGTGATGGTCTGTACCTCAGAGTAGCCATGTTATGTGTTACATAATTAAATTAAAAAAGCTCAAAAAAGCAAAGCACCACAAATATAGATATGGGGTCTGCGTCAGTGACTCAAGGTAACAGCGCGATGTCCAGCAGAGAGCTTCCAGCCATAACTTTAAGCATCAACATAATGAAATAAAATATATAAAATAAAATCACAATCAACATTTTTCATATCATGCATGATAATGCTGTAAAGTTGTGTATTTTATTATGGGAGTCTGTGGGGACTGACTTGGTTTTGGAACTAGCCTCAAGTGACCACTTGAGGAACTGCAATTTTTTGGCACTTCTGCGGTGGCCCCAGAGGTTGCCGCCTGGGAAATTCTTGATATTAAGGAAAAGAGAAATGAGCAGATGTGTTTTGAAGTATATTCTTCCTTAGAGTGTTTTCCTAGACCCTCGTGGGGATAAGAGAACACAGCAAGCTTCTACACTAACAGCTAGGCTGTCCTTGAGGCCTTTCATCGAGGCAAAACAAACAGCGACAAACAGAAGACAGTCAAGACAGGCCAGTGTGCTCCACTGGGCCTGAAGTTTTTCAGGGCTCCCCAAAACAGTGAGGAATCTAAATATATCCACTGCAATTTTGATGCTGTTGGAATCCCTATATTGAATTAGTATTTTTATATGATCATTACAAGTAAGTTATTAGTAGGTCAGAGCTGTTGCCAGTGGACACTGGACTCCACCAGGCCTTCCCTTTGTCACCGGTTCACAGCTTTTATGCATAAAATTTCTAATTAGCCAAGTGGTGGTGGGGATTTCCACTTTGGTGCCTCAGGATCATCTCTCTGCTTATTTGGATTGTGTGGTTCTTTTGGCTTCATCAGATGGTAACCTCTACCTCGCAGGGTGGTTTGCAGCCAAGTGTGAATCAACTGGAATGAGAATTAGTTGGAAGCCATGTTTGCTGGAAAAAGGTTCTAAGGCACAATCCACCCTTTTCCAGGGTGGAAAAGGGTGGATTGCCCACTTCAAGTTGGGAATTAGTTACTGCCCCAACTGGAGGAATTTTATTTTGGGGAGAGCGGAGTGGGAGAAAGACAGATGGACTGGTGGGGAGTAGCAGGGATATGAATGCTGCATCTATTTGCTGTGGTGAAAATAGAGAAAAGTGTAAAGGTGAAGCTGTCAGTTTCCTATTCTGTCTACATCCGTACCCTCACCTATGGTTATGAGCTCTAGTTAGTGACTGCAAAAATAAGATCACGAATACAAACAGTGGAATGAATTTCCTCCTAAAGGTTTCTAGGCTCTTCCTTAGAGATAAGCTAAGGAGGTGGACTAAGAGTTAAGTTGCTACTCCTCTACAATGAAAGGAGCCAGTTAAGATGATTCAGGCATCTGACCAGCATGCTTCTTAAGTGCCTCTAGGTGAGGTATTTTGTGCATGTCCAACTGAAAAGAGGCCGCAGGGCAGAGCCAGGACACGCTGGAGACATCGCATCTCACAGCTGGATTGAGAACCCCTGAGTGTGCTCTTGAAAGAGCCAGAGAAGGTGTTTAGGTAAAGGACGGTCCATAAAATCTGTATAAAAGTGGACACTGTCAGGTAAAATATGTATAAAAAAATTACATATTGGGCACCCCTATAACTCATCTGGCATATTTAGGGATAAATATGCCAGATATGCCACCCACAGCAGCACAGGAGCACCACAGGGAACTGTGCTGTCCCCTCTTCTCTTCACCCTGTACACCTCTGACTTCTGCTATAACTCTGAATTATGCCATATTCAGAAGTTTGCAGATGACACGGCCATCATGGGGTGTATCTGGGATGATCAGAAAGAGGAGTACAGAAGTCTGGTGAGGAACTTTGTCGCATGGAGTCACACAAACCACCTGCAACTCAACACCTCAAAGACTAAGGAACTGGTTGTGGACTTCAGGAGGTCCAGAGAAGGTCCACTGCCGGTTCAGATAGAGGGGGAGGAGGTGGAGGTGGTCAACAAGTACAAGTACCTCGGGCTGTGGGTGGACAATAAACTGGACTGGTCATGCAACACAGAGCACCTGTATAAAAAAGCCCAAAGCCGACTGTACTTCCTCAGGAGGCTGAGGTCTTTTAACATCTGCAGGAAGCTCCTGAGGATGTTTTACCAGTCGGTGGTTGCTGGAGTACTTTTCTATGCTGTGGTGTGCTGGGCACAGCAAAGAAGGACTCATCCAGGCTGGAGAAACTGATCAGGAAGGCTGGCTCTGTGGTCGGCATGAAGCTGGACACTCTGGTGACAGTGGCAGAGAAAAGGACATTAAAGAAACTGATGGACATTATGAACAATGCTGGACATCCTCTGCACACGGCCATAAACAATCAGAAGAGTCTGTTCAGTGACAGGTTGCTTCTCCCCAAGACAAGAACTAACAGACTGAAAAACTCCTTTGTCCCACACGCCATCAAACTGTTTAACTCCTCTCTGGAGGGGAGAGGGAGGGGAAACAGGAGGACAAAGGAGGGGGGAACAACTAAGCTGTAGTGCCTCTTCACCTCACTGTACAATACCTTGTGCAATACTTTTTGTAAATAGTCAACAGTGCAATAGACTCAATACTTGAAATGTGCAATTCACTTGTATTTTTATTTTTTATTCCTATTTATTCTATTTATCCCCTTTGTATATTTTATTTATATTTGTCTCTGTATTTATATATGTGTGTGTGTGTGTATGTGTGTATATATATATATATATATATATATATATATATATAGAGTGCTCAGTGAATACCTCAGGCAGCAGAAACCCAAGAAAGAGGAGGGAGACGAGGAACCATCATGGAAGGACAGGCCCCTGCACGGTATGTACCACCGGCAGATAGAGGAGGTGGCTGATATCCAGAAATCCTACCAGTGGCTGGACAAAGCTGGACTGAAAGACAGCACAGAGGCACTAATCATGGCAGCACAAGAACAAGCTCTGAGTACAAGATCCATAGAGGCTGGGGTCTATCACACCAGGCAAGACCCCAGGTGCAGGCTGTGTAAAGATGCCCCAGAGACAATCCAGCACATAACAGCAGGGTGCAAGATGCTAGCAGGCAAGGCATACATGGAACGCCATAACCAAGTGGCCGGCATAGTGTACAGGAACATCTGTGCCGAGTATAACCTAGAAGTCCCGAGGTCAAAATGGGAGATGCCCCCAAGGGTGGTGGAGAATGACCGAGCTAAGATCCTGTGGGACTTCCAGATACAGACGGACAAAATGGTGGTGGCTAACCAACCATAGTGGTGGTAGACAAACAGAAGAAGACGGCCGTAGTGATCGATGTAGCGGTTCCCAATGACAGCAATATCAGGAAGAAGGAACACGAGAAGCTGGAGAAATACCAAGGGCTCAGAGAAGAGCTCGAGAGGATGTGGAGGGTGAAGGTAACGGTGGTCCCCGTGGTAATCGGAGCACTAGGTGCGGTGACTCCCAAGCTAGGCGAGTGGCTCCAGCAGATCCCGGGAAAAACATCGGAGATCTCTGTCCAGAAGAGCGCAGTCCTGGGAACAGCTAAGATACTGCGCAGGACCCTCAAGCTCCCAGGCCTCTGGTAGAGGACCCGAGCTTGAAGGATAAACCGCCCGCAGGGGCGTGCTGGGTGTTTTTTTTTTTTTTTTTATATATAACAATTCTGTAACTGTAACTTCGGTCGTTGCTGTGCTTTTTTTTGGAAGTCGAATTTCCCAGAGGAACCCACCCGAGGGATTAATAAAGTTCTATCTTATCTTATCTTATCTCTCTTAAATAAACATCAACTAATTTATATCTCTTCTCGTGTACTCGTTTAGCAGTTTGTGATGATCCTTTGTAAACTCTGATTATTATTAGAGCTCAGATCTAAGCTCTTCCAGTTGTTAAACTGTTGACTTTTCCATGGCTTATATTCCAACGGAGGACTGGAGATATTCGTCCTCTTATCGTGTAGAAACGGCAGACAGAAACTTTTTTTTTTTTAAAACCAATCAAAGCATTGAACTAATTTTATTAACTGTGGGCTCACCTACAGCAAGCACGCTGAGCTGAGTTTGCACAGCCCCATTCTGTTTAACTGAGGATAATTAGATATTTACATTTTGTGCTATGAGTTTATTCGAATAATTTTTCGGAGCATAGAAACAATAGTCCAGTCCAAGTTGAAAGGAACAGTTTAACCTCCAGTTCATCACACTTTGACAGATTCTGACTGATGAACCAAAAAAAGGTAACAAGTCTGGCACCTCCTTGACAGCACCCTCCATCCTCCACTTGTCAGTGTCAGGTAACCATTTCCCAAGTGCCACCTTCAATTACTTGGGATATTCCTAATGATTATACATTGTGTGCGAATGCAAATGCGTGCCAAGAAGTTCCATGATATAAAGCTTGAGTCAGTTGTAGCATGACTAATGATGTTCCAAATGAAGGGTGGACTTCAATGAGTGTCTTAAAGAGCAGAAGAGATTTTAATTACTCATCTGTCTGGCTGCCTGCGTGACCTTCAGTCAAGACCTGGACAGAAGTCAATTACAGTGATGATGTGCTATCTTCATATCTGGCTGTATACCTTTTGAATGGGCTGAGTTTTGAAATGGCAGATTGTCAAAGGTCATTATAATAATAATATGAAGGTCAGGCGGAAGAAAAAGTTTGAAATCAAGTGTGCAAGAGTGGATTCTCTGGTCACATTATGAGACTGTAGAGTACAACAAAAGGCAAAAACACTCAGCGCTAAAGGTTTTTGATTTATTACCCTCACTTAAGCTGAGAGCAATCTGTAAAAATAAAGAAAGCTAGTCAAATAACACCGCAAAGTGTATAATTATTCACTCATACATTCATTTTTTAATCAGCTACCTTTGTCTATTTATTTCACTGTTCTGAGTGGTTAGCAACACCAACAAACACGCTGACTCTTGGCGGCATCACCACCCACAGCTGCACTGGGAGAGAGCTGTTTTACTCAGGAAGTCAGTTGCTTGAAGTCTATTTGTCTTTTGTAATTACCATTCAATAAAGGAAAACCCTTGGTAATTATCCTTGGCACTCAGTGAAACCAATCATTGTGAGTTAATGTAAACACAGACCCGTTTTTAAAGATTCCGATTCAGCCGCAAACACAGCAGTGGACGCCAGACCCCATCTGTGGCCCTGACCCCCTTGGAGAGCGAGGTTACGACCCCATCCCCGAGTTCAGAGTGAAAGGGAATCTTGCCAGTGTGGCGCCCCCACTGAGGACCGCATCATGTGCATCACTGGTAAAAGGATTGTCTGGGTCAAACAAAACTGGAATACTTGGGGGAGCTCTCAGGCGCCCGTGGCACTGAGGCAGCACGTGGCTTTAATTTGATCAAGTGGGAGGTGCGTGCCGCAGAGGCACAAATAAGCGTTTTTCACTTCCCAAAGCGAGGTTGTTTAAACTGTATTTGTTTGGACTCTGTAGGACAGTTACCTAGTTACCACGATTCCTTCTTCATTAGCCATACTGTAATGCTCACGGGGATGAGACTAAGGTGCATCATGATAGCAGGTTTTAATTCATTGATGATGAGGAAGTCATCAAAACTTCCCCGTACTTTTAAATCTGAAGACCACTGAAATCCGATAAACTAGCAATCGCACAAAGAGAGGCTGGAGCACTCATTGCACACCATCCGTCAATACCTTCCACTGACACGTGTACAATTCTCTACCCCTGCATTGTTGAATGTGTCTTGACGAGGGTCTACTATCTGAGCTTTTATCTCTCTGACGCGCCTTTGCCACTGACATTTACATGAAAGCTATAGGCCTGGCTGGGAATTATCTGCACTGATAGGAAACGTCTTGTAGTGCAGTAGAAAAGGAGTTGGAGTGCAGACATCTCTTCACTCTATAGCCTGGTGCATCACAGAATTGCTTCTGAAGCAAGTGTATAGGAATTCCTGCATACAGCACAGAGATACAATCACAGACACAGCTATTGGGCTGTACACAACAGAGAACAAGATGCACAAGATACACAACAGTTCTGTTCAGAAAAATCTTTGGGTACACAAGATACTTGGACACTATATCTAATTTTATATCTTTTTCCTGTGCACACCCATATGGAAAAGAAATAGTAAAAACTTATATGTGATTACTCATGAAAGTGGCCACTTTCATGAGTAAATCATATAAGGCTTACATGATTTACTCATGAAAGTGGCCACTTTCTCATTACTTTCATACATTGTTTTAGTAAGTATCCAAAACATACAAGTTTCATTATATAATTTTTCAAGGGATCTTATATCTGTTTTCACTCTTATATGCTTTTCATACAAGTTTCACACAAGACAGATACAAACTTTATAAGATTTATATATATCTTTTCCATATGGGCAGAGAATAGCACATTGTAGTTTGCGCATCTAATTTTAAAAGGCCCATATTTTACTCTCTTAGTTAAATTTCAAGAAGTGTAGTAAACACTCGAAATAAGTAAACGTGAATAGAAAAATATGACTTTTAGAGATCCATTAGGATCTGAGAGGTTGCCAATTAGTAGGTTCTTAAATACAACGATTGACGTCTCTGGTAGAACACTCTGAGGCACTCAGCAGTCATCATGGGAGCAAAATGACAGCTCACGGCAGGAAAGGCAAGCTGTTATTACTCTGAGGAATGAAAGACTGTCTTGAAGAGACATAGCCCCACAAAAATCTTAAAGTATCTCTGAGCGATGTGTCTTTCTTTGATTTCAGAAGCATCAAGAAATGAAGGACTATGATAATAAATAAATAAATAAATGAAAAGGGCTGGAAGACCTAGATCGACAACAAAATCAAACGAGTTCATAAGTTGCCCTAGCTGGCGTTACACAAAGCCGGCTGCAGCCGACATCAAGGCACAGCTCAATGAGAGTCAGCGCGAGAAAATCAACGGGGCTGCGAAGACTTAAGAGGCAGGGCTGCTGGGTCGCGTCACAGCTCAGAAACCTTTATTAAGCCATCAAAACAGGGTTAAGAGCCTCGGTTGGGCTACGATATATAAACAGTGGACTGCTGAAGGGCGGAGAAAGTTATTGTGGACTGATTTATCATTTTGAATCCAATGTACAATTTCTTCTTATGTTTACCCCGTTTGCTGAAATAATCAAATTACTCCTTATTTATACTCTATGTTCAAAATTAGCAACAACACAGAGAATTCATATAAGAATGCAAAAAGGAAAAAACAAGGCAAAACTAAGAACCTTTGACAGGCAGTGTACCAATTTATGTGAAACTCATGAGAATAACAACTAGTAGGAAAAAAGACACACTGCTAATTAGCTTCCTAGTTAACACGAGAGTTAGCATGGCAACCGATAAAGCAGCAGAAGCCATGCTTGACGGGAAATATCAGCATGGACGGGATAATTCTTTGACAAATTAAATTGGGTTCTTGTCGCATAGGGCTGAACGCGTGGTCATGTGTGCATTATGTAAATGTGTATACAGCATAAAGAGAGATGAGGAGTCTGATTCCTTCTGAGTGCGTAGTACATCCAGGGGCATTAGCAGGAGTGCGTACGTTCACGTACGTTTCAAATGCATTTTAAACACCCTTAAAGAGTCTAAAGGGAGAGACGCAGCTCTCCAGTCTTGCTGCGTGAAAAGAAGCCATGGGCTCGACAAAGCAAAGCTGAAACAAAACAAAACAAGAAAAACCTCAAATAGAATAGCATCACAAAACAAATGTTTATGAATGATGAATGAGAGAGCTTTTTGAATCAGAAGTGGTGCTTAATATGGAAGCTCTTTCTGTGTATTCATCAGGACAGAGGCCAACAAAACTTTTCTTCACCTCATTTATCCTGAATACTCCCTCCCCCACCCCTCTCCACCACCACCCCAATAATCATAATTGTTCAAAATTGGTGGAAAATTAATCTGGCAACATGTCTGTATGAATAAATTCTGTCATTATTGCCTCATAAGGGAACTGAATGAGGGAATTTACACTGCATCATAATCCAATCAGCTCATTAATTCTCACAAATGTCTTTTATTCTGCTGTTGCAAGGGAACATGTGTGACTGAATCAATAGCACATCCATACTTGCATTATGTGTTGCTATTCACACGAAATCATCGTGGCACACAAGGCCTTGAAATGTTTGTCAAATGAATAAAACATGATCCACTAACAAGAAATGTTAATGAGTCATTTTGCCTTGCGTTAAAGGGTTAATTATTTCTTATGATTTGTTTTTTGGTTCAGTCATCAGTTGCACTTCTTATTTGAGTTTTGTTTAACTGATGACCATTAAATACAGGCTTTTTTTTACTGCTAATTACTACTAACACATCTCCTAAAAAAACAAAAACAAATTTATGCTCACTGCTAACTTTATTAGGTACACCTTGGTTTGAGTACCCATTTTCACTACCTTAATGTTTTGTGGCATAGATTCAACAAGGTGCTGAAAACATTCTTCAGACATTTTGCATTTTAACATCACAAGTTGCTGCAGAATTATTGACTGCACATCATGATACAAATCTCCGGTTCTACCACATTTCAAGGTGCTCTTTTGGATTGAGATCTGGCAACTATGGAGGCTATTTGAGTGCAGTTGGATGATCCAAGCCTTTTCCCATCAACAGATATGCCTAATAAAGTTTTTCCTTCAAGGTCCAAGGTCCAATTTCAGCACTGCTGCAATTGTTAGCGAACGCCCTACTTTGACTTCTAGTGCATGCGTGTGAGTCGTCTCTTCCATCCTTCAACTTGAATTTCATTTAAGGAAGTTGCAGCTAAATAAAATGCGAGCACTGTAGGTATTAAGCAAAGATTGTGTTGGTGGCCAAAAAGCTTTTCAGCGGTAAGTTTGAGCATATTAGCATGCTGGCTGGCATCACAGCTGAGGTCTTTTGTGCCTTAGAACGCTACAGTCAAACTCCTCATTAAAAGTTGAATCCTGGGGGGATGAATTTAGTTGTCAAAACCCTGTGACTGAAAAAGCATGTTCAAGGTTGCGCTGATGACCTCATGTGTACTGCTCTCATGCTTGGGCACTGTGGGTTCTACCACTGAGGACTACTGTTTGGTTTCCGGGGGCTGTGAGACCCAGCTGTCATCACCAGTGATAATTCTTGACACGAGGTTAGGTCAGTTTGACATTTCCACGACTGTAGTCCAGAGTGAAAATGCAGATATAAGAGGTTGGAACTATTCTTCTTAACAACGTTGCTTCAGTTAATTGAGGTTTGCGAACTGATGATTTGATATCGTCATGTTGGTGTTGTTCCCAGATCATCATGAAAATGTTGTTCCAGGTTCAACATTGCAAGTGACCAATCACATTGTTGTGACGTTATTCTTTTGCTCGCCAAGCCATTCGTGCATTTATGAAATTCCAATGTTGCAAAGACAATATCAGTTCTGCTTACCATTTATTAAAGGGTTACGGTTAGGGTTAGGGTCCGTAATCGGCGGACAGAGGCGGTTTCTTGCAGCTTAAGTACAGTTTTTTGTTTTATGGCGGTTTTTCCCGAAGTCGCCAAAGAATGACGTCACAACATTCTGATTGGTCACTTGCAATGTTGATCCTGAAACAACATTTAGTATGATGCTCTGGGAACAACACCAACACGACGATATCAGATCGTGTTTTGCGAACATTAATTTAGACATAGCTCTTATAAGGTTCCAACATCATTGTCCTGTTGTATGACCCAAGTTGGGCCAAGCTTTAGCTGTTGGGCAGATGACCTCACATTTGACTCAAGAATTGTTTGATATACAGAAGAGTCAACTCAGTGACTACAAGGTGCCCACGTTCTAGGGCTGGAAAACAAGCCCAAATCATCACACCTCTTCCACCGTGCTTGATGGGGGGGCGGGGGGCCTGGAGCCTATCTCAGCTGTCATCAGGTCTTTGTTCTGATATGCTGTGGTTTTTATTAAATGTGGCGCTGTGTATTATGCCCAAATATCAACACCAAAATAGTATTTTAACATGCTAATTAAGGCCTGTAGAGTCTGAGATGTAGATCTGGGTTTTTTGAAGTTTCTCTGACCTTGGGATGAATTTGCTGGGACATCAACTCGTAGGAAGCTTGGCAACTGTCTTGAATGTTTCCCACAACCTTTATCACTGTAGAGTAATGGCCTTATAACCCTTCCCAAGTTGATGAGCATGAAGAATTGCTGCTATCTTTCCACCTTTGAATTCTGTTAACCATAGTAGTGTTTCACTTCCTTCAGGACGAAATTACTTGTATATGAACATAATTCTTCAGCATCAGGTTATGCCAACAAATCTAATTTTCATTTTGTTTTTGGATTTGAAATTGCAGTGAAAATTGCCAAATTATCTTGAAGCAAGTCAAATTGCTTTAGCTAATTTGAAGATGTCTGTATTAAATCAAAGCAAAAATATAATGCTTTCAGATGGAAAGGCTTTTGCAATGTGGCATCAGCTGCAGCAGAGATGTGTCACAAAAGACCCTTCTTTGTCATTTTGAGGTAAAGCAGAGGGAAAGAAAAGGAGGACAGAATCTGTCATTTTCAGGTAGCAGGGTGTTGATGCAGAACCTATTCATTTTGACCTACATAGGATGGGTCGTCTAGAGCGAGGTTAACGCTCTGGCACCCCCTTTCCAAGTGTCATGGGATCATTAGCATCCATTGCTGTAGCACTTTTGATGCCCCTGTCTCCAGTGAAACTGCACTGGGGGGCGGCCCATTTTCTAGGGCCTCTTTCAAAGTGGCTATTTCCATTCTGAGGATGACTCCCCTCTTCTTCTTCTCCTCCTCCTCTCTGTGGTTGAGTGCAGCCATGTAGAAATTAGATGAAGAGAAAATTGGAGCAGGGTCAGCGCTCAGCGTTGATGCCGTCGCTGTCATCCTCGCTGGGGAACCTTTACTTCGACAATAAGCCACATTGCACGAAGATTAGAATATATTTTAACAATGCAGCGACTTCGCTGGCAGACAAGATAATAAAAGAGATGACAGAAACCATTGGTTTGGTTTGGCAATAAATCGCTGACAGGTGGCGGGTAAGGGATGCTATGTCACTTGATTCATTATCCTGCCTAAAACACAGCACTGAAATAGATATATTCCACTTTACATTTATAAAGCACCATTCCTATTGAGTGTGTCATCTCTGTACAATGAAAATCTGACGCTTTTTGTTCATGGCGGCACAGAATATTGATTAATAGATCATGATAAACCCAGAGCGCTGCCCGCATAAACCCACACTGTTTACCAGAGAGTCTCCTGCTACATATAGAAATATATTTCACCACAGACTACCCAAGAGTTTTCTGATACAAGTTTAAAATTTCTCTCAGGCTTCAGATTGACTGCAACATTTGAGAATGTAGGGCAAAACAAGGCCTTGAAATTGAATAAGCTGCAGCAGTTTTCATTTGCATGAATGCCACTGGAACTGACTGGCCTGGCCTGTCCTTGCAGCATTATAAAGACTACACTGAAAGCAGGGGTATATTGCTGAAAACATTTCTACACCAATTATCTATTTGTTTTCATTGAGCCCAAATGTTAACTTGATTACACATAATCTCACAATAACCTATTCTAATTTCTCCCTTCGATTTCTTTGCTCTGATATTTTCGATCTTCTCTGCCACAGCACATCGAGTTTATATCACTCCTTCCCTCCTCTGCTTCAGAGTGCCAATGTCAGTGCCTCATAATGTTGTCTTCAAGCCTCTTTTCTCAACAAGCCTCTCAGATTTTCTCCAGTGCGTCTTTTTCTCTTCTCTGCCATTTCCTGGGTCCTTTGCAGTTATTCTATGTTTTCCACAGTCTGTCATTAGGATACGGGTGGAAAAAGGCATCATCTTCAGTCTAATTGCACATGCTTGAACAGTACAGTCAAACCATTCCTCCTCTTTTGTCTTCCTGTCTTTTACTACAGTAAAGTATCGTTTAATCAAATAGCACTTGAAAGTTTTCTTCTATAATATCTGCAGCAATTTTCTCCTTACTGCTGCTTTCTGACACAAACAACCATAGTCCTCCAAGAAATATGAGATCACAGTGGGTGATTATGTGGGGGGCATGCAGTATAATGTCAACATAAAGTGCCAGTGCAATAGTGACCTTTAGACAGCATGCCAAAACGGCAGGGTAAGACTGCCTTCTTAGACGCTGGAACATGCCACGTTGGCTCTAAAATATAAAAATATTGCAGATGTTTTAGAATTTAAACATTTTTTTAGTTGCTAACTTCACATGGTGCCATAACATCCAAAGCAATCAGAAGTGACTGAGATGTCCACATGCTCAATGGGGTGAAAAAAATATTTGCTTCTTAGTTGTTGTTTTTCAAAGCAGCTACACAGATCCATTGCTCTCACCACGTTCTGCAATTTTACTTTGGAGTGGTACAGGGAAATGACTTCCTTGGTCTAATGTAAAAAGATATGTGTGGAAGATTTCTGTATATAGTTCAGAAGACAACGCTAGAAAAAGGCCTCACATTTTTACATTTTCACTACTGCTTTGTAAGCAGTCGCAGACTATTTGCAGACAACTGTTTACCATGCAACCAAAGGGTGATCACAGCTGACTCCTTGCAACCAAAGCAATAGCAATAGCAATGATTTTTTCAGTGTGTCACTGTGCACCTCTTTGCAACAAGTTTCACCTAATGACTGGCAGCAACTATGTGCCAATAGCTTAAGGAATGAGCATTTTCCCCTAGTGACCTTTGGTTTCCACGGGTTCTAAGCCAAAAATGGTAAGAACCATTCAGGAACAGCAATTGCTTTTTACTTTTTATTATTTTTGAGGCATGATAACATTGCCAAGATACACTACTTTTATTACATCTGGACACCAAAAAGCTTTTTTTGTAACTTCTAGAGGTGACGGGAAATGTTTCCAAAATTATGGCTGCCAAATGCCCTACAGAATATTCAATGTGTTAACTCATTGCAGCTTGTGTCTTCATTATGGTTATTTAAAACATCCATATATTTAATAAACATGGTTTACCAGTAAAGTCTTTGCTTTTTAAAAGAATTGTTAAAATCTCTGGAAGAGGCTTTCAAATCTAGACATGATTACACCTAACTGCATTTAACTTTGTAAAACTGGTGTACAGTTTTATGAAGCCAAAAAATGTTTAAAAAAATGTCAAAATTTAATAACTGGGGATGATAGTGCTAAAAAATCTCGGTTGGCTCTAATTTTATTCATATGCTACCAGGATAGTTCTAAGACCAAATGTTTTAAATCAAATTCAGAAATGACTAAAATCATTTTTGACCCCTGAATTTTGACAAATATTACTCAAATGTCAAATGCCATTTTTCAGATGGCAACATTTTCATGAAACTGGGCTTGGATCAACAGAAAATGTCTCAAGTATAAAATAGAGCAAAACATTTCAAACCTTGTGAAATTATTTCCCTTTAGCAATTCATAATTCTGCAAAGTAAAGGTAATTTTTTTCAAAGTAATTAACATAAGTAACAATTTTCTTTACCTATGCAAGAAACTTCAGGGATGTGTCCTGGAGTCATCAGGTGTTTTGGGTCTCGCAACATCATACACCCTTGCCCAGGCGACCCAGCCGGGGGTGATCAGGCCCCGACTTGCGTACCAGTAGCTACCTACGGATCAGCCCTCTTAATCCACAGCCACCTTGTGGCTTTCTCTGCCGCTTCGCTGGATGGCCCTCTTCTTGGCTGCCCCAGCCACACCCAGCCAACCCAGGACTTTGCAGAGTGATTGTCCTGCAAAGCCCCTACAATCCACTCCTATGGGTTTATAGAAAGTCTTCCAGCCCCTTCCCCTGCACTACTTCCTGGTACTTTGCGCGTTTCCACTTGTTGGCCTCCTTGACCTGCTCTTCCCAGGTCAAGGAGGCCTGTGAGTTCCAGCATGATGAGAGGCTTCAGAAATCCTATGTAACCCACGTCAACTACGCACTGTCACATGAAAGGTGGGACCAAGACACAGGAGTCATGGTGGAAAAATAAATCAAACCAAAGACACTCACGGACCATGACACTTGTGTCTCATTTGCAGTTAAGCATTTTCCAGCCACATTGGTCCATTAATCAGTGCTGTTTGCATAACTTTCATTTACACGTCTAAATTCACACAAGGAGAAGAAATGTTCAAACTTTTGTGCGGACAGAGATTTAAAAGTTGGACAACAGGCACATATTGTTGTTTGGGGCCTGATTGTGACCATGTAGTTTCACTGTAGCTGTACATTGTGTACTTTATTCACGGATAACTACAGTAAATAACTATTGGAGTGGATGTAATCTGGGATTTTGCAAAACCATCTTTTATTCATGGTGACCTGTTTATTGAGTGGGTTGAATTTAATGCTGCTATGTTATCCACCCAGTTCTGGTCATTTATTTAAAATAACTTCTCATCCTGCTTACAAAATTTAAATGAAACCACACAGTCAAGTTGTGTGCACTAGAGGTTCTCTTACTGTACTAACGACTGTAAAGCAGCAGCTATGCCAACTATGTGTGCTTAACAGAGATTGCTGCTTACACAAATCCAAATTTAACTCTTAAAAACAACCTGAAGTAAAAGCACCACAGTAAGATAGCATTGTGAGATTGACAGGTGATCTGTGCAAAGTTCAGTGCAGAAACATCACAGCGTTGAGTATAACGTGCTCTGTACCTAAGATAAAAATAACAGAAGTGTGCAGACTACCACTCTTCCTTCTCACGTACCGTAGTCCAAAAATAATAAGAGAAAATTACCCAGCAGCAACAGTAAATAAATGAGAGTCTAAATTGTCACGTTGCTGGCTTTTTGCTTTCACTCGCTAATACAAGTTTTCCAACTGACTGTAACATGAGTACTAAACTCTGGCTTCCTGTTAACTTTGGTCAGTTGCAGTATGGGCTCTCACACACACAAGCTTAGTGGAGAGACACCAAATTTTGCCCTCTTGTATCCCAAACAACTCACAAAGTCATCGGGTCACAGCCTTTCTCATGGTTCGCTCCCATTTCTGTCTTCATGTCTCCTCAATATTGTTGTGACAGTCAACTTCTATTACACCACCATCAGAGTCTCTGCTTACTGGGTCACTGAAGAGGAGGAAATTACTGCTGACCCCTTCACCCTTTGTCCTCTACCTTTTGCTAGCTTTGTCTGTCAGACACCACATAGATAGTTGTGGATAGATTTGAATTAAATAGGAAGAAAAGACCATATTTTTATCAGTCATACAGCTACATTTTACATCTGAGGTCACTTCAGTAGTTAACCTTCAGATAAACATTGTTAATAATGATTTTTTTATGTAAGCTGTAGTCAGCAGCTTGTTACACTTAGCTTTACCCTGTATCTTATCATACCCGAGTGTCAGTATGATGTCAAAATTGATCTGAATGTAAGCAATAATGGATGCAGGCTGTATAGTGAGTTGTAGCTAGCTGACTAGCTGGCTGAAATAAAATGTAAATTATTTGTGCCATTGCATTATTGTCTCTTAGAGCAGTAGTTCCCAATAGTGATGGGATTTCCGGCTCTTTTTAGAGAACCGGCTCTTTCGGCTCGGCTCACTAAAAAGAGCCGGCTCTTTCGGCTCCAAACCGGCTCTTCAGGTTGTTTTGTTGCTGTAGTTAATTTATTATTAACAATAATATAAAATTATGCACAAAAGGAATTACTAATGTAAAAAAAAAAGTGGTTTTATTTATATATGTTTATATATGAATATATGAGGTGGCCCCTAGAGACAAAACATGTACAAACTCTAAAACACATTTCTAGCGTTAACTGAACTTCCAAAACAGAGCTAGTAGATCACTTAAATTACACAATTGAAAGCATATGTGTATTGTTTGTGTATTTATACACAAGCACTCATATATATTCAAATAATTTTAAAAAAATGTTCATTTACCTGTTACTACCACACACCAAATCAGGTCGTTGGTACTTGCTGGCTTGTGTAGCCACTAAGTAACAAAAGCTCAACACTGCGCCTAGCATTCTGGAGCACTTCTGTTGTCTTTTGTACGTGTTTTAGAGTTTTTATGTGCTTCTGAGTTTTTACGTGTTTTGGAGTTTGTACGTCCTTCAGAGTTCGTACGTGTTTGTACGTGCTTTGTCTCTAGGGGCCACCGTAAATATACTTTTATTTATTCACTCCACATAAAATGTGATAAATAAATCATATAATACAAAAACCAACTATTCACATTTCAACTTTTAACTATTTAAATTTTCAGCTTTTTCCTTTTAAACAAATTTAAAGTGAAACAACACAAAACACTGCAAACCACAACACAATTAAATATAATTTAAAATATGAAAACTAAAAGAAGATGCACATTCTCTGTCATATGGGTCTGCATGAATAAACTTTCTGAATCCTTTATCATCTGCAACTGAAAATAGTTGTGGATGATTACTATACCTTTCTAATGTGACGTTGTTGTCCCTGGCTCTCTTTCTCTCTCTCTCCCTCCCGCTCTGTTCCTGTGCTACTGCAAGCGTAACTAACGCCACTCCCCCCTCTTCCCAGCGCAAAGCACAAGGCTCGCGTGCAGAGTGAAGCGGAAAAAAAGTGCGAGAGAGGGTGAGAGAAAGAAAAATAAAAAACCACGGCTCGCGATAAGGAGCCGGCTCCCGTCGTTCATGTCAAAGAACCGGCTCTAAGAGCCATTTCGTTCACGACCGACACATCACTAGTTCCCAAACTAGCGTACACGTACCCTCGGGGGTACGCAAGTGGCTGTAGGAGGTACGCGTGGGTTGGGGTTGGAGTGCTGATCAAAAATTTTAAAAGCCGAGATTTGCGCTAATGCAGTTTTATGTGGCTATGAACACCCTCCGGTGTTCAGCAAAAAAATAGCTCTGACAAAATACATAATAATAATAATAACGGATTGGATTTATACAGCGCTTTTCAAGGCACCCAAAGCGCTTTACAATACCACTATTCATTCACTCTCACATTCACACACTGGTGGAGGCAAACTACGGTTGTAGCCACAGCTGCCCTGGAGCAGACTGACAGAAGCAAGGCTGCCATATCGCGCCATCGGCCCCTCTGGCCAACACCAGTAGGCAGTAGGGTAAAGTGTCTTGCCCAAGGACACAACGACCAGGACAGAGAGCCTAGGGATCGAACCAGCGACCTTCCGGTTACAGATGCGCTTCCCAACCCCCTGAGCCACAGTCGCCCCATGGGCGCGCATGGGCGTGACTTGCCCAGATGACTGACACCTAACAGTTGAAGTTGCCTCCAAGCATTCAGTGCAGCGTGAAAATGGACAGGTGGTTAACAAGAAAAAAAGGCCCTACCACAGAGACACCGGCCACAACAACCAATAAGCTCATATCTGAAGATGCATTTTCCTGTGACCGCACAGGTGATTGTTCAACAACAATGTGTTCGTCAGATTTGGATGCTAGCACGGATGTATCTGTGGTTACTAGCCAAGTGGCTAGCATAGCTGGAGCCAGTCATGTGGAAAGTGATGAAGTGTCTGATGCGGAGCTTCAAAGTGGGAGAAAGCATGACAGCTCGGACTGTAACACAACCTCATCAAAGAAGCGCAAATATGATGACAATTATATTTCGCTGGGGTTCACGTGTATAAATATTGGTGGATTTTCCCAGCCACAATGTGTTATTTGTGCAAAAGCATTGTCTCAGAACTCAATGAAACCTTCACTTTTGCGCAGACATTTAGAGACAAATCATCCCCATTTGAAAAATAAACCAAGAGAATATTTTGAGCGACAGCTAAAATCACTTTCAACAAGTAAAACCTGCATTCAGGTGCCAGATCTTATGAATAAAAACAGACTACAAGCATCTTACATGGTCAGTTACAGAGTGGCTAGAAACAACAAACCCCACACTGTTGTGGAGGACCTCATTCTCCCTGCTGCTTTAGATATGGTAGGGACAATGTTGGGGGAAAAGGCAAAAAAGACGATACAGTCCATTCCATCATCAAACAATACTGTCTCATGGTACATCAATGCAATGTCAGAAAATGTTTTACAGCAGCTACTTCTGAGCATACGCCACAGTGAATTTTATGCAATATAGCTAGACGAGTCCACGGATGTGGCTGGCCTGGTGCATCTCCTTGTATATGTGCGTTACATTCATGAAGGAACTATTAAGGAGGACATGCTGTTCTGTAAACCGCTGGAAGAAAGGACAAGTGCCGCAGATATTTTTCAAAAGCTGGACACATTCATGAACACACATGGACTCTGTGTGGGACAGATGTGTTGGCATCTGTACTGATGGCGCACGGGCCATGACTGGGAGACACGGAGGTGTGGTTTCGCGTGTGCAAGCAGTCGCGCCAGATGCCTCCTGGGTACACTGCAGCATCCACCGAGAGGCTCTTGCTGCAAAGGGAATACCTGTCCGTTTGAAACATGTTTGGGTTTGAAACCCTTTGAGCTGTCTGAACATTTGCATGATGAAGAGTACCTTACGTGCCTGGCTTATCTGTGTCATATATTGTCTCGTCTGAACGAGCTCAATCTCGGATTACAAGGCGTTTCTGCAACTATATTCAATGTTCAAGATAAAGTTGAGGCCATGATAAAGAAGTTAAACCTTTGGAAGAACTGCATGGATACAAACAACACCGAAGTTTTTCCTGTGCTGCATGATTTTCTGTGCTCTAAGGATCTCACATTATCAAAAAGTGTAAAGCGCGAATGTAACGTGCACCTTGAGGAGCTGGCGGTGCAGTTACGCCGATACTTCCCAGAGACTGACGGCTCAAATGATTGGATACGTCACCTGTTCACCGCCGTGCCTACTTCGTTATCACCGTCTGACCAGGAGAGCCTAATTGAGATCGCCACAGATGGATCTCTAAAAGTTGAACACGCTCAAAAGACCCTGGCGGATTTCTGGATAGGGCTGCGCACTGAACAGCCCGCGCTGGCTAAGCGCGCTGTCAAGACTCCTTTCGCCACCACATACTTATGCGAAAGGGGATTTTCTGCTTTAACAAACATGAAAACAAAATACAGAGCAAGACTTTGTGTGGAAAACGATTTAAGACTCAGCCTTTCCCAAATTGAGCCAAACATTGAAGAGCTGTGTGCCTCTGCTCAAGCACATCCATCACATTAAATAAAGTTCTGTTTAATGAAAGTTCATATATGGCCTTTATGCTCTCGACAAAACGGTGAATTCTAATAAATCTTTTGATACACTGCTAGTATTAAGTAGTAAAGTTTGTTATTAAAATTCTGTCATTACTAAAAAATATTAATAAATTCATTTGGTGGTGAGAAATAATCGACTGTGCAGTATTTATTTTTATGCATGCGGTATTGCAATGTATTTATAGACACTAATTAAGAGTCATTCGTAGGGGTAGTAGTTCAAGGGGTACATGGCTGGAAAAAGTTTGGGAAGCACTGTCTTAGAGCATCATTGACTCGTCTTGATTGGACTCTTTAGCGTCACATTACCAATTTCCTGAGCTTGTCAAGTTGTGAGACCAGCAGCCTTTGCTGGTTGCCTGGAACTGCCCAGAAACTGGCATCCTAGGAAAGCTGTTACTGGCTCTGCTTTCACTGCTCTGAGATCAGTTACCATCTGTGTGTTGTGTTGAAACAGAGCTAACATTAGCAAGTAAATTAGCCTGCTCTGATTAATCATCTTGAGTTAGGTTTTCTCTTAGTAACCAACTTACAGTCAGTTACTAAGAGAGTTGTTTTGATGAAGAAAGGATGTTAACTCCCACTATGTCTGGCGTAACAAACATTCATTGTGTTTTAATTGGCTGTCTTTACCAACACACTGTTATTAATACCCCTGTAGATAATGACAGATGATCATGTCACAGAGTGCTCAAACATTTGAAATTCAGAGTTCTAAAAAATACTTCTTCTTCTTCTTAATATCATTATAAAAGAAAGTATAGGTTTGTTATTCTGAGCTACCAAACTAGAAACATTGTCTCTGCTTACATTTCAATAAGTCACTGCATGCCACTGCAAGATACTAAAATAGCTACAGTATGTGTTAGTTAGCTAGATGTTTAGCTAGTGAAGTTATCAGGCAACGTAGCCATCAGGCATTTCCACTCAGATATGATATGTCTTGTGATAATTTAAGCAAGCCAGATAGTAAATACAAATAATAACTAACTCTTATAAATTACAATTATATACCATAAAATTATATACTTTTCAAAATCCGTGTTTTAAAGCCTGTCACAGGAGCAACAGAATAAAACAAACATTAGCATATGGTTACCAAGCTAGCAGTAACATGGCTATGCAGCATAACTCTCACAATGGATACTTCAAAATGTAATTTGATGGGATTTGAAGGCTAGTTTGCTTCCATAAAATAAACATTTTATGTTGTTTATGTTTAAAATAGATTGCAATTCATGTGTTTTAGCAGGAAAGCTAATATTAGACAATATTAGAGAAGTGAGGTTTAGGACTTCCGTTCACTCTTGATTTCCTCTAAAATTGATCAAATTGTTGTTTGGCCACGCAGACTTCATTAGATGATTTTCTTCCTCTTGTTGCTTTTAAAACACTAATGAAAAAAGTTGTTTTCTTTGTTTATGTGTCAATAATGTTGTGCTGGGAGTTGTTTGTTTGTTGACTTTATAGATTAGTGGTATCATAGGCAGGATAAAAAATGGACAGAAACCTGGTGTGGTGCATGATGGCTGAACCTGGATAAACCCCCTGAACCTAGCATAACCAAAATTTACAAATTTGACTTGATATTTTGTTCATTGTTATGCAAAACAGCCAATTGAGATCATATGAGGAAAGTGTTTACAGACGTCTTAGCAAATTGCCCGCTGGCGACCTTTGATAATAGAGTACAGGTTTAAGTCACTCGTTGGTTTTAGTGTTGGCTTGACCTATCAGACCCAGAAGTTATGTCCATCTTTTATAGTGTCTATGAGTGGTCTCCGTTTCCATTCTTCATAGCTACTATTCGTCACTGTTGACACTGGGAGTTGAGAAAGCCATTTGGGAGTGAACATCAGCACCACATCCTTTGGATTTTCACGGAAAATTAGCCCACAGTAACATAAAAGTCTCTCCTGTCACATTTTCACTTATATTAAATCCTTTCCCACACTGGAAAAAAAATGTCTAACACATGAAAAAGTTGCACAGAGCACATTTAAACTGGAGATTTCTGAACAAAACACTTAATGTTTGTGCAGTCATGCGAATCTAATGAAGCAATGTTTTCCAAAGGGATGCGTCTCTCTGAGGTGCACTCTTTGTGTGTTACTGGCAGGGAGCCATGGGCCCCCTCTTAACATTGTTTTAGTATTACATTCTAACAATTCTGATTTTACCAGACTCCACAGAGACCTGGTGGCTGGAAAACTCGGATTGCCTTCTATTTTTGGAGCTCAAAAAATGACCTCTAATTTCACTGTTTTATCAAAGTACCAGAATATACTGTAGGCGGGGAGAGGAAGGGAGAAAGAGAGAGAGAGAGAGAGGAGGAGGGAGAGAGGAGAAAAACTGAGTTGAAATAAAACATGAAGAAAAAGGGTGTAGCTGAATTACTGTACTGCTTAAAAAAAAGTATTATCACCATCAAATGTAATGGAACACCAGCAGCTTCCGCAACAGATGTCAAATAGCATTCCCGTGGCTGCGTGCAGACGCAGTTAAAACAAGCTTGTCAATTATAGCTTGGATGATGAAAGTCTTTCTGCAATCCGCAGAACAGAGTGGTGGACCACAGAGAGGCGTTGGTGGAAACTTCTCCATATGGAGGCCATGTGCATGTGGGTTATAGAGTCTAAATCACAGCAAATAATTCTATTAAAAAGCATCAGCTCGATATTTTTCTCCACACACATTGTTTTGCATGAATACAATGAACCTAACTATGCAGAAGATGGATTTTCAGTATGCAAAAATTTGTTGCCAATCCAGAGAATGCCTTGCAAATGAATGCCAAATGAGGGATTCTTATTAGCCAATATAGACGCAGTTCTTGTCCTGCAGCTGCAGCAGGCGGCACAAGGCCCTTGTCATTGTCCAGGAGTCAGGTGCAAGAAAAAGAAAAATAGTGAAATTAAAGATAAATCAAATTCTGTTCACTGGGCGCAGAGAGCTCAGCTGCTCTGCAGGAAATTTTAGAAATATTTCTTTCATTCTGCACCGGCGTGCCCATAATTCAGTGCTCCTCCTTGAATCTCTCCACGGTAGGAATTCACAAACACAGCTCGCTCCTTTATTATTTCTGAAGAGGGGTTGCAGAAGAAGGCAGCCGTGCGGAGGTGGGAGGGAGCTGATCAGTTTATCGGAATACCAAAGACTAACAGGTCTGTCGTTATGTGGAGGTTTTCGGCATATTCCTGAGACATGCTTGCTGAACCACTGGTGCCGCTGTGTACCAAATAGTAACATGCAGTTATTTGAAACTAAACACCTCCCACACATACGCACACAAAACTCTATGCCTGCTCCTTCTTATCTGTCCACAGAACCCAAGATGCTGTTAATTACATGGTAGTTCGATGATGTTTATGTAATTATCCTCTTTTGTTTTCAAAAACAAATCCGAGAAGTTCATCAAAAGGACCTATTTAAACAGTCACATTTGTTTTTAAAATAGCGGTAGGTCTGGCGGGGCTGCTGCTGGCTTGCTTTACGGCATGTTATTTTGGCTCTGCGTATAGTCATCGGGAATATTGTCTATGGACTCAAAAACAGCTGAGCCCCCCATTTGAAAAAGTTATAAAGGAATGATAATTAACCAGCAGTGCATCCTGGGAATCCATTGTCAGCAAAGAGGATTTTTTTGTTGTTTTTTGTGTGTGTGTCCATGAATTTTTTTGATCTATCTAGTCTAGGAAGCAGCTTTGATAAGCTATGCCTCCGTGTCAGTTTTAGCCTTTCGAAAGAATCGCTGGCCATGATGGAAAAGGTTCAAAACACGCCACCAAATCCCACCTAGCGGGTCATCTGACCCGTTATCTAATATGATCTAATCTCCCAGTTTTCCTCCTCTGGCAGAGGACACATGGGCAGACAGCTAAAGATGTCAGGGATATTGGATGTGTTGTGGTGGTGTTTGCTAGAGGTGTCTTCCTCAACTTTGCTTTGGACTCTGATGAGCTGAGGGACTGT
This sequence comes from Maylandia zebra, assembly GCF_041146795.1. Classification (NCBI taxonomy): domain Eukaryota; kingdom Metazoa; phylum Chordata; class Actinopteri; order Cichliformes; family Cichlidae; genus Maylandia; species Maylandia zebra. Next base: position 30,248,343 of record NC_135175.1, on the reverse strand, counting down.
TATTCCCCAGGTGACTCTGCCTGAGATTAACTCTGCTGATTCCTACAGTGTCATTTCCTTGTGTGTGTGTTTAGCACCAGAATCGGTAATCTCACAAGAATTTGTGAGGGTTTTTTTGTGGGATTGTTTTGTTGGGGACATTGTTTTTGCAGTATTCCTGGAAAACTTTGCAATTCGACATTATTTGTCTGTCCTGATGCAATCTTGAGACTCATTTGTCCTCTGTTCTTCAATGACAAGTTTGAGGAGAGATAAGAGGTTTCACCAGCAATTGTACTAAAACAAGGACACATCAGTATAATATTCTATCAGAAGTACAGAGACTGAAATGCTGCCTTGAATCTCTAGACTCAATTATCTATTGAATAGAATTGGCAATGCCATGATTTTTCTTCAGGGATGACTTCAAATTGTGGAGTGTTAGCACTTACTCATGATGTAGGCAAGACAATGGAAGGCAAGGCAGGTTTTTTATATAGCTCCATTCAACAAGTCAATTAATCTTACAGTGAGCCAATTATGCTGTAAAATACTATTTTTTCTTAGACTCTACTGGAGGAACTTTGCATGCTTCACAGTTTAAAATAAACCCTAGATCATCATGGCTTTTTTTATTGACCCATGTTTTAGGACACAATTAAAAAAATGTGTGTGTGTTTTCTTGAATATGTATTTTTCTTTGTTCATGTATAAAAAAAAAAAATCACCATTTCCTGATTTTAAAGGGTAAAAAATGTACATTTAGACGCTGAAGAGTCCACTTTGTATTTAAAATGTGCTTTAAAGTATCACTAAAGACTGTTTGCTTAGGCTTAGATAATCTTACATATTTCTCAATTTCCAATTATGTTCTATTTGTATACCTGCAGGTAGTGAGCGTAGATTCCTTTTGTGTGCATTTATTTTTTAAATATTTTTTTATTTACATAAAAATGTATATATTATATCTAGTGGTGTGAAACTGTGTTTGCTCCCTTCCCGTTTTCCTTTTTTTTCCTGTACGTTTGTCACACTGAAATGTTTCAGATCATCAAACAAATTTAAAGCAAACACGAAATGCAGTTTTTCTAAATGAAGATTTTTATTAATAAGGTGGAAAAAATCCAAACATACATGCCCTGTGTGAAAAATTGATTGCCCCCTAAACCTAATAACTGGTTGTGCCACCCACAACTGCATTCAAGTGTTTGTAATAACTGGCTAATCTTTTACAGCACCCTGGAGGAATTTTGGCCCACTCATCTTTGCAGAATCCACACGAGAGTGTTTTCAAGTATGAACCTCCTTTTTAAGGTTATGACACAGCATCTCAATCGGATTGAGGTCAGGACTTTGCCTAGGCCACTCCAAAGTCTTCATTTTGTTTTTCTTAACCCATTCAAAGGTGGACTTTCTTGTGTGTTTTGGATCATTGTGTTGCTGCAGAACTCAAGTGGGCTTCAGCTTGAAGTCATATCTGCTCTCAGTGAAATCATAAAGATGCAAAATGTAAAAAAAGAATGTCAAAAACTGAGTGCTTCGGTCTGAAGCTTAAACTTTTGGTTCGTCAGGATCACTTGAAAATACACTGACCTTATTATTTGACACTGGTGCTGTGTTTAATGTTCAATTCCATTTTATTTATGTAGCGCCGAATCACAACAACAGTTGGCTCAAGGTGCTTTATATTGTATTGCAATGATGCAAAAAAGATGAAAACTCTCAACAATTTATAGGATCCCCTCTGAGCTAGTGTTTTGGCAGCAGTGGGGAGGAAAAACTCCCTTTTAACAGGAAGAAAGCTCCGGCAGAACCGGGCTCAGTGATGGGTGAGACCGACTGGGGTGAGGGGAGGAAGATAGGATGAAGACACGCTGAGGAAGAGAGCTAGAGAGCATCCAGTATGAGCACCTATCATTGTAACAGTACTGTATATACAGAATATGAGATGAAATAATTGGATCCCTTTTACGAGAAAGTACATTTGATTCACTTTGGTGTTTTTCTGTTTTTCTTCCTTTTACACGAGGGCAGAAAATAGTGCCAGCAGCTATAAAATAAATTAGTATGATAGTTTAAATTTCTTTTTTCAAGTCAAACGGATATTGAGGGAACAGTTAGAGAGAGATGCTTTTTTACATTTCAATTCAGATCCCCGAAAATTAAAAGAGAAATTGGAAAAGAAATTGACTGGAGCATCACCTTTTCAGTATAAAACAATGGTGGAATAATGGGGCATTACCAGAAATAATAATTAAATAAAAAAGAAGGAACTGCAGCATGAACAAAAGATAATTAATTTCCGTTGCTTGTTGTTTGTAAGATTAATTATTGAAAGAAACCTGGAGGCTGAATAACACTAATATAATTTTATATACATTTCCTGGTAACAAGCAAAAGCAGGTGTTTAACTGGAACAGATTCGGTCGCCGTAGCTTAATCTAAGGACGAGGCGCCTTTCTGAGCTCCTTCCTGTAATTTGAAAGTAGACTCATTGGAGTTTGAATACATAATTGGCATGATTGGTTTACTGCAATTCACCGACAAAGATAAAATCCACCCCTGCAGCTTCGGAGTGACAGACTTTTCCTCGAACCCCGTGATGGATGGCCAGAATTATTTTTATCACTGTAACATAATCAGCCCGTGTGGCCTCTGTGTGGTGTGTAAGCTCTGTTAACCTAACTAAAAATACAACCATATAATATTTCATACTGTATACATGAAATTGGAGGTGAAAGATCATTTACCGTATTAAATATTCATGACTTATTGGGGATGGACTGCACACAAGCATCAGACATGTCTCGTACTAGCGAGGGCGCCCAGTTTACACAGCATAGAGCCACAGTTACCTCACATCAGACTATTGGTAATGAAGATGGAGCTGCTATGTTGTTTTATTATAACTTCTTCTCCTAAAAGTCCAAATCTGTTTTTATTTGTATTTTTTTAAAGCATGATTTTGATAAGCTACTCAAGATACATGAAAATACATGTGGGTCATAACACTCAAAATTAGGCTAATATGAGATTCTTTCGCCTGTCTCTAAAGCTTAGAAGGTATAACTAGAGGGCTCTGACAAATAAATTATGAAATGCCTGCAGTTTTTTGATAGAGATAAAGCAGATACAATATTAAATCCTTCCCAAATTAGTGGCGGATGTATAATTCAGTAGGTGGTGAACATCAGCTGGGCTGAAAGCAGGCACTAATGAGATGTGGGCAAACTGCATCTGAGGTAACTGCCCTCCTCTGTCTCTCTTTGTCCCTCTTTCTATCTTGCTCTGTCTTTTTCTTCATCTTTAATGTGTGCCTCTCTCTCGCTCAGTTTTTTGGCTGTATCATCCACCCCACAAACACCCGTAAACACAAATTTGCTGTAGGCCGTGTGTGCAGAACAGAGTGGGATGCTGAACACATGGCATAGCACAACAAAGATAGACAGTTTCATCAGAAACAGAGCCAAGTGTAGTGCAGCACACATTTTTTTTTTCATAAAGCCTCGTGTTCTTTGCCACTTCCCAAGTTGTTGCAATATTACCTGATTAACCATCTGAAAAGTACACCCCGTATGATTGCGCAAACACTGTGTTTTTAGTTCAGCACATATAACTAGAGATTTTTCTGCGAGTCTTTGTTTGCTTTTCACACCGCTGACAGAACCTTGGTTGAATGGTTTCTGTGTCCTAATGGATTTTTTTTGTGTATTGCAAGAGGCTCCATCACAAACCCAGCAAAAATACAAGTTTCGAGTTTGCACTTTTGCCAAAAAGACGTAAATCACAAATCAGAAAGAATGAAGCAAAAATAAAGAGCTCTGTCACCCACCCCTGCACAACACGTGTTGACATGCTGATTTACTATCAGATTAGTCGCTGAAAATGATGACAGTAACTGTGAAATACGGTTTGTTTGAGTGATATGGAAGCACTCTGGAAGGTGCCTCTATACAAGGGGTGTCAAACTCATTTTGGCTCAAAGAGCCCAATTTGATCTCAAGTAGACGAGACCATAAAATACTGCAAAATAAAAAAAAAAAAATATTATTTAGTATTTTATTGGCCAAAAAGCAAATACTCATACCTACTGAACCATCCAAGTGCACATTAGATGCTGAAAAATAAATGCAGTTTCAATGGTATATCACAGTTTTTCAATATTCATTGAGTGCAGTCTTATTGCTCAATCATACAAGAGTAAAAATAGGATCCTCCACGTGACTTTTAAAACTTGGCAGTTGCTCTGTGATTGCACAGGAGTTTTAGCAACTGATTGCAAGAAGTTGTAGTGACTAACTGGTCACTGAACATGCAACACCCTCCTCAACCTCGGGGTAACCACTGCACAGGTCAACTGATGGAAGGCAGCCTGTCTCCAAACAACTGTGGTCTGATTCAGACTGACTGCAATCATTCTCAGACAGAATGATGCTATTTAATCTATAAACAGACAGGAATGTTGCAATCAATCGAAGTCAGCCTGCACTGATCAGTCCATTTGTTGGGATTGTCACCTTGTGGTTGGTCCTGGAAATTCTCAACCTAATAGGGCAATACAACAAAAGAAACCTTTCAGCAGTCCAGTTGCCTTCAGCACAAATATTTATAAGGACTACCAAGTCTGGATGACTGATGACACACACAGTTTCAGTAAATGTACTACTACTGCAAAGAGGAGATATTGTCGTAAATCAAAGAATCAAGTCAGCATGGTTGCTTTAGTGTGGTGTGGCAAACCATCGCCATGGGTAATGTGTTTGTGAGTAAGAAGGCTGGAAAACTGATGATGATGATTCAGGCCTTTTTAATGAGTTCCAGCACAGTCATTTCTGGTGCAAATAAAATGGGAAAAACCCCAAAGTTAAACCCTTTTCTTCTGCAAAGCCCTCCGACAGACTGGATCGGTCCCATTTGCAAGTCATATGCTTGACACCCTTGCTTCAGATGCCAGTTAGTAGATTTGGTGAATGTATTCTACAGTACAGTTACTGCTGGTTAAATGGATTCTGCATCTCGAGGAGTTTTAGTGCTGATGTTACCTGCTAGATTTTTGAGCTAAATGTGTTCACATTCTTACACCAGTGTGGGACAAATATCTGAAACTCAAAGAGCCGCTACTCTTTTCTTTAAAGATTTGTATCAGGATATAAAAAGCTTCCTGCAGTATTTGCTCTCTTTCATTCCTAAGACCATCAGTTAGGTTAGTCACTATTTTGGACAATAAGGCTTTGTGGCATTTGGGGCTCCATTTAACGCTAATGTGATGGATGGGGTTGAGGTCAGGGTTTTGTGCAGTCGAGTCAAGCTCCTTGATACAAAACCAGGAGAAACATGTCTTAAAAGAGGTCTTTTTCTAACACTGTGGGGCCACATTAGTGTCTAAAAGGTTGATTTGTACTGAAGCATTGTTATGTCCTATACTCTTTCATTATGCTCCATTTTACATTGGCTTTAAAGCACTTTGAGTTTATGTGTAATTGTATAGCCTTCATTAGGCTTAACTAAGGCCAAATTCAAAAGTACAAAGTGTTTCCAAGCTAGCTCGAAATCTAATAAAGAAAACAAAGCAATAAAAATACTGCTTCAAGACATCCTTGAAATGTATCCTAATTTAACCCCAATACAGTTTATCTCCGGTGCTAACTCTGAATAAATGACGCTTTTGTTTGTATTGTCATGTTTTGGGCTGCCAGACCAGCCGCTTTCCCTCGATTTGATTTTTCTTGGAATTGATGCAGCTGCAAGTGTCAAATCCAAGCAGCATCTCATCACAATTGTGTGTGTTAGGATGGTGTGCACATTTTGCTCAGTAAAAGATCCGCAGTACACATGTCCTGTATTGTAGGCCACTGCCAGTAAGTCTCTTTCTCAACAAATCTCCACAGTTGCATTATCATATTCAGGCACAAGATACACAAACGCCTTCTCAACAAAACCGTCACAAAGTTTGATTTTGTTATGTCACTATGCAACGCCTTCTCAGTAACACTTTGTATTGTGTTGGTCCGAGAATGCTTTTCAAACATGTAACATTTTGGATCCAGTAAAACCAATGATCTTCTAATCAATTAGACAATATTTAATTCAAACTGGTACAACCATATTTTTGGAAAGTTTACTTTCATTTTGAAGTAATGCCAACATCACATTTCCAGTAAGTTGGGGCGAAGCCTGTTTACACTGTTTGAACTGAGCATAAGAACTGCTGTAGTTTTGAAAGAGAAATGTTTTCCCATTCTCGCTCGAAATAACACTACGACTGCAGCTGCAGCTCAAGGCCCCTGTTCAAGTATTTTTCATTTCCAAATGTTTTCACTGGGTGACAATGCTGAACTGTAGGCTGTTGAACACCTGGGGCCTATACTGCAACACAACTTGAACCAAGGATAGCTTTTCCTTATCTGGTTTCAATTACTCCAACATTGGCAATCAGGTTAAGCGGTTCCAAGATAGCAGTAATCAACTTGATTAATCAACCCATGCTTTCCCAGTCTAGCTATGGGTTGGGTAATACATGACCAATCTCAAATGTGAACAGGTCTATTGAGCAGGTAGCTGCGTCGCAAAAAATGCAGAGGTTATGAAACACAGTGGCTGCAGAGTAAAGCCTTTTGAGTGGCTAGAAAAGTGCTCTTTATATGGATAATGAAAAATTGAGATTTTGTAAGTTAATTGACCTTTGAGTATCACTGGCTTATCGTTAAGGCTAGAGCAGTTGTAACTCTAATTGCAATGTTTTAATCCATTAACGTAATGTGTTGCTTAGATGCACTTTTTATGGCACATAAAATAATAATATTTTGACAGGAGTTTATAATTTAAGGAGTTTAGAAAAAGTATTATATTAAGGAATTATAAGTATCTTTTATGCACAGTCCCCCATTTTCAGACGCTCAAAAGTAATTGGAGAACTGAAAACAGTTTCACAGTGAGGCGTGTTGCCTTTGTAATTTGTGACAATTTAAGCAGAAAAAGTAAGTCTTGAACTAGCATTTGATATTTATGTATAAAAATGGCACATCTTTAAGATTTCAGTGTTGTGGTAGTACATGAAAAAAAGTAATTGTCCAAATACTTCAACATGACTCTAACTTTGTGTGAAATGTGAAATGGCTTTAAAATGTCTGCAAACCAGCAGGAATCGGTATGTCTCATTGATGTTTTTAAGGGAAAGAAAAATATTTTAAACATTCTCTAACAACTAGGAACTTTTTTAAGACCTGCTCACCAAAGGACAAGAGATCTTCTAGGCTGTTTTTAAGAGAAATGATTGGTTTCCTAGCAACATTCAAACTTTCACTGTAATTTCCTTTGCTGTTGTGCTCTTGTTGTTTCTTTTAACTGACACATACTGCAAACATCAGCCCTGCACTATTGGCCAAAAACATAAAGTCTATTCTTGTTTAGATGGCTGTAACCCACCATTTCACTTGCATTAGTCAGTCTTGTCTATCCCATATGTTACCAGTGATGCATAGTTTATTTTTTCCAGCCATCCTTTGTTGGCTTTCACAGATTACATGCTTGTTTTAGACAAAAGTTGAAGAGACCTGAGAAGCGTTTAAAGCTGTTATCAACTTCTCATCCTTGTTGCTCTTGCCAGGGAGAGTTGTAGTCGTGAAACAAAATTGCTTCTGCACAGAAATAGAAAACATAGGAATTTAGCAAGCTGTTGTCGTCTGCTTAGTGGGAAAAGTTCAGCTACGGCCAACTCTTCTCAGCCAACAAGCTTGTTGACTGTCCACATGTCAGCCAGAGGTCCCTGGTCTCTCAGCTCTATAGAACATGTTGACTTGTTGTTCGCTGCACTTTCAGAACAGAGTCACAGGGAGGGTACAAAGAAAAAAGCACTTCAGGATTTGGAATCGTCAAAAAAAATTTAATTATCCCTATCAGCATATTTAATTTTTTATTTTTTTAGAGTTGGTGAAAGAATGTGACACACTATGAGGACATTACAGGTTGATATATGAATTGCTTTTTTTTCCTTTTACATCAAGCTGGTGAACGCTGTTCCTGACGATCTGCAAAAATAGCTCCTGGAAAAGAAAATGTGTAGCATGTTGTCCATGCGCTGCAGGGAAACATATAAACAGTTAACTTAACTGTTGCAGAAATCATTACCTTAAGGGACCATACGGGTCTGCATGGCAGCTGCAGAGCTTAACTAAGTACATTTACTCAAGTCACTGTACTCAGATAAATATTTAAGTACCTCTGCTTTGCTCAACTATTTCCACATTCAGCAACTTTAACACTGCAGCTTCATGCAACTTCCCAATCTCATGGGAGAACCATAATGGAGTCACTTTATCTGCAAATGAACCACTGAAAGTCCTGTAACACGAGATTTAGTGTTCAAAATACTAAAAGAGACCGCATAAGGAACAATTTTCTTGTAAAATAGAAAATAGCTTTTCTAAATAACCTTTAAGTGTACCAGAAAAAAAACAAACATTTGTTTGGTAAATCAGATTTTACAGCAAAAGATTTGACATCTGTCTCCAACTCAAATGTTTTAAAAAACTGTTAGTTGAAACTAAATAGCACACCCAGTGTAATTGCTGATGTGTTGCAGAGGACCTTAACCCATGTTGCGATATAATATGCTGCAAAATCCACAAACCTTTTATTTCTCTAATGAGAAAAACTGGCCGCACAAAAAGTGCCCCGCAAACAACTGTACAAGCAGATGTATTTACTGGCACACAGCCTTCACATTTGCCTTGCATGAATATGCAGCATTCTTTAGGATGTCACTGCCATCAGTGACCTTTAAAAATGAACACATGGCCATTTTTTATTTGATAGCTTTAATTGCAACAAAAGACCACAAACACATGCATTTACTGCTCCAGAGGACTCCGCGCATGCTGCACGGAAGCACAGGACAGCAACAAAAGGCTTTTATTTCAGTACTGCAATTACAGTTTTTTCTGAATGCTTAAACCCTAACTGTGATTCCTGTAGCACAATCTCTAAAACTATTCAGACTTATAGCAAAACCACTCACTGAGTTTGCAAAACTAAAAGCACAAAAACTGCTTTGCACTCAGTTTGCAATTTTGTAACACACACTTTGCAAAACTGTAGGCACAATTCACTGCACAACACTCAATTACCAAATTTCCAACACACTCCTAGCAAAAGTATACACATGTATGGCTATCATTAACACTAATTTGCCAACTGTCTGGCACACTTTCACATGTGAAAACTTTTTTAGATAATTAGTTCACTTTGCAATCAGCCTAAGCACTATAATACAGGTAAGCTGTGTGTGCGGAGTACAATGGAGGGAGCAGGAAGAGTGAGAAGTAGAGGAGGCCGAGGAAGAGGACGTGGAGGTGAAGAAGTAGGATGAAGAGGACGACAAGGACAAGGAGGAGCAAGAGGAAGACGAGGAGGGGGGAGAGGAAGATGAGGAGGGGGGGAGAGGAAGGGTAGGAAGAGTAAGAAATAGAATTGCTGATGACATCAGAGCTACAATAGTGGACCATGTAATCAACCGTGGAATGACCCTGAGGGAAGCTGGCCAACAGGTCCAGCCTAACTCGAGCCGCTACACTGTAGCAAGTACCATAAGGACATCTTGAAATGAGAATCGGTTAGTACAGTCACTTCGCACAAAGATTTGTAGCACTGCCATATGCCAATGAGAAACACACCAATACCATTGATGTAAAAATACTGAAATTGTACTTTACAGAATTGCTAGATGACCAGATGCTGGGGCAGAGGAAGCATGTTCACTGCAAACCAAGTAACCCATATAGTCATTATGGCGACTGCAAATAATCCTATACTTGGAAATAAACACTTGTGTTTGTTTTGATGTGTTTGAATACAGTTTTTTCTGATTGCTTAAACCCTAACTGTGATTCCTGTAGCACAATCTCTAAAACTATTCAGACTTATAGCAAAACCACTCACTGAGTTTGCAAAACTAAAAGCACAAAAACTGCTTTGCACTCAGTTTGCAATTTTGTAACACACACTTTGCAAAACTGTAGGCACAATTCACTGCACAACACTCAATTACCAAATTTCCAACACACTCCTAGCAAAAGTATACACATGTATGGCTATCATTAACACTAATTTGCCAACTGTCTGGCACACTTTCACATGTCAAAACTTTCTTAGATAATTAGTTCACTTTGCAATCAGCCTAAGCACTATAATACAGGTAAGCTGTGTGTGCGGAGTACAATGGAGGGAGCAGAAAGAGTGAGAAGTAGAGGAGGCCGAGGAAGAGGACGTGGAGGTGAAGAAATAGGATGAAGAGGACGACAAGGACAAGGAGGAGCAAGAGGAAGACAAGGAGGGGGGAGAGGAAGACGAGGAGGGGGGAGAGGAAGGGTAGGAAGAGTAAGAAATAGAATTGCTGATGACATCAGAGCTACAATAGTGGACCATGTAATCAACCGTGGAATGACCCTGAGGGTAGCTGGCCAACAGGTCCAGCCTAACTCGAGCCGCTACACTGTAGCAAGTACCATAAGGACATCTTGAAATGAGAATCGGTTAGTACAGTCACTTTGCACAAAGATTTGTAGCACTGCCATATGCCAATGAGAAACACACCAATACCATTGATGTAAAAATACTGAAATTGTTACTTTACAGAATTGCTAGATGACCAGATGCTGGGGCAGAGGAAGCATGTTCACTGCAAACCAAGTAACCCATATAGTCATTATGGCGATTGCAAATAATCCTATACTTGGAAATAAACACTTGTGTTTGTTTTGATGTGTTTGAATAAACACCAGTACTTGAAGTTTGGATCCCTCTATGCTTATGGATCTATGACAGAAGTATGAGCTCAAACTGACATAGCCTACCTTGTGCACAGAGAAAGCAAAAGCCAGATGTGTTTTGTATTCATACCATCAGTGTGCAGTTGGCGCATTGTGTGCTTAGTAGATGATGGCTTGTGTGTACTGTTTGATACGGAAACACCATTTTTACGAAGGTGTGAAGAGTTAATCCAGCTGTGTTTGCTTTTGCAAGAGAACTACAATGTTTTGATTATTGGGTGACAGGTTTTCTTATTTGTGTGAAGAGTTTTGCAAAATTAGCCAATAGTTACAAAAAATGTGCTTAAGCATACAGAAAAAACTGTAAGAACAAGCATAAATGTAGTTTGACACTGCAGCAGGACATTTTTCAGCAAATCAACATTTAATGATGGTACTTTTAAGAATTTGACTTCATAAAGCATTACGCATTGTTAAGGATATGTTGTCTCCATTAAAGCAATGATTTTTTTTGCAAAATGAATTGCAAAAATAAATAAAACAGAAAAGGAGAAATATGATGCCAAACATTTGTTTCCAGTGTTGGTTATTAAAAAGCATTTCAAATGTAATAATGTCTGAAATATTTAGATTTCAAAGCTTTAGTATCTCAAACAGACACAGTTCCACAAGAGCTGATGAAAATTCAGCTGTCATGTAGATACCGCCCTTCCAGCAAACTTTAATTTTTTTTTTTTTTTACAGAGAAATGAAGAAGCTTCTGTAGTGTCAGCTGTGCAAAACAGCACTCAGCCGAAAAATGTTGAATTATTGTGAAAGGTTTTGTGATTTTAACATTTTGCTCTTGCAAATTTTTAATAGGCGCAGCCCTGTGTGGCTGTGCTGACACCCGAAAGCATAAAGAAATAGAAACTTATTCTCCATGTTGCTCTTTGTGACTTTTAAAAGTCAGTATCAGAAACTGTCCTCAACCTGAAAGGTCACAGATTTTCATCATTCCAACAGACAATATGCTCAGCAAACAGCCTTGTATCCTGTCAAAGTGTCCTTGAATAAGCCTCCGAACCCCTGCTTGCTCACTCACTGCGAGCCACTCTGAATATGAACATCAGCTAAATGCCTCAAATGCAAATGCATACTATTTTTCACTCAAATCAGATACAGCAAAAATGATGAAATTGTACCTCGTGGTAGTAATATTTTAGAGCCTATTTTTTCTCTGTTTGGAACCTGAACAGATTCATTTTATTTTCCTGCTCTGAAACGCTCGAATTTCCATGAAAACAGCATTTAGTAAATTAGCGAATGATCTTAATTATCTATTCCAATGAAATCTTGTTTTTCTTTTTTTTTTTACACCCAGATGTTTTACAATTAGAGCGCTCTGTAAGCAATCTAATTGCACTGTGTTTTTATTTGAAATCAATCAGATATATCACAAATTTAGACTGCTCGTTAGATGGTTTAGCTTATCAGTGGACTGCTTGCTCAGTTTATTGCAGCGCATTCCCTCACCATCCATCACATTTTAGCACCACTGATTATCCTGGCTGAAGATAATTACACAGCGTGTGGATACACTGCAAAGAGGAGCGCTAACGGTTATCGGCCACCTCGACAACAACTCTGGGAGGAGAGGGTGAAACAAGTGTCTGGCTCTGACCTCAGCATTACTACTGGGTCCGAATTTGTGATTTTGCCACAGAGTTTGTGCAAATGAGTTTCTAAATTTATGTTCAACCGAGCCACTCATAACTAGAAATGCTTTGCACATTGTTGTCTTTTGGGTAGTTCTGCAGTATTTCTTTCTTTTTTTTTTCTAAAATGTGAACTGGCTTTATTGTTCATTAAGTCCTGCCTGCTGCTTAAGGCTACTGAAATCAAAAAAACACTCGGCTGATTGTGAATGTGCAGTTTGTTGACAATTGAGCAACTGCTCAAAGGCTCCAGAGCATTTGTTCACCTTGGCTATGACCTTACAAATTAGAGCAATTTATCTTAAACTTCAGGTCTGTCAGAAATTAACTTCAAACAACACACAGCTGCCATTTCATGCCAAGAATCATTTTATGATAGCATATGACGCTATTTCCAAAACATTGGCTTGATTATTAAATAAAACAAGTGCAATCATTTGCAAATATTTTAAACCCAATATTTTTAGGTGAAATAATTCAAAGAAACATCAGATTTTTAAAATGAGAAATGTTATTGGCCATTTTAAAGCTGATACTAGAATGTCAGTGTTTGAGAACTGAGGGGATTGACTGGTGTAGCAAAACACATATATTTATATGATTTATCAGACCTATCTGGGTTTGTTTGTGAATTTACTGTAAATTATATCTGCTTTAGGGTGTGAAATGCTGACAGGCTGGTGGCAGCTACAGTATGTAAGAAAACATTATAAGCAATCAAGTTAATATTTCGGCCCCCAATTCTCTCTCCTCCAGCGCTTGCAATTAGTTCAAAATGCCGCAGCACGCCTCTTAACTGGCACTGGAAGGCATGATCACATCACCCCTGTCCTAGCCAATCTACACTGGCTCCTTGTCAAATACCATATCGTTTTTAATCCTTTTGCATATTTATACAATTTTAATAACTTGGCGACTAGTTACCTAACCAACCCCATCGACATGTATAGCCCCAAGAGAGCACTTAGATCCTCTAACCAGCTGCTCTTAGTGCAACCAAGGCCCAACGAAAGACTAGAGCTTTTGCAAACGCTGCACCCAAACTCTGGAACTCTTCCAATCGATGTCGGCACGTAAGAATCCATACAATCGTTAATTTAACCTTTGAAGCAAATTAGTTCAGACCTCCACCCGGTCTGCATTTGTGCTACATAACTGTAAGTGTTACTGTAACTATAATGGTTTTTGTTGTCTTTTGTTGTAACCGCACTTGTGTGAAGCGCTTTGATGGATACAGGTCCTTTTTAAATGTGCTATAGAAATAAACATTGATTAATGCTGATGGTTTCATTTCTGTTTAACTATTAGAATACACTAACGCAACAGGTTTCATCATATATATATTTATAAGCAAAAATGCTACATATTGTATCTTTAAATAAGTGAACTACCACCACAAGATGGGAGTGAACCCTTGGGATTTTTTACTTTTCAGTCAACTTTGTTAAAGGTCCTTTCTATACAAACCCAGATAACTTAATAATTTGCACTTCATTGTATTCTGTTTTGTTTTCCAAACTGTCTGAGAAACCTTCATTTAATTAACCTTTACCTGGCATCATAACTGCGAGGACCTCCTCTGACAAGCTGTGACTACATACAAAAACCCCTCTGCTTCACCTTTACACATTAACTAAGTGACAGTAGCACTTCATTTTCTTTTCAGGTTCAGCTGAAAAGAAATAGGGAAGGTGGCTCACTGTGAGTCTGTTCTTTGTGTTTGGCTGTGTGAGGCTATATCTGTGTGTAATTATCGCCTCTGCCGCAGTGGCGGTGGTCTTGTCTCATTACCATCGTCGCTGGGTGTCCACGCTTTCACTGAACAGCATGATGTCTCCTGCCTCCCAGCCCCTTGAGTTAAGTACATGGACCCAGAGGTGTCCAGTTGTCTCTTGTACACCCCCTACTAAGTTCCTGCCACAACTGTACCCAAGAACCTGCTGCTATCTTGCTGCTAAATCGTAGCCCCTTCCTGCAAATAAGGCCCTATTTTACCTTGGATACAGAGAGTGATGCATTCACTTGGCCAGCCCTATTATTCCCATTGCCTATAATTCTCTCTCTCACTGTGCATTGTTTTCTCTGCCTCTCCCTCTCTCCTTTTGCCTTTTACTTTTTTTTTTGACTTGGTAAAGGGGAGTCGTTACCTCTAGTACATGATAATAAGACCAGTCTGAGGGAGATATATATTTTTTAGAGTAGACTGGCTCTGGAAGACAAGTGTCTGCCGCAGCTTAGGTTGCACGGTGCGACAGTTGAATCAGAGCTGTTTGGGAAGATGTGCTTTGAACTACTGATGCTGCATCAGGGATCTGGAACTGTGCCCTTGGGTGTGTTTCAAAGAACCCTTTCTCACCTCCAGATCACATCTGGCACCTCCAGCCAGAGCTATGGAGGTGCCTGCACTTGCTCAGTGGTAATTGCTAATGGTAATTACCAACCTTTTCTGTGAACCAAGAGGCTTATATAAATAAATGACTGGTGAGCTGGGCATGGCAGTTTTGCAGCAGCACCCTCATATCGCTAACGCTGTCCTTCACATTAATTCCACCATTGGGACCTTGACTGGATCTCAGGTTCTCTGGCTCACGGGCCACACCTATTATTTTCAACTGCTGAGGCTATTAACCAGTGCACTCGTGTGCTGCATGGTGGCAGTATTTAATTTTTTTTTTTTAATTTTGGGTCAGTACGCCAGTTCTCCTTAGTTCCCCAGTCAGTTCCCCGTCATTTACTCCAAAGCCTCATGTGCACGAATACCTCCTGACCCCTTTGCAACTCTTTTAGAAGCCATGCCTCTCAAGTCATTCTTTGAGCTTCGATGCTACACTCCCACCACCGATAGTCCATCTGCTGAGACTGGAGAGTCCTCGCTGCATGACTAGTTCCCCCCCTTGGGCACTCTCAACAAGGCCACCTGCACTGCACAGACAGAAAATGGCTGTAGTGAGATTTGCCTCCAGCGCAACCCCTCCACATCTAAGTTGGAGGCAAGTTGACTTCTTAAGACTGGAGGGATTCTGCGTTGCCTCCCACTGTGGAGAGAGTTGATGTGAAAGCACTAGAGAAAGAGACAGAGGGAGAGGGGATGGAAGGTGGGTGAAAACTGTATGCGATAGAAAGTGAACTGAAGTCTTTCCTAATTAGGCACTGGGCCTTCACTCAGCACATTTATAGTCTAATAAAGCATGGAGGGTATGTGGTGCACTGTGATTAAACAGACGTTTGCTTTAATACATGGTGGCTGGAGCAGTACGTAGGGGCTGGTTCTGGATATGTGCCACAGACATGAACAGCCCCTGCTCATCTTCTGGACTAATTATCCCAATGTTCTCGTCTTCATGATTTTAGCGCTCGGCAGACAGCAGGATGAGGCCCGAGCAAGCCAAGGCAGCCACAGAAATTGTCAAAATCATTTAATCCATCTCCCGAGCATGCTAATGTAATTGCTTTTTGATTAATGACGACGTTGGGAAAAAAAGATGAGCGTGCTGTTGTTGTTGTCAGATTATAGTTCAATGAGATGTCTTAGAGTGATTGGTTGTAAACATATCCCTTCATTTCAGATTTTAATGAAAGACCGCACTTGGAATCTTCATGAAATGTCATTTTTAATAATTATGCTTTAAGGTTCATCAAAACGTTGTAGCAAGGCTTTTGAACCTGCCTCTTCCCTCCAACAGAAACACTCAAAAGTTCCCTTTTCCTCTATGGCTGTTCATAAAAACTATTCACTTTATTTAAAAATGTATCATTATTATTGCCATTTCCAAGATACAGCTCCTCTTTGGGGATAACTATTAATGGTAGATGATTGGTGGTAGCTGGTCTCTGGAAAGCATCACACGTTGCACAGGTAGAACTTTCTATAGTAAGATGTAATCAGAACATTGAACTTATTCTTTATATAGGTGATGTATAATTTTGCATGCATGGATTTATTGCATTTTCTTATTCCACACTGCACTGATGTCTTCGTGTATTGGGAAAGTAATGCGTTATTCATGATCCAAAAAATAATTACACAAAAAGAGGTAAAGGATTTAGAGCTCTAAAAAAGAAATGGTACCGCAGAAAGAACAACACCACCATCACATCAATGATATGTGATTTAGCTGCTTTGGTTTCAGGGTCCTGATTCTGATGCTGACTCACTACCATACTGTAGTGGCTCAGTGGGACATTTCAATAAACTGAGCCATTTTGTCCCATTAGTAACACCTGTGCTTTTCTTGCTATAGTAAGTCATACTGTTCATTGAGCAAAAGGCCCATTATTCTGATTTTAAACCTTTTTTGTGCACATACAAGCAAAGTGTTTTCTAAACCGTTCTGCTCTGTTGGTTTATTTTTTTTCGGGGTATTTTTTCCAAGCAGGTAATGGTTTTGATTCTGAATACAATGCAGCAGCCCACGGGTTTACATATATTTTCACATGTTTATAAAAACTGGATTTTGTGACTGTTTTTGAGCAAATCCACATTACCTATATTAAATTACATCTTTTGTGTAATATAAAGTAAAGACTATGGCCATGATGTCTTAACCCTTTAAAGCCACGTGTATCGTATTTGATACATGTGTTTTTGTGAGTTTTTGAGACTTTTACATCATCAGCGTGACTTTTTTTACCCTCTAATATGATATAAATTCCATGACACATTTTTAATGACTAAATTGCAAAAATATGGCTAATGTAGCAAATGTGATACAAATTAAACGTATATATGCAGATTAAAATTTTCTATATTTTTATAGAAACACGCCATTATCAAAATATTAAAGATATCTGGCAGTTACTTCATGCTTCAGGTTTTAAAGGGTTAAATCTTCCTTTCCCTTTTGGTCCTAAAATATATAGTTTAAAAACTACTGTTCTGAAATATGAATCTGAATTAATGTGTTTCTGAGGCAATTTTTTTTCTCTTTGGAACTAATGGAGTGGAAAGAAATCCCATATTTATATTTTTGGTCTCTTTTTTCATCGGTTTGATTTTGTTTTTCTTGATGAAACAATATGTAAAACAAGTTTCAGGGGACAGAAAACCAAAAGCAGTCAGATGATCACACAGGTTTCCAAAGTTTTGCAAATTTTCATGAGAAATAAAAACAATTAACATGCGCCATCTTGTACAGATAAACTACTCAATTCAGCGTCGATCCATCCTTATCTTTTTAGTTCAGGGACATTTTGAAATATTTTTACGACCGCACGGTAGAAGGACTTTTACAAATGTAGTTCGACACATTTCTGGACCTATTTTAATTATTTGCCTTTTTTTCTGTTTTTCAGTACATTAATAAAAGAATATCGTTCGTCACTGATTTCTAAACCATATCTGTCTTGTTTACATCCAATCTGACTGCTTGCATTTTACTGTAATGAGAATTAATGACCCAAACTATCAATTGCTATCCTTTATGCTTGCCTTCAGGCAGAGCAGTTGCTATTAATTCCCGATGTAAGTGAAACTACAGTGGAAAGATGCAGAACTTTCTCATCACTCTGGCAGAATTCCAGTTCTTAAGACTGAACTGTTTTATGAACACTTTTTGTGGTGCAATAAAGAGGCACTGCAGTGACCGCAGGTTCTTTTACATTTTAACTCACCGACAGCTGCAGTCTTCTGAGGTTTAGAAGTGGAGATGTCGGCAGTATCTGAAAGCATTTATGCAAGCACAAGGAAGAGGGAGAAGCAGGAGGGAGGGACTGCACATGGAGTAACTGTGGCTCTGACAGACAGAGTTGAAGCTAGTCTCCGGTTCTCAAAGGGAGCCTGCCTATCTTTTGTAGAGACAGAGACTGCAGGCTACCACAGTCAGATGCAGAGCTCAACTACTAAAGGAAAGTTAATAGCTTGGCCTCCCTCAGACAAATAGCAGGGAGAAGACGAAAAGAGAGAGAAGGACGGAGAAGAGGAGAGGGACAGGGATGCGATGTGGTAAGGGTCCATTAGCATTCCTCCTCTCAACCTGACACTGACAGCTGACACTGACCCAGTGTCCAAGGTGAGCAGGAGACATGGCACAGGAAGCAGAAACCCCCAAGAGGCAAACCACCGTGTGTTTTTGCGCTGTTCTCTGTTTCCTTTGTGGTTGCAGTTGAGTGGATTCCAAATGTCACAGTTCTATGACACATGTTGATGACTTTGACCCTGTTACACCTCAGCCATACCTTCCCTTTGTCACTTAAAGCTGCACAAAGCAAGGAATTATAAACGAAAAGAATACCTTCTCGTCTCGGTTTCAAATCACGAAGGGATAAAGTTGAAAAGAATGTCTCATCTAGCACAATTAAATGCTTTACTGACTCACCTAAAATTTGTGCGTCAAGTGTGGTCACCTTTCGCTCGAACTCGAACTGTGTTGGAAAAAACTGATCCATCAATTCATTAAGTCTTGTTTTTTTGTTATAAAATAAAGCAAAATATAACTACCTTTTCCATGCTTATGCTTTAAGCATTCGTCTTTATCAACTTTTTTGCTTTTGTTGTTTTTTTCCACAAGTATGTAAAACGTAAATTACATCCCCACTGTTTTGCAGAGCCTTCAGTTTAATTGCACACATAGTACTCATCAAATGTTGAAAGGGAGAATATTTTAAATTTGAAGCCAGCAGCATATTTTCAAAAATGGGGACAAGGAGTATGTTTACCACTATTTCATCACATCTTTCCTTCTCGCTCCGTAGACTTTCAGTTGCTAAAGAGTTCGGGGCCTCCTTTGTCCCAGTTTTTGTTTTACTACAGAGACATGCTGTTGTATTACACTGAACTGAATTTAGATAGCTATTTATTTATTTCTTTTCTGCTGAACCAAATGAGCCCTTTTCAGAAATAAAGGCATTGTGTGGAGAGTAGCACATGCCGCTCCAACATCTGTGCATAAAGTTCAGTATTAATGGTGCCTTCACAGAGATTGCACTTAAAGACTTAGGTTAAAGGTAAAAATACACTCTACGTACTGTGAGCATACTGAAGCACATTTGAGCAGTTAGTTTCAGCTCCACTGTGACTGCCAGTTGAGTGACAGTGGAGTTGAACTGGGCATGGTAAACATGTAAGCCCCTTTTCCAACAGTACCTATTCGGACTGACTTGCCATGGATCGCCACAAATTGACTTGGATTGACTAGTTTTCCATTACGATCCCGTACTACCTAACGTGCGTGGTTGTCGTCATAGCAACACGTCCACACTTCCCTTGACGTAATTAATATGCGCCATGAGCACTACAAAAAAGGTGGACGTTGAGGCAAAAATATACTCGCTGCTTGGTCTGTGGCTTTTCTTTCAGACTTGGGGAACACAGCGTTGTTTTTTGTACCCAA
Organism: Maylandia zebra; assembly: GCF_041146795.1. Taxonomy (NCBI): domain Eukaryota; kingdom Metazoa; phylum Chordata; class Actinopteri; order Cichliformes; family Cichlidae; genus Maylandia; species Maylandia zebra. The sequence continues at coordinate 30,228,573 of NC_135175.1, read as the reverse complement.
AAAATGGCGAGTTTAATTTTTGTGAAGGAAACACTCTCATGACTCAATTAGTGACGCCACTGACCAGCCAATCAGTGGGATGCAGTCTTATGACACATTTTAGTCACATTTTAGTACCTGCTTGGATAGCTTGGAACCCCTGCCGAACAGGTACCTGGTACGACGTACTATGACCTAACTGAAAATCCTGAAATCGCACAGAGTTGATCTGATTAGATACTAATGGAAAAGGGGCTGTGGTGTCATCCCTAGCTGTACCTGATCACAGAACGTCAGTGCTTCCTCAACAGTGATGGGCGTTACTTTTTTCCAGTAACGAGTAATCTAACTAATTACTATTCCTATCGTTACAACGCCGTTACAGTTACTAACAAGAAAATGCGGTCCGTTACTATTTTTCAACAAACAGATGGTTGAAGCTGTGTTCAGCTTACCGCATTTTATATCAGTTGCACGGAAGTAGCTGGAAGTAATCTGGACGCTACAGCTTTAAGCGCCTGTGCGCTCCTGCGAATGGTAATCACTTTCTGTCCAACGATCACTTTTTGGCACAACACCTGGAGCTAAGGGGGCAAAACAATTGCATGAGTGCTGCTGTTTGACTGAGGAAGAGTAAAGTAGTCGTGGTAAGCCAATCACATGACCACTTAAAGACAAAGCAACAAGGTGATATATACCAGTTTTTAAATTGTGTCGATAGGCCACGTAAAACCAGAGTCATGATAAACAATATACACGCGGCGTTTTTTCCTCAATAGTTTCGTCACGTTTACTGTCTAAGGACAGCGCAGCGAGACCTCTCTGCTTATGAGCTAAAAGACAAAAAAACAGGACGTTTTAGGAGTGACAGAGAGAGAGAGCAGAAAAAGAGAGAGAGCGAGTTTTGAGATGTGAGAGATTTGTGACGTTTGGAGTGTGTAGTTAATGTGTTGTCTTGTGTAGTTAGTGTGTGGTGTTGTGGATAGTGTTGTGTGTCAGAACAATGAGGCGACTGCTGTCTCCAGGTAGAAACAGGAGTGATACACCTGCTGCTGTCAGACCTGCAGGTATCAGGCTGTGATGTTCTCCTTTATAGTAGACAGAAATTATTTTTTTGGAGTGGCACAAATAATTTGTGTGGCATCTTATTGAATGCAGAACAGCTGATTGTTCTGTAAATAGTTTGAAATGGTTATTTAAAAATCAAGGTAAAAGGTAAATGGATGCAAATAACTTTGTTGTTTGCAAAACTTGTGCATAGGATTTTAAAATTGACAATTTATATTTGCATTTAAAGTTATGAAATATGATTCATTAAACATGTTTGTGGTTGTTACGGTAAAATATATAACTTTTTCTACTCTGATTTTATGTTTTTTGTCTGATTTTAGATCAACTGTGTTAATACAGTATGTCAAAATGAAAACATGACTGTAAATTCAGACACGCGAGGTTGTGCTGAAAAGAATGATACCAAACAAGGCAAAGGAAATAGTTTTTAAAGGTGAAATGTAGAGGGAAAATCAAAAGTAGTTAAAAATGGCCGATTATACCCTGGACCCCAGAGGGTTAAACGTTTTTTTTTTTTTTTTTTAAGTAATGCAATAGTTACTTTTCAAGTAATTAATTACTTTGAGAACATTGTAACTCAGTTACTAACTCAGTTACTTTTTTTGAAGAAGTAACTAGTAAGTATAATTACTTTTTCAAAGTAACTTGCCCAACACTGTTCCTCAGTGACAACTGCATCATAAAAAACACCTTTTTAAGTAATTAAAATTGTGAGCTGACTGTGTCACTGCTTCCCCAGTGTGAGGCCATAAAGACATGAAATCCAAGCTCTGCAGAGCGGGCTTGTGTGCATGTGGGACTGTGCTGCACACTGGGTCATTAAGTGCAATTTAGGGGTAGGGGGATGGGGGTATGAGACGCGGCAAAAAAACAAAAACCTAACTATGTTATTGACTACTCATCTCTCTGTGTTAGCCCTCTGATACATTTACAACTTGTCCAGGGTGTGACCACATCTCTTGCCATTTGATAGCTGGGATAGCCTCCAGCACAACCGTGACCCTGTACTGGATATGTGGAAGAAACCAGATGGACGGATGCTGCAGACCTGCTGCCAGCTAATGTAGTCAATTGTAAGTCGTTCCACTAGGTATAAAACACTTAGTCTTTTTTTGTCCTAACAGTCTTCATTACTGATCCTGGTAATAAAGTTTTATGACTTGAGATTGTACAAAAGTGCATTGTGACCACATAAAGATGGACAAATCAGATAAATTGGGGATTTCTGGTGTTGTCGATTTGGCATTATGGATTAGACCATGTGTGAGATATAGACAACATGTCTACTTTTACATTTTTTCCAATCAAAATGAGATTCGCTCGAACACATTCGAAAACTTGGCAGCCAATGATAGACATCTGGGCTAGAACAGCAGGCAACCTCTACCTAAACAAAAACATGAAAATAATTATGTTAGTACACAGATTCATATGCTTCCCACTGCAAACATATTGTGATTATCTCTCTCTGTCCCTGTGCAGCTTTCAGATTTGATTTGAATTAGTGACTCCACCAGTCACACAGCGGGGTGAGGGAAAACAGGGACAGTGGGAAAAGCGACAAGTTTTAATTGGCCTTGCAGTGGTGTGCTGAGGTGGCTTCAGCAGACAAGGATTCCCTCTGAGGTTAGGAAGGAAAAAACAAACCAAAATGTTGAGGTCACAGGCTCATTCCCTTCAAAAGCAAGTGATTTTTTGTCTTTCCTTTTCCTACTCACAGTCCTTGAAAATAGCTGTGTAAAACTGAATGGAAATGTCCTTCATTCGGTTTTTAACAGTTGGGATTTCCTTATTTATTGTTTCATAGTGACATTGAAATACGCAGAAAGCCATGAACAGGAACTGATTGAACGTGTTAAGTAGTAAACAGTGTTTAATATTTGCTGAAGGATTGAACATAGGCAGTCAGAGTTCATATCCTTGAAAAGAAATATTAAAATGTTCACAAATATTTGAAATTAGGAAACAGGATAGAAGCCTGCCCTGGCTGCTCTGTGCTCAGTGATTTGGCCTAGATACTACATACTTTTAGCTGATACAGTGTTTAGTTTAGATTCTTAGTGCACTAACATTTGCTTATACGCACTGCTACAAAGTACAGCTGAGACTATGGGATCAAGATTCATCCTCTGGGTGCGATGTGATACTTATCAAATGTCATGTCAATCCTTCTAATAATTGCTGAAAAGTTAGGAATTTCAAACTCACAGTAGTGCTTATTTAAAAAGTATATAATTATCAAAGTGAGCTTCATTCATCTTCTGGGATCCATGAATGTCAAAAAGTCCAAAACCCAGCAAAATGTCTGGATATTAGTTTTGCAGTAACGACTTTAAAATGGCAATTTAAATACATTTATTGAGTCCATGGTTTTAAATCGGTGATTATTGATGTCCTGCGCTTATCAGGTTTCTTTGTCTTGATCTCTCAGAAACAGAAAGACCACTAAAATCCATTTTAGGGGATTCAGTGGTGTCACATCACAAGACTTTCCTCTGGGAGACTAGGGTTTGTGGACCATATGGTGCCATTATTTTTTCTGTTACATTGACACTTTGTTTCATTTTCACTCACTCAGTGGTTTTGTTACATTGGGAAACAAGACTACTTGGTTGGGTCATGTTACCAAAACCAAACCAGGTGGTTTTATTTTAAATAAACCTTTTTTGTAAAGCTTAGTATTTATTGTTCTGGCTTGATAACTATTTCTCCTGCAAAACAAACAAAAAAAAAATCCCCAGCTTTATATTTTTCCTCCCTTTATTATTAAAAACATTACATTTTGCACTGTGGACCAACTTCGACATTTTGCTAGTGTGGCTAATGCCATATCTGGCAAATATCGGGTTATAAAGTGCTCCAGGAAAGACTTTAAATCAAAACATGCATATATTAGAATAATGAAGTTGACATTATACATCCACAAAATTCATGGATGACATATACGAAGGTGTAATTTAGGTCACAGAAGAAAATGTCTTAGAATTAGTTGAACAGCAAACCTTATTTTCTGCATAAATTGAAAAGCCTGTGGGAAGAAAAGCTTTGGAATATAAGCAGGGGAATGCATAGCTCAAATATTTCCAACTGTGTGGCAAATATGACTGTTTGATGGCATTGTTGAAACAACATATAGCCACTTCATGAAATCTTACACAGTAGCAGTGTCAAGGACTCTTGAAAAAAACTGTCTTGACACAGTGTAAGCCAGCATGGCTGAAAAGACCCAGTGAGTCCCTACAGAAACTGAAAGGTCAACAGCAGAAAGTTACAGCTTCTCACGCAGTTTGATTGCCAGAAGCTTGATTCATTCTGCTTTATTCATCAGGGAAAAAATGACTAGATTCAGTAAATTGAATTTCACATATTGCCCTGACAGGTTTACATGCTGACCTGCTGCTCAAAACTAAAACCTATTGGCACAAAAAGTTGTCAAAAATGTTTTTTTTTAATCATCATCATTTATCATTTCAGAACACATCTTAAAAAAGATTCCAATTAACTTCTCTCATCTGTTATACACTCTGCAAAAATATGCATGTGTGTGAGACGATGGATGGGTGGCTGAGGGAGTGCGTCAGTGTATCTGTCCTCGATTTGAGAAAGTTGAACTATCTGACTACTGTGTTGCAAGAAAACGGCTGGCAGATGTTTTGAGGTCGATCACGAGTCTCAGAGAGCACTCCCCTCAGTAATTTTCTAGCACTCTGGAGAAGTCTGCTATGTTGAAATCAAGGTTCTTTCTGCAATTCTGAGCAGCAATCAATCGTGTTTGAGATGCCATATGTGTCAGGGATGCAATTAAGTGTGTATTTTGAGTGGTTTTGTGGTAGCAACAGATGACTTCCAAATGCCTCTTAGTATATTAACATTCTTTAAAGCTTGAGCTCACGTTTTCACTGTTGCGTTTCCTTAATGTCTTTGAAATGCTGAAGGTCAAATCATAGTAACACCTTGGTAAACACTGGTGAGTTATTCAAATTTTTTTGATAAGCTTTGAGTTTAGTGGGATTGCGCTGAGGGTTAACAGTGCAAATTACACCGTGACTCGCATTCGTGATTCTGAATGTCTTTGCCCTTGATCCCGTATGCAAACTTGTTTCAGTTGGAAATGAAAGGTACACCAACCTTGCACACTGAATGATGTGTAATGGATGTGTAATGGAAAGCTACTGTTTCCCATAGTAGCAGCACAGAATTAAAATCTGTTCTTGCTAGCATTAATATTTGCTATTATTCTCGAGTCAAAGAGTGTGAGATCCTGGTATAATAAGGTTATGAAAGAGGAGTACACTGACAGAGGACACTGCAAGATTCCCTGTCTCTCTTGCTCTATTGTAGTCCATATCTCACATTTTATACGAAGACTACAAGACTTGTGTTTTGCTTTCTATTCAGAGAACATTTTGTGTTTTGGGGTAAGGATAGGGCAGTCCATTCTATAAAATGCACGGATATCACTGGAATAAAGTGGTTTTGCAATAGTCTGTGCAGAGCTCTTCATTAGAGCACTTAGCTCTGCGTGCATCGTCTTTGAAAAGCTTGTCTCTCATCCCTCCCGAAGCATGAAATTTATGTATACAGAACAAGTCCAGCATTGACCCTTACTCCCATGTGCATCGACTACTCTTAATTTCAAAGTACAGGATCGCTGCGCCTGAAAAATTAGCATAATATTCTTCTGCGTCTATGTACAGCACGGAGGATTATTTGATAGAACATGTGCAGTATATGATGTCGTGTCTGCTCACATCAAATCACACATTACTCTTGTACACCCTGCAGCCCATACATTACTATCTTTTATGTGTGTTTTCTCTCTTTTGATCAAATGCTCTTGTCAAAGGACCGGACAGGTGACCCCTGGGCAACATGAGTGGAAAGCGCTTTTGGGCTTGCATGATTTTACCTAGTAAGGTGTTGTCTCTCTTCATTAGCCATGCAACTAATCACAAGTAATTCAAAAGTATTACGGCGAGGTCTGTGCATTTTTAGCCCTAAGAGCTTTTGCGATAGACATGACTATTACCACAGAGAGCATGTTTGTTGTTTCTCCCTCTGATAACCATAAGTTCCAATAAAAATAATATATCACCACTCAAGATATTAGGCATGATCAGGAGTGGGGTGTGGTTTGCGTAGAGAGTGCACATAATGGTGCAGTGCTTGGACGAAAGAGGGATGACGGATAAGTCTGAGTTGTGGTTTTAGTATAAAAACAGCAAAAGCAACCTTGCACTATCCAAAGAGGAATAAATAAAAGAATTTACCATTTTTTTGTTTTTATCAATTTAAGAGCGAGCGAGTTTCAGTTTTAAGTTGAGAGCATTCTTCCCCTAATTTATATCTCCAAGCAGGCAGAGGTGTTTTCAATTAATCTACCAAGTTTACTGCTCCATCTGTTTGTTCTCTTCTCTCCTGTTCACCTTCATTTTCGTCACCCCGCATAGCCAGTTATACTTGCTTTGTGAGTGCTCATCACCCATTTTCTTAAATTTAAATTGACAACACTGAGGCGCTTTTAACACCATCAGATCATGTTATTATTCATGCGGGGTGTGCTGCGTTCAAGTGTTGTGCGAGTCTGTAAACAACAAATCTCATCTCCGAGCTTTGGTGGGTATATTGATAGGAATACTCTCATTTAAAATTACAGCATTTGTATTTTTTGCCCTTTTTCAAGACTTTCTGACATCAATTTAAAAGCCAACACTGACAGAAATGCTTCTAAAGGTCTGCACACAAATATATTTTGTTAAAAAGAATAATATTTAACACATTTAGAAAATGCTGCATTTTCTCTTAAACTGAGAACTCAATAGGCCAACAACAGCAGTTCCTCTAATCTTCTGCAAATACAGCAAATTTCCTTGACTGGCAGGAGTTTTGTAATTGTTTAGTGACTTCAGCAAAACAGCAATGAAAGCAGTTGTGACTGTTGACTGGAGTTAATCTAAAACTGGCTGTAAACAGGGACCATAATTCACGATAAACTGCAACCCGTCTGGCGTTAAAACGACTCACTCAGGATTAAAACTGCAATCTCTGATGCTCCAAACTTCTACTTTCCCGGCTGAGCTAATGTGACAATGGGACTCATAAAGACAATATAGCTGTGTCCTGAAACAACTTCTGCAGCAAAGACGGAGTGACTGTGGCTGCAAATGACAAGAATGGAGTTTTGATTGTGTATTGACTTCAAATCTAAGTACTGAATAATGTTTTAACAGTGTGTCATTTATAATGTATAACAGGTTAATTCAAATTCACTCTGGGTCTGAAAAATACAACCAACATTAAAGTGGCAGTTCCTTTAATGTCCACTTGAGGCAGACTCCAAAAGTGAGTCAATCCCCTAAAACAGCGGTCCACAACCCCCGGGCCACGGACTGGCACCGGCCTGTGATTCATTTGGTACCAGGCCACGACAGTTAAGGCTCGGGTGTGAAATTGATGGTTTTCAGGGTTTTTGTCGTTTTTTTTTTTTTTTATGGTTTTTATCGTTAACTTGATTTCCCTGGGTCTTTTCCCATGTGTTATGAATAGATCTTTACTGTCTCTATCTCTACTGGTTTTATTTTGTTGTATTTATCCGCAACGCCTTAGAGGCTGGTCCATGAAAATATCGTCGGACATAAACCGGTCCATGGCGCAAAAAAGGTTGGGGACCGCTGCTCTAAGATGCCCATGTTGAATTTAACCACATTAAAAACACAGAGACATTTGTTTCTGCTATACTTACTGCTGCTTTGATAGCTGATAACTGATAGGCTTCACCTCCATTAGTTTGACTTACTGAACTTGATTATTTCACAATATTTAATAGATTCGTGATCCGTAATACAGCCTGCTGTAAAGTATAGTTTATCCAACAAGGTTGTGGTTCAGTTCTAATGAGTGAAATTCTACGTAACACTAAGTTTTTGTGTGCTTCAGTCATAATTCTTATGGATGCCAGTTGCTTACAAGGTTTACTAGCATTAGCTGATAATTTCGCACTCCATCCTCTCATTCAAATCATAGACTGTAAAAAAACAGGAACGTAGCTTCCGATTTGGAAAGTTGGATCCAATATAAAAGTGAAATGTGAATGAGAAAGCCAAAATGGCCAACAGAGTCTATTATATATCCCTGGTTAACAATGATTGGTTTACTTAATCTGGATAGCCACATGAATAAACATTACTCTAACCGGATGGTAGTAAAGCGTTGGGGAACAGAGTTTAACATACTTTTGTTCAGTAATATTGTAATGAGGATAACAAATAGTAACCTCTGAAAAGTGAAATGTGACATTAAACACCAACTCGAGTAATGCACCTGAGATAAGCTCATAATGGCTTAGATTTGGAGCTACTAATTCACCATTTTGTTCGGAGCCCATTTTATGTCCATTTGCATGTCCAAATTGTTTCATCAGAATGTCAGCCAAAGTGTTGGTTAAGGCAATTAGCAAAACAACAGGAACCTCATGCATTTGCACATCACTGATTACGTTCGTTGGAATATCAAGCAACTGCAGTTAGTGGAGCGAATTAAATATGAAACAAAGCAGCGTGCACCTTTAGATTGGCTCATGATAGCCTGATGAGGTTTTTAAGTTACAACCTTTTTAATCCAAGGTCACGCACCTTTTAGATTGAACAGATGGCTTCTGCCACAAACGCCCTACATGATACTGTCTAATTGGCAGTAACGCATTATTTATTGACCATTTACTGGAATGGCCAATTAGGTTCTTTTGCTGTTTGCGCTGATTTACAAAGCTTGAACTCATAAGCACCTGTCCAATTCCAAGTAATTACAATCACCCATCAAACTATGGTTAAAAAGCATATACACGGTTGAGTTAGAAACTCAGCTAAGCTTTTACTAGCTACAGATCTGCTTTGATGCCTAACAAAAGCTTTATGTTTCCTTTGAAAACCTAACATGTCTAATTCTACCTTTATAGGCCACATATCACACTAACCAAGGTACAACCAACCTCATGGAAGGATCTTTCGTAACCTGACAGCTCAAGGCAAAATATCATATGGTGTCTCGCTTTCCTTTGACAAGAGCTCTGCCCGGCGAGCTCCGGATATCACGCTATAGCAGTTAAGACAGGAGTTTGGAAGATGCGGAGGAGGGGCCCTCAGCGACGCCATCCAAGGCCCTGGCTGCCACCCGGTGTTATACGCAGCACGATTCCCGGTGCCTTGTCTTAATGAATGCCACAAACTGTCACTATGCTTCTCACGTCCCAGAACCCACTTCACTTTGTTTATTTATTCATTATCTCTTATGTTTCCCTAATAAGGTGGAGCTTGTGCGAGACATGCTGTCTGCAGAGGATCTAAATGTGGGCAATGTCTCGGGCAGCAAAAGTGCCAGCGTTGAAGGGTAATGGCCCCACCCACAGGCTGGCAGATCTAAAAGGGTGATTAACGAACACCCCAGGGAGAAAGCCAGCAGGGGTTGAATGCTTTTACATTACTTTGTCTCTGTTTCTATTCATCTCTTTTTCCCCCCAAACAGATTTACTCACTGTCTTGTTTCTGCTCCAGATGTGCATAAAGAAGTACGAGCAAATTGGTCTTTCCTTTGCTCACTTACATTGCTTCACACCGAGTTGCCGAGGTAATCATTTTGCTGGCAAACATGTTGAGATGCTGACAGGCAGAGCAGCTTCTATCAATCTAAATAAGATTCAGTGATGTAGCCCATACATTTTCCCTGCCTGAATGTCCTCCCCTTGAGAGCGAGCGTTCACAAAAGCAGCTAGTCCTCAGATGGTCGGATAAGTCGAGCTCAATCTCCAACGAAACATAGAGGCCTATTTTATCGAGCTATATAAAGGCCAGGTTGATGGGGTTCTAAAAATATGGTGGTCTTAAATTTCTAGACATTCTTGCTCTAATAAAAGGATGCAGCGACTCATTGTTCTACTTTTTTCCTGAGATGTGTTCAGCATGCCTGTCCTGAATTCCAATGGGGGGAACATCCTTTCCTTTATCACTTTCCAAAACACTTTCACTCTCCTTAATCTCTTAACCTCCCTTTTATTGCCACATTTCCACCATAGTCCTCAAATCAACTTCTCCCATTTGTTACATCTTGTTCCTTCTATTCTCAGCGAGCGGTGTGATGCATTGCACTTCTTGCATTCTCAATTGCAATCACAATCCGAGTATAATGTATCCTGTTTGTGATTGGAATCATGCTTCGGCCGTAACGTTCCTCTGGCAAAATGTTTATGTGTTTAACTCCAGATTGCCGTCTTGATCTGTATACACCAGATGCAGAGAACTATGAAGGATGGGGATGATGATGTATGATAATGGCGATGTCAAGGCTGGCAGAGAATTTCACACCAACAAGGATATTGGGGTTAAAGCCCAGATGGAAGGGGTTAAATGACTGTGAGGAAGCAGCCACCCCCTCCTGCTCATTTTGGAAAATGACAAACAAGCATACCGAAGGCAGTTAAAAAATGAAGGCCCTGCGTGATATCAGCCGTATTTCTTCAGTTAATCTGGTTCTTGTCATTTATACTCTTCATCTTCCCTCAGTTTTTACTCTTTCTGTATATCATCCTCATTCTGTCACATCCATCTGCTGGTCATTAGCTGTATTCTGTCACTGCAGGATTAAGGGAAAAGTGAAGAGCTTGAATGGTTCCAGCAGTTGCAATAACAGCCGAGGTGCCTTGTTTTCAAATCAGTGACCTTCATCAGACATATGCTCGTATGTGTGCGGTGCTAAGAGTGCTGCCGACAAGCATATGCAGATATGTGACACTTAATGCTCTGCGTCCCAGGCATCTGTCACGGCCACTGGCTTGTGTATGCGCAGGGGAGTTGCCATGTGGGTGCTTTGAGCTGAACAGAAGCACGTTGCATTGCTATTCTGCTAATGCTGCGCTGCCATGACATGACTCCTCCTTTTTTATTTTGCATGTTTATGGCCATCACTATGCTGTCATGCCAACACGGGGATGGTTGTTTGATCGCTTCCTATATGGCAACTCTGAGCTAGGCTGTTTTTTGGCCAGAGACAGAAAGAGGGTGAAATGGAAATATTGAAAAGGAGACTCAACTTAGTTCTCATTCAGTTAGCAGTGGGAGGAAAAAAGTGAAATGCAATTTGTACACTGAAAATTGGCCATTGTCTTCGGGAAGATTGTTCTATTCAAATTATGACATTGAAACGACACTGGTCTGAGTCTGCAGACAGACTGAGTAGAAAAGACATAACTCACATGAATAGGAGCTTTTTCACATGATTATAGTCAAAAAAGAAGAAGAGATGGAACCAAAATCATAATCTGGCAATGAGCGTGAGCATGAAATTGAAAATGAACCGAACGTGAGCAGAATGAACGGCACTTACTTTGTTTTACATCTCTTAAAACAATACGTACCGCTGATCGACTCAAGTCTTGTTTTCATGCTGATAAACAACAGTCTTTCTTTTGGGCAGCAAGCTCTCTGGGTGGCCCTACTATGGGCGATAGCCGGCTATGATGGCCGCCTTAACGTTTTGTTCCTAAACTGTGTTTTCTGTTCTAATATTTGCACATTTCCAATATGTGCTCATTGACATTTGGATTTCCCAGAGAGCGTCGAGGCAGGATGCCAGTCCCCCCTTCTCTTTTCCCCCAGTTCCCTCTGAGCATGAATTTATAAATTGAAAAACCAGGCAAAAATGACCTTAATCCGCTCTCCGTCATTCTGCAGGAAATGTTCATGCTCTGCAGGGACTGGGTTTACAGCCACCATCTGTTGCATTTTTCATTAACAAAATCTATTTCTTCATTTAACCATGCATGCTCAGACAATGCTATGGCTCCCATAACACCCCTAAATCCTCGATTGGAAAAGAATGAAAACACCAAGTTGCTATAGAGAACATGTTTTCAGATTAGAGCTGTAATTGCGAGTATAATGCAAGTATATTCATCAAGGATTATAGCTATGACATTTTGTATGTATTCAGGTAACAGGGGACAAAAAAAATCATTTAATGTCTCATACTACACTCAGGCTTTGTTTAATTGTAGCTGAAAGCTTTGCCGTTACTAGAACAAATAACTAGAATTATTGGTATGCCATCGTACGCCTCCAAGAGTCAGCGAAGTTATACGTTATATTCATGTTTGTCCAGTCAGGTAATAATTGTAGTCAAGAAATTAAATACTGTATGTGGGAACCAAGCATCAGTGTCACCAATTCAAACAAAGATGAACAATACAGGGTGGGCCATTTATATGGACACACCGTACTAACATGGGAATGGTTGGTGATATTAATAGAGCTAAGTCTGAATGGACCTGAGAGTAACATTATGCAGGGACTATTGTGGGCTCTCTTGGCCAGAGAATCTTACAATGCCTTTAACAAATAAGGGAGTTCTTTTGTTTTGTCAAGGACAAGGGGCTTGAACTCGTGTCTTCTTCATTATGGGAGAACTTCTCTTGCCACAAAACCAGTTTGTGCCTCAGATTTAAAGGTCGAAACAACACTAAATCATACTTTTTGTGATAAATGACAGTCTAAGACAACTACCGATAAAGTTTTGTTTTTACTGTGCACAGTTTATGATATTTTAAGTAGCGTATATTCATCTTTTCATGCCTGTGCCAAGTCCTCCTGCTCTCGTGGAGCAGCTCCCCGGCCGGCATATATCATGTCACCATTCCCTGATAGGTTTATTGATTTTGCACTCCCCTCAGCACCATCTCTCAAACTTTTCAACACCAGAACTAACTGAGACAGATATTTTCCAATTGCTCAAAATAGATCATTAGCCAATTGGAAAAGATGGACTTTAAGCCCTACAGATCTATACAGAAGATAAGGAGAGGTGGAAAAAGGAAAATTCAAGACAATCTTCAGCATACGTCTGTGAAGAGAAGGCAGAGTTTGCCTTTTGTTCCATACCCTGATGATAAATACAAGCAAGTAGGAGGGAAACAGCTGGGCAATGAGATGTTTGTGGTAAATATATGAGAATAATATCTTATCAGGATGATAATAATATGCAGCTGTGCCTGTATCTCTCCTGCAAGCATCATATCTTCAGATGATGGGCATGACAGAAACAGGGAGCATCTCAGCTTTAAATCCTTCATTAGTTCCCTATCACAGTGTCAGTGCACGTCCATGTCACAGGGGACAATCTGCCCTCTTGAATGGGCTGTGTTCTGAATGGTGTCTGCCAGCGTCCTCTTTCTTAGGACAAATAGGGTAATAATTCCATCAAAGGGAGAGGATGGGGCAATAAAACACGCTAGAAAGGGAGGGGACTTTTTAATGTGCTTCGTTGTTTCCGATGCAATTACAGCGCCTATCATGTGATGCCTTATCTTTCAGTCTCCATGGAGCCTACTCGCGCTCTGCCTTTCTCTCCCCTATGTGCACACGTACACGGGAAGAAGTGGAAACACGGAGCGTGCGTGCCAAAAAGCAAAGAAAAACAAGCAGAAGCCAAAGTGTCATGTTCAATTTTAATTTGTTTGTTGTTATAGTACAAACCTGTTCAACAATGTTCAGTGTAAGTTGAAAAAAGAAAAAAATAACACCTTGAGCCAAATAAATTATGATAGCACATTCCCAGATCACTTCCCCGAGAGTAATCTATGAGGATTTAAAATTAGGCTGCTCTCTATGCATACTAATTGCAAACAGCTTGGGATAAACATATGATTTCAGATTTTTTAATGTAGTTAGTCATTGCCATGACATTTTTTTCTGACTCCACTCCGACTTCAGGCAAGGTCTTTTCTGATCAAGTTAATTACTTTGAGAGGAGCAGACAGTGAGGCTAATTAAGAAATATGTCTAACTGAACTGTGGTCAATGACAGCCCTACTCCTACCACTGGGTTCTGACCTAGATCACTAATGCCTCCTATTTAGGAATTACCACATGACAAATATCCAATCAAACCTCCAGAAATTGCCCTCCATCATAGCGGACTGAACTGTCATCACAGGCAGGTTTCCTGGGTGGCTTATGAAGTCACCAGTAATCAGTGGAGTTCATGCCAAGTTGTTGATTACCACAAATTAAATGTCTAGAGGCCACTGAGACCCAACTGTGTCACCGATGGCCCCCAAAAGATGCACAATAAGACGACAGTGAAAATTATAATCAGTGGTATTGGTAGACAGCAAGACCTTGGCGAACTAACAATAAGTCTCCCGGCTTCAAAGGTGTCAGATGTTTAAATTGGAAAAGTTGCTTGTAATGACTTAAATGGAAAAACTATTCTCCACTGGACTCCTGTAGGCAAATAAATAAATAAAATCAAATTAATGCACACTGTGATCTCTGGCTACTGTAAAACCCCTCGCTACAGAAAACGCTGTAGTCCCTCAAACCTCTGGGAAGGCAAAATTGAAGATATTTTGTTGCTGATTCTGGAACATATCTGTTACATTAACATATTCTGGTTCTGTGGAACATAATTTCATTGTATTTCATTGTATTACATTGTGGTTCTGCAATACAACAATGTGGGAACTTTGGGGAACAAAAAGGGAACAGATATGCTTTTCTTTATCTTCTGGGCTAGTGTCCATCATTTTCATCTTTCTCTTATTTATTAGTAAAATTTAAAGACTTCTAGATTAACACGCACATCCAGATTTCATTTATGTATCTTGGTATATTTTCTGAAAAGTAGCTTGGAAGGTTTCAGATTGTGTCTGTCAGTAATAATGCAAATAGATAATAGCAACAGGATTGTAACGATTAAACTTCTGATAAACTGATAAAATTTCACTCAGTTTACAATAAACTATCAATTAATAACAATCCACTCAGTCTTATTCCCACAGGCTGGCCTGAGCAGGGGTTTTTACCATCATAGATGAGACATTTGCTGGACAAGCAAAAATTAAAAAAAAGCTTAATTATCTCTATAGAAATTCTTAAAAGGACATCTTCTTCTCCTTCCCGGTCTAGAATGAATGAAGATAAGAAGTATTTTTCAGCAGCTTACTTGTGGGTTTAGAAGATACAGCATAACACAAGGTTATTGTCAATGGTCGGCCAATCGAAGCTTCACGTTTCTGCAGAAGTTTCCTATGAGATGAGCACTGGCCTCCGCACTGACTGTAATCCTGCTTGTGGCTACACTGTTTCTTTTTTTTTTTTTTGATGAGCACAGTCAAACTTTACACTTTAGCACAAGACTCTCACATCAGTCTTTATGCAGCACATGTTATGTGTTCTTATCACACCCACAACCTGGGGGTGTGGGAGGCTGGGGGTGGGGGACTAAAAATAAGAAATCCACCTGCCTGCACATCTGAAAGCTTACAAGCAGCACGCTTTATTTAATCTGAACTGCAACTGATGTTTAAAAAAGGCTGCCTAGTTTTACCAGGGTTATGTGCTGTTTCAACTATTACATTACAGTTACTTCTCTCTTAAGAAATTCATTGTTTCAAGAATCTAATATATCACCTAATTAGTTTAAGAAGTGATACGGGGCTGTGTTTGTTTTTAGAGCACTATTTTAAGTTTTCGTGTTAAATTAAACTAAACATCTAGTAGTTGCGGGTTCATATTCTCCTTGGAGACAGGAAATCGGTACCAACATACTCACTTAAAGTCATGTAAAAAAGTGAAATAAGCTATTTCTGTAATGGTTGTGGAAACAGGTTTTGTGGCAGAACATATGAAATCCATTTAATATGTTCTGATACTCCATGGCTGATTCAAATGTGAAATCTTGTTTCACTTAAAAGTCTCTGCTTCTGGAAAACATCAACCTTATTTAATGGGAAATGAAAAAAAGGTCAAGCACTGAGTAATTTAAGACCACACAAGGGCCACTCAATCCATTCTGTATTTGGGGGAGGGAGAAACCAAAGCCGAGGTGGGTTGACTTCTCTGACCATAAACATGTTTTTTTTTTTGGTTTTTTGAGTATATCCCATATAGTCAGAGGCGCCAGTGGCCATAAAGGCAACTGAATTATTTATGAGCAACATTCTGGAAACAGCGGTGAGAATTCGTGGATAGGGTGATGCATGTCCGTTGGCCTTATTCTGTGGCAGTCCTCTAATGCTTTGATAAATGGCTGTTATCTACACCCTTTGGTGTATGACGGCCATCTGCTGCGGGCTCCTTAAGGGCCAATTGGAGATGTTCAGAAATCTGGGGCAGCTCAGGTGGCTGCATTAGAGGAAAAGGTTGCTGACCGTGAGAAGTCCGGCAATCTTGGTCTGTGTCGCACGGCCACGCTGACCTCCTTATCAGCGCGGACAGAACTCAGTTTGCAGTTTGTACTCGGAGGCTCGCCTCAGAGGGATTGGCTCTGAATCAGGATAGATTTACCAACTGCACTGCCATTTCTGCACACTCATGTCTGCCCGAGCAAAGCACCGCAACCTCTGAAAAGTCAACTTCGCTTTCATGAGCATGCACAGACTGTTACCGCAGACAGGTAAACAACACAGTCAGCTGCTCGTGCATCTACAGACATACTCATAGAACTGCAGGCTGGACTTAATAACGTCAATAATGGAAAATCTAGGCGGTAAATTAGCACATTTTCAAACCTGTCGACAGGAGAGAGATTGCAATTACATGCTTTAACCTACCAAATGTGGGGTAACCTTCACATATCCGTGCATAGATGCAGAATGATTAAGATTGTAGTGTGTGAGATTTATGCTTCCCCTGTGTCCATGGCTGTCAGAGTGTATCCAGGTGGGTGGATTGAGTAGTAACCGGAGGCAGAGAAAGCACTAAATGGTTAAGTAGGTTTGTTTGTTCCTTAGGGCTTCAGAGCCTTTTCTGGACTGAAAGAGATGAGACCACCCATGCAATTAATCATGCTGGTATTGGCATGGTTGGATACTGTATCCACTCAAGGACAGCTTTGAGATGCATTAGGCCGAGCTCTGCCAATCCCAGGGCACGGTTAGCCCAGGGGAGATTCACACATCTCCTTCTAAACCATGCGTTTCCCTGGACTTACACTCACCTACTTCTATTTGGGTAGAGCAGCTCCAGCGTGCCCTCCTAATGATTCGTTACTCTGAGCTGCTAGAGCTGTTAGGCACTGTCAACCTCTCCTGTCAGAGAACAGGAAGCTGATGTGTGTTCGCAGCTTCGCTCTTCCTCGTATCGACTCTGCCGCCAGTACTTTAATCATCCTTTACAATAAATCTCAATCAATTCAGCACTGAGGATGCGGGACACGTGCAGATGGCATGGGCTGATAGTCCTGACACATTGCAGCTCAATCAAACAGTGGCACAATAAAGCGCCCACCCCGCCGCCACCTCCCTTTCTCACAGGACAAGGATCTGTGAAGCGGCACTCTTGCTAATCTAGGCGATCATTGTGCCATGTAATCAGAGCTAGTATCATCGTCCTCCTTTTTTCCAGTGTCAAGCCTTGACAACGATATGAGAAGTTATTAGTTTAATAGGCAACATAAACAAATCACAACCACTTAGCGGAGAGATCATTTCAGCAGCACTCAGTGGACATCTTCTGCTTGATTCCAAAATTGAGACTGTGGTCGAGGGGATTGGGTTATGGCACGGCGGTGGTAAACAGGTGGCTCCATCGGCGGTTTGCCAATGCACGCTGCACCAAATGGAATAAAATGGCGAAACAGATGTTCTCCTGCGCTGTGCCTTGATTTGAGTTGTGCTCACGCTTTTAAAGCCTACTGAAGTATAGACTGTCCCTGCCATGGCTGACGGGCCTGCTGGAGGACTTGACAGCGGCTCTGAACCCAGTAAGTACCGACTCTGACTCCTTGCTGGGCATGGTCTGACAAGGGTGTCAAGCAAATGAGAGGAGCCTGCGGAGGGGCGAAGCAGAGAAAGAAACGGAGGAAGCAGACATCTGGTCATATACAGTGGGGCAAAAAAGTATTTAGTCAGCCACCGATTGTGCAAGTTCCCCCACCTAAAATGATGACAGAGGTCAGTAATTTGCACCAGAGGTACACTTCAACTGTGAGAGACAGAATGTGAAAAAAAAATCCATGAATCCACATGGTAGGATTTGTAAAGAATTTATTCGTAAATCAGGGTGGAAAATAAGTATTTGGTCAATAACAAAAATACAACTCAATACTTTGTAACATAACCTTTGTTGGCAATAACAGAGGTCAAACGTTTACTATAGGTCTTTACCAGGTTTGCACACACAGTAGCTGGTATTTTGGCCTATTCCTCCATGCAGATCTTCTCGAGAGCAGTGATGTTTTGGGGCTGTCACCGAGCAACACGGACTTTCAACTCCCGCCACAGATTTTCTATGGGGTTGAGGTCTGGAGACTGGCTAGGCCACTCCAGGACTTTCAAATGCTTCTTACGGAGCCACTCCTTTGTTGCCCGGGCGGTGTGTTTTGGATCATTGTCATGTTGGAAGACCCAGCCTCGTTTCATCTTCAAAGTTCTCACTGATGGAAGGAGGTTTTGGCTCAAAATCTCAGGATACATGGCCCCATTCATTCTGTCCTTAACACGGATCAGTCGTCCTGTCCCCTTGGCAGAAAAACAGCCCCATAGCATGATGTTTCCACCCCCATGCTTCACAGTAGGTATGGTGTTCTTGGGATGCAACTCAGTATTCTTCTTCCTCCAAACACGACGAGTTGAGTTTATACCAAAAAGTTCTACTTTGGTTTCATCTGACCACATGACATTCTCCCAATCCTCTGCTGTATCATCCATGTGCTCTCTGGCAAACTTCAGACGGGCCTGGACATGCACTGGCTTCAGCAGCGGAACACGTCTGGCACTGCGGGATTTGATTCCCTGCCGTTGTAGTGTGTTACTGATGGTGACCTTTGTTACTTTGGTCCCAGCTCTCTGCAGGTCATTCACCAGGTCCCCCCGTGTGGTTCTGGGATCTTTGCTCACCGTTCTCATGATCATTTTGACCCCACGGGATGAGATCTTGCGTGGAGCCCCAGATCGAGGGAGATTATCAGTGGTCTTGTAGGTCTTCCATTTTCTGATGATTGCTCCCACAGTTGATTTCTTCACACCAAGCTGCTTGCCTATTGTAGATTCACTCTTCCCAGTCTGGTGCAGGTCTACAATACTTTTCCTGGTGTCCTTCGAAAGCTCTTTGGTCTTGGCCATGGCGGAGTTTGGAGTCTGACTGTTTGAGGCTGTGGACAGGTGTCTTTTATACAGATGATGAGTTCAAACAGGTGCCATTCATACAGGTAACGAGTGGGGGACAGAAAAGCTTCTTACAGAAGACGTTACAGGTCTGTGAGAGCCAGAGATTTTCCTTGTTTGAGGTGACCAAATACTTATTTTCCACCCTAATTTACGAATAAATTCTTTACAAATCCTACCATATGAATTCATGGATTTTTTTTTCACATTCTGTCTCTCACAGTTGAAGTGTACCTCTGGTGCAAATTACTGACCTCTGTCATCATTTTAAGTGGGGGAACTTGCACAATCGGTGGCTGACACTGCGGCGTGCAGCCCGGATCTCAGCTGACCCTTCTCACCCTGGACACAGTCTGTTTGACCTGCTCCCCTCAGGCAGGAGGCTCCGGTCCATTCGCACCAGAACCTCTCGCCATAAGAACAGTTTCTTCCCCTCTGCTGTTGGACACATGAACAATAACCACATGATTGTCCCCGCCACTAACACATGACCCTACGCTGTGTCACTGCATCATTTCATGTTTGGCACTGATCACCACCTGCACTCATGTATATATCTTTCTACGTAGCACTCATAATTCTTATTCTCATGTATATATCTCATGTATATCTCATGCACATATCTTTCTTTCTACATAGCACTTTAATTCTTATTGTCTGCACTGAAGCACCGCAGCAATTTCCTAATGTTGTAAACCTCAACATCTGGCAATAAACCCATTCTGATTCTGATTCTGATTCTGACTAAATACTTTTTTGCCCCACTGTAAGCAATGCAGCTGATCCGAGACATGCAGTGAAAGAGAGGGAAACGTGAACAGAATTCGCTGCCTACGTGATGCAGAGCTGCTTATGTCGGTGTGTCTCGGCTGCAGGCCGGTCAGATGTTTAGATGCCTTTGCCACAATCATTGACCTCTTCCCTCTGAGGCAATCAAACTGCATTTAACAGTAGCTGGAGAAGTAGTAAATCTGCATGACAGTGAGTCAGTAATAACATTTACAGGCAGAGATGAGTCACTCTCAGCCTGGAAGGTTATCGCAACACTCCTCCCACAGCAGCGACAGTTGCAGCAGAAGAGAGTGGATGATCAACTAATAATTGCCATTTTGGTTTTGATATGCTTTTAAGAAAAGAGGAGGAGGAAGTTCACAATGAGGAAGAGGGTCTGAAAGCCTGTAATGACAGCGGCTGGTGCACAGAGAGACAGAGCGGGGGTGGATAGTGTGGATAGCTGTGAAATTGATGCGACCTTGAAAAGATCTGGAGACAGGGAGAGTCTGCCTGGTTATTACGGTGAAAACGTGTGTAACTAACTACCATGTTCAGCCCGCCAATGAGCACAGGCTCCCTGACCACGCACTATACTCAATTACAGGGGAGAGAGACGAGGAGAGGGCCAGCAGGAGAGAGGAGAGGGAGGAACCAGGGTCATTTTCCCCTTCGATGACCTTCAGACTAATGCGGCCCAGGAGAGCTGGCTATTTTCTGAATCTCACTGGAAAATGTCCCCGCGCTCTTTGAGATGCTTTTTTGTTTCTTCCCCATCCCACACGTAAGATGCAGGTGTTGGAGGAGAAACTCTGAGAGAGTAAACACGTCTGAATGTGTTAAACAAAGAAGAGTAATACATGCTGATGGAACTGTGTTTATTATCACATCTGGTATTCCCGCTACTTCATATTTGTTTAATTCACGTCCTATTCCGCTTCAGATAGATTAGGCGGCAAATGTCTGCCTGTACAGTTTTATATAAAGCGTCCTGTCACTCCCAAGCGGAACATTTATTCCTGCGACTCGCATTTTCCTGATGGCTGTTGATGTGCCTTCACACTAAGACAAACTAATGCACATTTATTTTGTGCAGCAAATAAAGTGAGTCTGATGTGAATGTGATCTCCATGAGGCAGTTATTTATTTAGAGTTGCCACGATTGGCACAGCGAGAGAACGTTTGGAAATGTTTGAATGTAATTCAAAGGGTGATGAAATTACTTTCTAATCGCAGTCTCAGAGCTCATGGCGTTAATGAACTTTGCCTTCTAACTTTGAAGCCCCAAACAGATTGTCCATCTGTACGATGCCATATGCGACTAGAGGCTGCTGCTGCAGAATGTGTAAGGCTCTGTATGATCACACAGGCTGTTTGTAAGAGGAATGTGTTTGTATATGAACTGCTTTTGTTCCAAAAATAAGACAAGCAGCATCTGAAGGGGGGTGGCACCAATTCATATTAATTGATTTATTGCACAAAGCAAGAAGTCAAAGCAAGTACTAGTCTGAAATAACATTTTGACAGTCTGGATCCCTCGACTCAAAGTAATTATTTATTTATGTGATTGTTATGCATGTTCCTTATGTTGCACAGTCATTCTCTATGTGTCGCTAATTAACTCTTGTCACTCTTTACCCTCTAACACGTGTCATATGATGGTTATTCGTATCCTTGGCATGCAGTTTTCTCAAATTTTTTCTGAAAGGTGGTTAAAAAAAAAGGTGCCACCTCATTTCACTGCAGGCCTGGATTTGTTTTGCACTTGTATTTTGTAATTATGTCATTTGAAAATGTTTTTACACCTGTGACAGATTGAACAACTGACTCAGCACCGGAGCTCTGTATACATATGTAATTAGCTATTGCAGGAAATAATTATTCAGTTTCGGAGACACTGCAAATGTGATAAATACTGAAGGAAAAATTATCCATTTAACTTGTCTCACTAAATGGCAGCTGCTCTCTTAACCAAATATATTGCACCAATTCGATCGATTTAGCGTATTTAGTACAATTGACTAAATTGATGCAGTTAGCTCTCATTGATTGGCTGTCACTGTCAACCATGGGCGCTAATAAAGCCTATAAGGATAGCTATTTGAGACACGAGAGGGCCGGGCCAATGCAAAGATCTACTCACACATTTCGTCGCCGCACTTTTCCCAGTCACCATTTACACCCACTGCTAACACATATACTACGGCTGGGCTAAATGCACACTGAAATGACAGGGACGGTAGAACATAATGGAGTAAGGTCATCATCAATGCCGACTTAAAACTCACAGGATATAATTTATTTCCTTGTTTTTATTTCAAAAGGCACAAATACATAATTATACCATGAATGCATCTCCAACATCTGGACAATTTCTGACTTATTCACCGGAAATGTGAAAATGTTGCATACCTGTGACAGTATATGGCAGCTCCTGTTTATTGAAGGGGTTTATTCGTGTTTATTCTATCTATCTATCTTTGCATCCATCAATAAATTGCATTGTTGTGGTTGTAGAGCCAAGCAGAGCCATCAAAGAGCGAGAGGCAAGGTACACCCTAGACAGGTCGTCAGTCTGCTGCAAGGCTGACAAAGACAGACAAACATTCACTCTCACATTCACACATGTGGCCAGTTTAGGGTTTGGCTATCAGTATCACAATTCACAGAAAGACCCCGGCCTGATGTTGGAATTGAACTCAGGACCTTCTTGCTGTGCGGCAACAGTGCTAACCATCGTTCCACCGTGCTGCATGTTCTCCCCGTGTTTGCGTGGGTTCTCTCCGGGTACTCTGGCTTCCTCCCACCGTCCAAAGACATGCAGCTTGTGGTGATAGGTTAATTGGATAATCCAAATTGTCACTAGGTGTGAATGTGCGAATGAATGTGAGTGTGAATGGTTGTTTGTCCCTGTGTGTTGGCCCTGCGACAGACTGGCGACCTGTCCAGGGCGTACCCTGCCTCTCGCCCTATGACAACTGGGATAGGCTCCAGCGCCCCCCGCGACCCTGAAAAGGATAAGCGGAAGCGAATGGATGGATGGATGGATATCACAATTCATGAAAGCCAATAAAAAAAATATAAAGTAAGGAGGAAACTGAAGCAATACCCTTGAATTAGTGATGTGCGATACCACTGATTTCCTTTCCGATCCGATACCAAGTAAAATTCAGGATGGTATCGACGATACTGATCCGATACCGATAGCTTCATAATGATTACAGGACATCAGACTACTTGTTCTTATTGCTTAATAATGCAGAATTATCAGGTAGAAATAAAAAACATGAAGTTGTGCGCTATTTGAACACGTTGCCTACCTGCAGCACTAAAGGACTCAGTGAAAGACGTCTGTCTCGCTCTAGCAGCACCTGGCTGGTGTTTGACGAGGTTGCCACAACACCTCACTGTTTTGCCACATGTATCGCAAACCGCGTCTTGACTGTTTGTGGAGATAAAATACACCCACACATGACTCCGGTTATGCTCAGCCATTGTTGTGAGTGCACACGCCAAAGGGCTGCGACACATTTATACAGTCATATTTTGCATATGACTAAGAAAGGTGGAAGAAGAAGTAGTTCCATCCAAGTTAGATGATCCAAATGATATAGTTTCTTTCCACTGTGTTCTTGTTAATGATAAACTACAAATTAACCCCAAATTACTAAAATGTTGATATTTTAATATGAGAATGGATTCTAGAACATAAATAACTGGTATCAATGTTTCAATATTGATCCACACACCACTACCTTGAACCAATGCTATAGATGTTGATATTTGTCTATCAGAGGAGGTCTGCAACTTCCCTGTTTCAAACACACATTTAAAAATCACTAGAGACGTTATAGAAAATGGACATAATTTCCATACTGGAAAATTTGAAAGAACCACAGAAATACTTCCAGACCTATAAACGTCTATTGTAAAACAGCTTTCTGACTTGATCTCTGTAAAGATTTTCCTGCTTAGTTTATGCACTCACTCACTTGTTTTGGGAATAAATGTAAAAAAAAGGGGAAAAAACGTGTTTATTTTGTAAGTGTTGGTCGTATCACGTTTCAGAATTGAGGATTATCTCTAACTGAAACTGGCTAACAAGTCATTAGCCAGTGAATGTGTGGTTTAACAGTCAGAGGTGTGTATCCTTGTCACTAGGAATGGGTACCGGTATCCGGTGCCATGATGACACCGGTTCTGACATAAACGGTAGTAACCAGACCGAAAAGCGGCGCACATTTCGGTGCTTTATTTCGGTGCTTTTTCTTTTACTGAGATGTCATACACTTTGGATTCTAGCCAATCATTTTACCTTTGCAAGCATAGTAGGCGGGCCCAGGTACGTAGGTTCCTTTAGAGCAGAGCTACAGATTAAAAATGCCCAAGGCGAAGCGGTCAAAAGTCTGGTTGTACTTCACAGCAAAAGATGCAAACTCAGCAGCCTGCAACAAGTGCTTTAAGCTGATACTGTGCAAAGGAGGTAACGCCTCGAATCTGATTAAACACCTGGCTACGCATAGCATTTTTTTAAAAGCCGAGAAATGCACCGTATTTGATAGCTTGCTGCGAGACCTCACAATGAGCACATCTACTGCGGGTGGTTTGCCTGTTATCGGAACCGGAGTTAGCAACATCCCCCAAAAACCCGAAGAGGAGAGTCCTGGCCCCTAGCCCTGCCAGTGTAGCAGAAATGATGACGGATGATGATGGCAGCAGCAGCCGTTCTTCTCTGCGTGAGTAGCTTAATGTTGTTCGTGTGTAATTTACGTTGAGTAGGCTAACCACGTTATTAAATTAATGCAGGTAAGGTGAACTAGCAAACATCATCATAGTTACATGCGGCTGTCTCTTGTTTGATGGCAGATACTCCCTTCACCCTGGCCAAAAAGGCTAAAATGACCAAAGAAAAAGTGGAAAACAGCTAAACATGAGAGGTTTTTGGACAAAGATTGTGTTCTTTATTCTTTAAGCACCAGTTCAAGCACCGTTTAAGCACCGGCAGTTTCAAAAGTACCGGTTTGGTACTGGTATTGGATAAAACCTAAACGAAACCCATCCCTACTTGTCACAGTCACTTTTTTGCAGCTGAGATGGTGGTGGTTCATAATTCAAAACAGAACTTCAGAAACTGGTGGGTGGCATCATGGTAGCTACATCCACCTTTTGTACTGTCTAAGGAAACCTCACAAACACAACAAGCTGATCCATGCAGACCTGGAGAGAATGTAGATGAATAAATATCTCCACACAACACTTTTTAAGGAAATATCAGATTTTCGAAAACACCAAAGACTGGTATCTAAAAAATCCAATATTGGCCAGGATCAGGAACAACAAAACAAGTAAATCAGCACAGATTTTTACCCTGAACTGAACGGGGAAGTGTCAAATTTGTAGCCTAAACTCTGGAAGATGTTTCCCAAAAAGGATTTAAGTTCATACATGGCTTAAACAGAACTATTTTTAACTTTTAAGAGCTATTATTTCTCCTAACTAAATAACTGCTTCGGAAAACGTCAAACTGGCACTGACAGAATGAGGCACTACTGGTCAGTGGGGGGAAAGAAAACCTTGAAAAAGAAACACTGCCAAAATGAATAATGTTAATGTGATCTTAAAGTTACAGCAAATAGTCTGTTTGGCTAAAATAACAATAACTTGTTGTTTAAATGCATGGATGGGTAAAGTTATCCATCAATATCTTATCATGTACAGTGCCCACCTCTGGTCTAACATAACAAAATCCCTGACATATACTCACACATGCACAAACAAACCATCACGGGATACTCCACGAGTATATTTGAGGAGAGCTTAGACAGACAACCTGATATCCTGACAGAGCCTTGACCTAGTTGACTTATTTTTTTTCCAGCTACAGACAGAAGAAGGAAAAAATAAAATAAAATAAAATAAAACCAAGGCCCTACTCAAGCTTTCCGGCACTTTGAAGGTGCTCTGATGCTACTGAAGTCTTTTTGTGGCATACTTTCTGTGAAGACATAAAACAAAGTTGTACAACCGCACTCTGTCTGAAGTTATCACTTCCTCTCAGTGTTATACAGCCAGCAGGCCGGGCTCAGCTTGACTACAAAGACTGAGCCAGATGCTGGACTTCCTACATCAAGGACATTTGAAATATCTGTTGTCGAATCCTGTCATTTAACATGCTATACTATAATATGTTCACATGCCCTTTATGTTTTTGTTCTCGCCTCGTGTGACTGTTGGTTCTGTGGGTACTTGTAACATAATTACGTTGCCATTTTAACCCCAACTCTCTCAAAAATGAAATTTCGATCTGAAGCGAGCACTCTGATTTATTAAAGGTCAGGTGAACAAATCAACATACACAAGTTTTTACTTTTTGTTGCAAAACTGCTTCATTATCACAGGTTGTAATTTTTTTTTAAATTGCAGCTATAATTTGGGAATGAAAGGCTTTGTATTTCTAAAAAGGTTTCCTTTGAAAATGTCAGTGTTGAATGAGAATAATGATGTGTTTATATACATGCAGTTCTACAAGATCCTTCTTTACCCAAGCACCGGTTTTGCAGAAAAACAATGCCTCCTCTTGGCCACACTGAAAATTTTAATTAAAGGCTTATGTGTTTTTTCCAGTGCTTCATACAGACCATCCACATCCACATGCTAACAATAAACAAAAAAAGTTGAGTCCATTCAATAGCTGATGAAGACAGTGAAAAAGAACAAGGACTCCAAGAAAATATAATTTAAAGCAGACAGCTTGACTATCTTCACAAACTACAGTCCCCTCTTAAGTTGGAAACTATTCATTTAGTCTCTGTCTCCATCTGTTCTCTATCTCATCTCGAAATTGTCAGTTTCACTTATTGTGCAGCTTCCTTGAGAAATAATATTCCAGTTGAAATTATGCTCATAATGATAACATTCACAGGCTCCCCCTTGTAGATTCAGATCAAAAGCTTTTTTTGAAATAGTAGATAAAAGAATTGGGGGAGAAAAAAATTACATTGCTGTGTGCCACTGAGATCGACCCATCCAAGAAATTCAGTGGAAGTGAAATTCAGGCTCTTTTGCAAGGCGCTTCCAGCTGACATCAGAGAAGCTGAAGTCTGAGACCATTAAAACACACACACACACACACACACACACACACACACACACACACACACACACACACACACACACACACACACACACACACACACACACACACACACACGTTAAGTTAAGTTAGAGCACTTCCAGACAATGTATGAGCTACTGGTACTGAAGAGTATATCCGTAACTCAGTGGATATGTCCAACTACAGAGGCATGATGAAAAAGAAACAAAAATCTTCCCAGTTTAGTTCCACCATTATGAATATATAATTTTTTAAACTTTAACATTGTGCTTTATTGATCTCCATTTTGCAGGAAACACTTTTCCCTGAAATACTCTGACTTACAATCTAATTTTACCCAACTAAACTGAAAATAAAACCTCAAATCAACACATACAATCACAATCAGATGGGATTTTTCATTATTAATTGGTTGTTGATTTTTTCTAATCTAGGTTTCAATTCCCTAAAATGTGCATCAGTATTTAATGATCTAATAAAAAAATCAGATGTAGTACAAATACTGACGTTGCTGTTGTTTTCTTCTTATTTCTTACTAATGTGAATCTAAACTGCAAATGCAGACTTTCTAGAAACTGCCAGTGTGTTGCAGACTCTGTGATGGCTTTGTTGCTGCTCTGATGCCCCAAACTAACATCCAGTTTTCACAAAGTACTTGGCAGAGTTGCAGAAAAAGTGTCCTAGATAGTAGATGCCAGTAGTTTGGTGCCGAAACACAACCAAAGAGTCATCAGTGTTGTTCACTGTTACTCGTTCTTCCCTCCATATAAAAAGAGGAATGTTGGCACCAAAAAGGTTTTGAGCTTCTTTCCTCTTTTTTTCTTTTTTTAAATTTTTATTGAGTTTTATTTTTCAAGCACCAAATACATGAAAACTGTTCATTAAACTGGTCAGAGATAATAGGATAATACATGGACTTAACTAAGGTAACAGAGACTCTTTGGCTCAAGCATCTATCACAGAGGCCTAGACATCCTGGAAAAATATGTATTCTCAGACCAGTTGGTGAGTGGGGCTGGTTGTTGCTAGGTGAAATAAGTTGTAAAGTGGGATCATCACTAAAAACCTGCTTGTGATTGGTTTGGTTACTAGCAGATTGCTGTGATCACCCATCGTTTGGCTACTTGTCTGCAAACATTTGCCAACAACCCTCCGAACTGCCGTTAAACTGTGAAAAATGCGACACAAACTACAGGTGACCACAGCCATCTCCTAGTTATTACTTAGTGATGAAAGTAACCTGCATCACCAAAATAAATACACATTTGCAACAGTCAGCTTGCACACTTGGCTGCACCTTTCACACTGTTGTACCAACTTTGATTTACCAATGATCTGCACTGACTTTCCTTCACTTCATAGTGAGCTAATATATTGACAGCATCTCCCCACACCAACAATCAGTAACAAGTGTGTTCAATTCCCTCAAACGAACAAAACAATTTTTTTAGCCATTTCAAAAGCTCTTTTAAATGCTCTTTTGGTATTGTGACGCCCCAAAAGGCCTCAGCTGTACTCAGATTGCTTCTTCAAAGTGTGAAGCAGAGCTTTTTTAGCAGCTGACAGACTTGCATAAATGTTCTTTTTCGACTGAATTTGTATTTTTCAAAGAAAACAACACAAACATATGTTGTTGAGAATAATATGTAGTTGTTAATTTACTCAAAATTATATATCAGAGAAAGAAAAACCATTGAAACACTGACAGATATAAACAGGTATGCTCTGATGATACGGAGAGAGAACAACTGTGATTACTCCTCTCTAACCAAAGAGCAGGGAATTTTCAATTGATTCCCAATTCAACATAACCCATGATTTGGCCTGGATAAAAGCAACACAAAGGAGTAATAATCCTCCTGAAAGCCTCAGAGACTCCTTCTTTGCCATCAAGGATACAATCAAGCATACAAATCTCTGAAGCCTCTCTGGGACAAGGCTGATAATGCTACAAAAAATGAATAATGAACTCTGTAAAGCCAACGGCCTTTTTAATGTAATCCAGCTACTGTCTCTCACAGCGCATTTCATCAAACTTCAATAAAATGATACATGAAAAGTGACACATTATTACTGAAGGCAATCTGAGCCGCTCAGAGACAAAACAATCAAAGAAAGCAATCTGAAAAATCACAGACAACAATCTCGACAAGTGCTGGGTGAAATTAGAAAAGATTTAATTTTGGCGGCACAGTAACAATCAAGGATCGCTTCAGGCTTTGGTAACATTAGAGGGCTAACTTCCCATGATGCTGGCGGACACGGTTTGTTTGATTGCAAATGAAAAAAGTCATGTCAGAGGTATACTTTTGTGTTCAAACAAAGAACACAATCCCATTAGAGGGTAAAGCGCCCATTGTTGCTCTCTGGGCTCACAATCAATAAAGACTCTCTCTAGTTCAAGTTTCTAAGATTAGATCCAACGTTTTAGTGGGCTGAATGCTTAAGTGTGTTGCTACAGTGCTGGGTTGATATAACAAGGTTACATCAGCCAGAAAAGGCTTTGGGTACCAGCAAAGCTAATTTAGGTGCAAGGGTAGAGAACAACAAAGGTCTCAAACAATGTCTTGTTTAGGGTAATTTCTGCTTTGTAGGTCTGTTATGAAAAGCAAACATTTTGACTTATACTGTGTAAAATCAAATGATTTCTTTTGACTGAATATTGTGTGAATTTGTAAGTATTTAGTTCCCAAAGGACTTGCTGGTGCTTTAAAAATAATTTCTCAGGCAACAGTTTCATCTGAAGATGTTTAAAAGCACCATTTGAGGCGAAAATCAATCCAAGCCAGGGAGAACTTGTATGACTACTTAGTTTTGATCACTTCGTGGGGCGAGATTAGAGGTGTGTATGACAGTGTGAGTCATATTGACTTTAAAGCTCAATCAAAAGTAGCCACTCAAGTCCAAGTATCAACAGGTGAGGTTGAACATTGATGGGATTTTGCTGCTCGCTGTTGTAATATCATAGAAGCATTGATCTAGTGATTTTCAGCTAAAGATGTAGAGACCTTTAGAAAGTGAAAGCAAAAGAAATAATATGTTACCTATAGATGCTTCCTCCGAAGGGTGGCTGGCCTCTCCCTTAGACATAGGGTGAGAAGTTCGGCCATCCGGGAGGGGCTCAGAGTAGAGCAGCTGCTGCTCCACATCGAAAGGAGCCAGCTGAGGTGGTTCGGGCATCTGACAAGGATGCCCCCCAGGCGCCTCCTGGGTGAGGTGTTCCAGGCATGTCTGTTATGACCCAGGGTCATTATTTGCGGTACGGTGTTGTTATTGTTTGTATTTGTATTCAGTGTTGCTTGTTTCCAGGTGGAGGCCACCCATTGGTGGAGGAAGGAAAGAGGCCAGCTACAAAAGGGGTTGGACTGGGTCGGCGAGCAGACTTCCTGGTTTCCCGTGAGCTGTGTGTCTGGGGACCGTCGTGGTGTGTGACTGCACGGGGCTGCAATATTAATGCTGAAAAAGGGGTTGTACCTGGGCTTGGTAGCTGTAGGGGTGGGAAGCCGTTTTCTTTTATTCCCCTCTTTTCTCCTGTTTCGGGTAGGGAGACAGGTTAGAGAATTGTATTTTGTTTTGGGATCGTGGGAGGTAAGTTAGCTCTGTTTTTCTTTCTAGTGTGTTTTGTTTGTTGTTTTGGCATCGCCCACCCTGAAGCTCGCTACCTGTTCAGTAAATAAATTAACCAACTCTCGTCATTCTGCCGTGGTGTGATTTTTTTTTGTCGTTATTATGTATCGGGTTTATCTTTTTGTTGTGTTGCACCCCGGCTTCGGGCTGGTGTGTAACATAAATGGGGGCTCGTCCGTTTGAGGGATTTCGGGGTCGTTTGTGTGTAGTGGGGTTCGTGTGGGTGTGTGGGGTTTTTTTTTGTGTTTTTGGGGGTTGTTTGTGTGGGTGGCCGCGGATGGAGTTTGATGTGGATAAGTTTGCCGAGGCGCCTTCCTTGCAGCAGTTGAGTCGGTGTCGGAGGGAGGATTTGCTGCTTTTTGATGTGCGAGCGCCGGCGGGGGTGAAAAAGGATGATTTGCGACAGCTTGTCACGGTGGCTTTGAGCGAGCGGGGTTTGCTGTCGAGCGTGCCGCTTGTTGGTGGGACGGGCGGGGCGGCTATGGAGCCGTTGGCTCCGTTGTCTGTTCCTCCTGTGGCCGCCTCCTCTGTGGCTCCTCCTGCTCCGGTGGTGGGGTCGTCGGCGGAGGAGCTCCAGTTGTTGCTCCGCATTAAGGAGGTGGAGTTGAGTAGTCACCGGTTGGAGGTAGAAGCGATGCATTTGAGGGTGAGGGCGTTGGAGTTGGAGCGCGGACCTCCACCGCGTGCCCCTGACTCTACGCCGCCCACGCCTGCGCCCTCTGTGCTCCCTGCGCCGCCGGCGCCTGGTCCCGCCCCGGCTCTCCGTCAGGATTTTGATGTTGGGAGGCACATTAAATTGGTGCTGCCCTTTTGTGAATCAGAGGTGGAGTCGTTTTTTCCTGCTTTTGAGCGTGTGGCTGCCGCGTTAAAGTGGCCGGAGGAGGTCTGGGTTTTGCTGTTGCAGTGTCGGCTGGTGGGTAGGGCTCAGGAGGTGTGGGCTAGCCTGTCAGCATCTGAGAGCTTAGATTATGGTGTGGTTAAGGCTGCCGTATTGCGTGCTTTTGAGTTGGTGCCTGAAGCGTACCGTCAGAAGTTTCGGCAGTGTGTGAGGGGGGGGGGATCAGACTTATGTGGAGTTTGCGCGCGAGAAGGGTTTGCTCTTTGATCGGTGGTGCCAGGCTAGTGAGGTTAAGGAGTTTGCACAGTTGAAGGAGTTGATGTTATTGGAGGATTTCAAGGGGTGTCTGCCGGAGCGGGTGGTTGTTTATTTGAACGAGCAGAAGGTCGTTTCCCTCGCGAAAGCGGCGGTTCTGGCAGATGAGTTTGCTTTGACGCACAAGAGGGGTTTTTCCCCTCCGTTACGTCGGGGTTCTAGAGTTTTGCCGGAGGTGGGGGGGGGGGGGGGGGGGGCGTTCTCCCCCGCTCTCGCGGCGTAGCCCTACGGTGGCCGCTGGGGACCGCCGATGTTTTTTTTGTCATGAGCTCGGTCATCTCATTGCTTCTTGTCCCGTGCTGAGGGCGAGGGAGGGGGCGCGGGCCGACATTTCGGGGGGGGCCGTGCAGTGTTGCTCCGCGGTAACCCGCCCTAGCTTAATGCCGGTTGGCGTCGTTCCGCGGGGGATAGATGAGGTGTTTCGACCGTTTGTTTCGACGGGGTTTTTATCGTTGTCTGGTGATGCGGGGGACCGGGTTCCGATCACCATCTTGAGGGATACAGGGGCGAAGCATTCGGTGGCGCGGCATGGAGTCGTGCCTTTCTCTCAGCAGTCGTACTGTGGTTCTGATTTGCTGGTGTGGGGTATCAAGGTGAGTCTTTTACGCATGCCTCTCCATACGGTTACTTTGACCTCGTCCTTCGTATCGGGCGCTGTGCGGGTGGGGGTTCGAGATCAGCTGCCAATTGAAGGCATTGATCTTGTTTTGGGAAATGACTTGGCCGGGGGAAAAGTGTTTCCGGCTATGCCGGAAGTTATTGAGTGTCCTACTTCGGATCGGTTATGCCAATTCCCGTCGGAGCTGGGTGACCCCACAGTTTATCCGGCATGTGTGGTTACTCGTGCTCAAGCTCGTCGCTTGGGTGGTGAGGTGGAGATATCCGAAATGTTTCCGGACGGCTCTGAGCCGCATGATAGTTCTGTTCCGGGGGTAGATGGTGGGACGGCGAAGGTTTTTAGTATGGTGTCGGAGAAGGAGGCAGCAGGTATCCGCAGGTTTGTGTGTGGTCAACTCCGTGACGAGGCAGACCTGAGCACGCTGACCTTGGGAATTTTAAAAAAGAGATATCAGACACACAACAAATGTGACTCATTAAGGCCAGAAGTAAAAACTTTCATGAAACAGGTGGTGCAAGAGGAACTGATGAAAATGCAGGATAATGATGAAAGTGAAAGTGACTCAGAGACTAAGAAGCTCCAGAACAAAAGGAAAAGAGAAAATGGAAATGACGAGGTCATGAGTGAGAGTGAAGATGAATCCTGGGCAAAGAAATCACAAAATAATCATTCAAGCTCATCATCAGAATCTGAGGTTCAAGAGGACAACAAAACAGAAAGTAAAGAAAGCAGCAATGATGAAGAAAATGCCAAATCTCAAGCTGATGGTGAAGAGCCAGAGGTGAAAAAATCACAACAAAAGAGAAATGAAAATCGTCAAATTGACAGTGACGAGTCTTCTGATGAGGAACTCAGTGAGGAAAGCAACTGCAGTGACAGTCCAAAGAAAATGGTGAGAATGAACGTCGAGACAGTAACCAGCAGTAAAGATGAAGGAAGGAGAACACCACTGAGTGATGCAGGAAACGAATCAGATGGAGACTGCAAGTCAGAAACGAGTGACAAAATTAGGAGCGACGAGTCTTCTGACAGTGAAAAAGAGGATACAAAAGTGGAAGAGAAAACCAGTGACCCAGACTCAGTTTCATCACTACCTTCTTTGGAAGATGAAAAAGAAAATAAGACTGATAAAACAAATGATAAAAAGATGAAGAAGAGTGTGAAGAAAGATGAGAGCACCAGAAAACCAAAGTCTGATGACAAATCGGTGGCGAGGCTTGAACGTTATATTGCCCTCTGCGGCGTGAGGAGAAATTACAAGAAGCTGCTGGAGGACTGCCGCTCCCAGGTGGCTGTTCTGAAGAAGGAGCTTGAAGAGCTTGGTGTACATGGTCAGCCAACTATTCAGAAATGGAAAAAGGTCAGAATGAAGAGAGAGCAAGCTCAAGAACTGGCTGCTCTTGATGTCAACAACATCATTACCACACAAGGTCGACCTACACGCAGGGGTGCCTCAGCAAGTCAGAAACAACAGGACTGTCCGTCCTCTGAATATCAGCGCACTCTAAACTCGGAATCAGACAGTGATCGGGAAAACAATACCCACAGAGGTCGCAGGAAAATGTCCGAATGGGCCAACCTGCAGGGGATCATCAGTGATGACACAGACAGTGACTGATGAGTCTGGTTTCCCCCTAGGAAGTGTTCGATTTGTTTGTTTGTTTTAATGTTTTTGATACTAGGTCTAGCATCTCTCTAATGAGATGCTTGATTTTAGGTGGGGGGGTGTTATGACCCAGGGTCATTATTTGCGGTACGGTGTTGTTATTGTTTGTATTTGTATTCAGTGTTGCTTGTTTCCAGGTGGAGGCCACCCATTGGTGGAGGAAGGAAAGAGGCCAGCTACAAAAGGGGTTGGACTGGGTCGGCGAGCAGACTTCCTGGTTTCCCGTGAGCTGTGTGTCTGGGGACCGTCGTGGTGTGTGACTGCACGGGGCTGCAATATTAATGCTGAAAAAGGGGTTGTACCTGGGCTTGGTAGCTGTAGGGGTGGGAAGCCGTTTTCTTTTATTCCCCTCTTTTCTCCTGTTTCGGGTAGGGAGACAGGTTAGAGAATTGTATTTTGTTTTGGGATCGTGGGAGGTAAGTTAGCTCTGTTTTTCTTTCTAGTGTGTTTTGTTTGTTGTTTTGGCATCGCCCACCCTGAAGCTCACTACCTGTTCAGTAAATAAATTAACCAACTCTCGTCATTCTGCCGTGGTGTGATTTTTTTTGTCGTTATTATGTATCGGGTTTATCTTTTTGTTGTGTTGCACCCCGGCTTCGGGCCGGTGTGTAACATGTCCCACCGGGAGGAGGCCCCGGGGCAGACCCAGGACACGCTGGAGAGATTATATCTCTCGGCTGGCCTGGGAACGCCTTGGTATTCCCCCGGACAAGCTGGAGGAGGTGGCTGGGGAGAGGGAGGTCTGGGCCTCTTTGCTTAGGCTGCTGCCCCCGCGACCCGGCCCCGGACAAAGCGGATGAGGATGGACCTATAGATGCTATTTGATGATGGCGTCTGAGTTAGTAGGTCATAACTACAAAGTAAAATAATGTAGTTATAAAAAAAACCCCATAATGTTGGATAACACCTCCCACCCACTCCATGACATGCTGGTCAGTCACAGGAGCTCGTTCAGTGAGAGACTGAGATTACCGAAAAGCACCACTGAACGACACAGGAAATCATTCCTGCCTGTGGCCATCTCCCTGTACAACGCATCCACTTAACACACTGTTTGCTGCTACAACTACACATGTTTCTTTTCCAAATATTTATTTATAAGTGACTTATGTATGTATGTATGTATATATATGTATATATTGTACTATTCTTAGTTAGTGTATTGTCTGTCTTGTCTTAATGTTGGTTTAAAATGGAGCACTGTAACAAAAAATAATTTCCCCCAGGGATCAATAAAGTATTCTGATTCTGATTCTGATAAAACGTGAAAGAAACTAAACATTCGGTTGTATCGAATGTGGTAAAGTTTGCATTTGGCAATTCTCCCAAAAATTATAGAATAAGGCTTCAGTCACAAAACCACTGGTTGCTAAGAGAGAGCCTGCTGCTTATAAACATTTAGCATATTGCTATTGTTACCCATAGATTACATCAGCGGTCCCCAACCTTTTTTGCGCCACGGACCGGTTTATGCCTGACAATATTTTCACGGACCGGCCTTTAAGGTGTCGCGGATAAATACAACAAAATAAAACTAGTACCAGTACCGAAAAAAAGAAGATTTATTCATAACACACGTGAAAAGTTAACGATAAAACGATAACAAAATAACGCTGAAAACCGATAAAAACCCTGAAAACCACACATTTCACACCTGAGCTACTCTCGCGGCCTGGTACCAAATGGCTCACAGACCGGTACCGGTCCGAGGCCCGGGGGTTGGGGACTGCTGGATTACATGAACGATGCTGACTTGTTTCCAAACACTTGCCAACCACTTGCTCGAGACCTTCAGTGTAAAAGCTGCAGCGTTTGAAAGCAGTTGCTGCAGAAACTTTAACTTTGCATCGTGCTTGTTCAAGTTTGACTACTGTACAGCAAGTAGTTTGTGAGCAAATCAGCATCTTTCATGCATACTAAGCTATTTCACCCAGACAGCCAATAACAGCTCAACAAGGGAATACACATTTTTCCTTTCCTTCCAGTGGCTGCTGTGGTCTCTAAGCCTGTGTGACTGAGGCCTAACATCAGAGGTTACTGACTCATTATTAGAAGGCTAATATTTACTCTTTAATTTGCCATTTACTTAAATGAAGGTCAGTTGTCAGTATATCAACGTGACCTGGAGACCTATTGTATTTCAAAGTTTACCGCAGAGCTTAATGTTTCTTATTTTATCCCTTTAGATTTGTGTTTATTAATTAATTTAAGGTGTTTTTTAAAATGTCAAACAACAGATGAAAGCGGCAGGCTCTAAATTACAAAATATATCAAACTACTTTTTTCCCTTGTCCCTTTATATATATATATATATATATATATAAAAAAACAAACACCCAGCACGCCCCTGCGGGCGGTTTATCCTTCAAGCTTGGGTCCTCTACCAGAGGCCTGGGAGCTTGAGGGTCCTGCGCAGTATCTTAGCTGTTCCCAGGACTGCGCTCTTCTGGACAGAGATCTCCGATGTTATTCCCGGGATCTGCTGGAGCCACTCGCCTAGCTTGGGAGTCACCGCACCTAGTGCTCCGATTACCACGGGGACCACCGTTACCTTCACCCTCCACATCCTCTCGAGCTCTTCTCTGAGCCCTTGGTATTTCTCCAGCTTCTCGTGTTCCTTCTTCCTGATATTGCTGTCATTCGGAACCGCTACATCGATCACTACGGCCGCCTTCTTCTGTTTGTCTACCACCACTATGTCCGGTTGGTTAGCCACCACCATTTTGTCCGTCTGTATCTGGAAGTCCCACAGGATCTTAGCTCGGTCATTCTCCACCAGCCTTGGGGGCATCTCCCATTTTGACCTCGGGACTTCCAGGTTATACTCGGCACAGATGTTCCTGTACACTATGCCGGCCACTTGGTTATGGCGTTCCATGTATGCCTTGCCTGCTAGCATCTTGCACCCTGCTGTTATGTGCTGGATTGTCTCTGGGGCATCTTTACACAGCCTGCACCTGGGGTCTTGCCTGGTGTGATAGACCCCAGCCTCTATGGATCTTGTGCTCAGAGCTTGTTCTTGTGCTGCCATGATTAGTGCCTCTGTGCTGTCTTTCAGTCCAGCTTTGTCCAGCCACTGGTAGGATTTCTGGATATCAGCCACCTCCTCTATCTGCCGGTGGTACATACCGTGCAGGGGCCTGTCCTTCCATGATGGTTCCTCGTCTCCATCCTCTTTCTTGGGTTTCTGCTGCCTGAGGTATTCACTGAGCACTCGGTCAGTTGGGGCCATCTTCCCAATGTATTCTTGGATGTTCGTTGTCTCATCCTGGACTGTGGTGCTGACACTCACCAGTCCCCGGCCCCCTTCCTTCCGCTTAGCGTACAGCCTCAGGGTGCTGGACTTGGGGTGAAACCCTCCATGCATGGTAAGGAGCTTTCTTGTCTTTATGTCAGTGGCTTCTATCTCCTCCTTTGTCCAGCTTATTACCCCAGCAGGGTACCTGATCACGGGCAGGGCGTATGTGTTGATGGCCCGGATCTTGTTCTTACCATTCAGCTGACTCCTCAGGACTTGCCTGACCCTCTGCAGGTACTTGGTGGTTGCAGCCTTTCTAGCGGCCTCTTCATGGTTCCCATTTGCCTGCGGGATCCCCAGGTACTTGTAACTGTCCTCTATGTCTGCAATGTTGCCTTCTGGTAGTTCAATCCCCTCAGTTCTGACTACCTTCCCTCTCTTTGTTACCATCCGACTACACTTCTCCAGTCCGAACGACATTCCAATGTCATTGCTGTATAGCCTGGTAGTGTGGATCAGTGAATCGATGTCTCGTTCACTCTTGGCATACAGCTTGATGTCATCCATGTACAGGAGGTGGCTGACAACTGCTCCGTATATATATATATATCTTAATTCTTTATCAGCAGGCTCACACAAAGAAAAAACTGATTTTATGTCAGTCAGATTTTCAGCAACATGGTTAAACTACCACTAACAGACCAGTTATTTCAATAAAGTGAGGTTGGTCTATTATATAACATGTCTATACAGTGGTGTTTTCCAGTTGTCACACCTGACAGAACAGATGTTATTTTAAATAATCCAGCTGTCTGGATGGGTAGCTTGCTTGTAAGCCTGATTCCATGCATGCCTTGTTTGTCTCAGGTCCATTTTTCTGTTGTTTATGCATCTGCCTTATATGGTAATGGCTTTTAGCATGTCTGAAGGACATGATTACACAATTTCTCTCATAGCATGCATAATGTTGACCTAGCATGGTAGCACTTATTAAACATAAAGACAAAATCTTTATTGTTGATGATGGCCAAAGAAATTTTTGTGTTTCAAATCCTTTGGCCATGGCCCAAGCAAACCAGTATTACGGCAAAACGTGAAATGGACACTGCATGCAAAAGCTGCATTACCAACAGTGGGAGATAATATATTTAAAGCCAAAAAGTCAGTAGCGCACAAAAAACATTTGAAGTTCATTGCAGGGTCCGTAAAGGTCCAAATTGATTAAGCTAGCTGGCTAATCGGTATATTCATGTGTGGTTAAATGCTTCTGTGATTATTTTCATGTTGGCTTGTGGTTACTGCAGCTTACTGCAACTTCTGCATGTGTGTTTATTATATGTTTTGCTGTGACACGGGGTTGCTCCAAGCATATTACAATGGGGAGAAAACACAACACAACACTATTAGATAAATGTGCAGATTTTAATTTTATAGCACATTTAAAACCAATGTGGTACACAAAAATAAAAACAAGTAATAATAATTATACAAAAGGCAACGCTAGATCTTCACTGAAATGGAAACCTTGTTTGACAACAACAGAGCACTGTATTTGTTTCGCCTATATGAGCGGGATTAACAACAAATATCTTTTCTAAGTTGCCGGCAAAACTTCTGATGTGTTCATAAAACATACAACAGCTGGATGTTGATATTCTACTTTGAAACACGCGCGTGTGCAATGATTTTTTTTTATACTATATGAAAAATAAATTTCAGGAACATTATGACACCTGCGACAAGAAATTATCAAAACATATAAAAGTGCACTGAAAACCAAATAATTTCAGCTTTCATAACACTGATGCTCAGATGCAGTCATCGCTCGTGTTTACCATTAAAAATTTCCCCCAGCTCCACCAGTATGCTGTGATTCTGATGCCTTGTCTCCTCGGAACATGACTCACCTGCATTTTTAGTCTCCCATCTGTCTCGCTTTGAACTGAAGTGCTTGTATTTTAAGTGATGCTGTATTCTGCACGGGTGTCTTCACACCCCGTGCTGCTTTCTAATATTGCAAGCATTTTCTGTTTTCTGCAAGTTTTGTTTAGAGTGTAAAAAATAAGATTGTTGTCCAATGAAATTGCATCAATACACTTATTTATCTGCAGAGCCAACATTCTTCAGCACTCCAATGTAAACAATTCAGCAAAGCATAGCAATATAAGATAAGAAATTCTTTGTTTATCCAGATTTGGGAACTTTTTTATAAATATAAGAAAGTAAGTATCGACCCTGACTCAACTCTCAGTAAATAACAGCTTTAGTTAGTGAATGATCTCTTTTTAAAACCATGGAGTGGTTTAAGGACTCCCACTCACACACTAGTAAGTTTAGCTACTAGTATTGGGTGATAAAGCCTACCCGCCATTTGGCATTTCTGCTCTTCGCAATGGTGCTAAAGGGGGTTGAGGTCACTGTGAGACCAGTCAAGTTCTTCCACAACTTACTAGTAATTTATTTCTTTGTGAACCTGACTTTTTGTGCTGGGTGAATTTTCAAGCATTTAAGTATTGAGGTGCTGCTCACCTTCCAGAACTCAAATGTACAGAGCGAACTAGTATGTGCTGGTACAGAGTGGAATAAAGCAGGAAGCAATTTGCTAGGCTACATGAAGAAGTCACTTCAGTATTCTTTGGCACACAGACAGCAATTTGGCGAGTACAGGAAGGTTTAAGAGCGGTAACATTTTTTTTTTTTTTGACTGGCAGTTACTTGGCAAAAACAGCCACTTAACTTAGAACTGCTGAGAGTATTTTCATAAAAGACTCAGGCTACTTTCCCTCAAAGTTTATAATGTGAACCACTAAACTGCCCTTGTCCATTGGCACTGTTAAAATTATGTGCTAAATAAAGGTAAAGCTAGCTTCTAAAATTGTATTTTACTAATATTCATTTGGTACTTCCTCAGGACAATGCACAGTAAGCTTACATAGTCAGAAAAGCTACCAATATTTTCTTAGTGACAGATTTTTAAACCTTTTTGCTGTTTCACACTGCCGTAGTTTCTAAAATGAAGATGAGCAATAAAGTGGACGGGGAGATTTGTACTTCAAAATGCAAGTTGGATATGAGAATAGAACTTCACATGCTGAGTGAAAGGCCCAATATGTTTTTGCCAATGTTCAAATTTAGGACAAACAGTCAAATCTTGTTTGTATTCATTCTTTTACAAAACACCCACCCATCCATTAATTCATTTTCTTCTGCATATCGAAAACCGAGTTGTGGTGGCAGCAGGCCACGTCACGTATTCCAGATGTACTTATGATCTCTCCAGTGAATACTGGGTGTACCCTGGGGTCTCCTCCCAGCTTACTTTGTAAACCTCCAATGGAAGGCACCCAGGAGGCGTCCTGATCAGAAGCCAGGACTTCATCAGCTTAGTTGTTGGGACTCTTCAAGCTCCTTACTCACTCTTATTAGCTAAGCCCATCCACAAGAAGAAGGAAAATCATTTGCTATCATTGCTATGATGCCATCGAGGTTCTGGACCAATGCAATTTTTTTTGGTTTTTAAAAAAAAGACAACAATTAGTGATAGTTTAGATGGCATTTGTTCTGAAAAGATTCTTCAGGTATTCTATCAATTTATGGCCCACCCTTCATTCCTCTCATTGTGTTGTGTTAGACTGATGCATAACTTAGGGGGAAATGATAATTAGTTGGTTTAGGCACGGAGGGGACTTTCTTTATTGTGATACTTTAATTTAAATTGAAGTTATAATTCTGGATTTCATTATTTTGTTTAATTTCACTGTTCTACACAGTCATGGTCCAACACACGAGCTATGTGGAAGAGACAGGACTTTAACCAAAGTTTACCAATTTATGAAACAAATTATGCACAAACAAGTCATAACTAACTCCAGAAGATGTGTTAGTCAGTGTTATCGATATGTCAGCATTTGGATGAGTGTTTCAAGTGTGTGATGATGTGTAGTCAGACTCTAAAATAACCAGCCTGAAGCACACCAAACAAATAACATGGTGCTGGATGAATGGCAAGAGCATAAAGGCTGAGGCATCCAGCTCTTAAATGCTCCAGGGAGACTGGCCAGGTCCCAGTTGCATTAATTAACTCCACCTACAGGAACCTGCAAGATATCACAGAGGGATAAACAGGGGAACATATACACCAGGGCCTGGCCGAGGCAGACAGCCATCACAACACATTCAGCTTCCATATTTCTGTATACACGGTTACTCCTGCAAAAGAGTGAAGACGCACAAAATAAAGCTCTTTACAGTTTTCAGAATTTCTGACTTTGATTTTATTGCAACCCTAGGATCTAACCTCTTTAGAAGTGCAGGCTTTTCTACTGGTCTAGGAGCACAGGTAATGCACCTTCAAATAAATAATTCTGGACCTCTGGACCCTAAACCCTGGTTATGGTCATGACCATCGGTGAGGGTTGGAACATAGATCAACTGATAAGCCAAAAGTTTTGCATCATGGACGAGATCCCAAGATACTTAAGGGAAACATAATTCACTTTTTACATTTTTTTTGCACTCTACTAAAATATCTGTGCATGATTCAAACTTCAAACAAACAATCCTATCATATCGTATCCTATTCTGCCCCCCACACAAATAGAAGATTTAGAAATAGGGCAATTGGAGCTTCTGTGCTTGCATGCAGAGTTGTGTGCTTGAGATGGCCATATTAGTCATGTCTGCTCTTACAGGCATGTAAAGCCAAGAGTATCCCCTCCCCTCAGCTTTTTAATCATTCTAATTACTTATACATACCGCCCTTATTACCTGAAACTATGACCATATGTAATATGAGCATCTGATAAATAAATATATATAGATACAGTTCAGTTCCACTTATCCAATTAAGGATCGAGGGGTTGGGGGTAGGTCAAAGCTTATCCGAGCTATCAACGGGAACAGTTTAGAAGTAGGGTCAATTTATAGAATCCCTCATTAATTTAACATTCATGTTATTGGACAATGGCAGGAAGCAGACAGCAGCCATGTGGAGTCTGTGAAAACAGGCAAAAGCCACACAGAAAGGCCCCAGGTGGCAAGTGAATTTGAACCGCTCTTTCTTGCCACGAGGCACTACAACACTCTGCTGTTAAATCATAATACATAATTCTCAAATACAGATTTGAAAGAGTTATATGGATAATGGTACAACAGTGACTATGTATGAGGTTCACCAAAATAAACATTTGTTGCTGAGTAAAATATTTTGGTACGCCTTCCCCTCTGTGCCAACTGAGCATGCAACACATTCTGAAGATAGCATGTTGCATGCCTGTGGGACAGCGATGCCCCATTCAGCTTGGAGGGATGGACACAGCCAGGTATGAGGCAGAACTGGTTTTTCAAAGGAGACGGGAAATGTGCCAGGTGGTAACAAATCGCTAGAATGCCAGGCCAGCAGGCAGATATCCCTGAGACGAGACAAGGTGGGTGTAAATACATCCACTCAACGGGATGCTGGATAAGTTCTGCACCGCAATGTGCAGCTAGAAATGAGCTCTGAAAGTGTGTGTTCGCGTGCGCGTGGAGACGAATGTCTATGTGCTCTCGTCGACACCTTTAAAGTTTATGATTGCTCAGCTGTAAAAGTGAAACTGATTTATACTGATTGACAATGACTGGATGTGAAAAACTGACAAGTGACAGCACTAGAGCAGTAATAGAGAAAAACACCACTCAATACTCATGCGCTGAGAATGAACATCATTCTCAAGAGTATCTTATCCTTGAAACATATGCGGCACACATTTTCATCACAGGCAATCGAGGAAAAAGCAAAGATCCAAGGACAGCTGCTGCAGTTTAATGACTTTATCTTCATTTGAATGGGTACCTTTCTCAGAGGAATTGTTCCACATCACTGCTTGAAATCCATTCAGGCAATATGATGGCCACATGAGAGGCACATCAACCAGGATTCTATGGCTGTGAGTTGGTTTTGAGAAACATAATACCTTCCTCTCTGCAGAATTATCTGGTCGCAGATAAGTTTGGCTATGGTAAATCTACGCACATCAGTCTCAGCGCTGGCTGGTGTGTGACAGGAACCTGAGGCAGGAATAAAAGATGGAAAGCCCTGCAGCCTGAACATCGACACCAGAAAACTTAATCAAACTCTATTTACCATGAAAGACTGGCGGAACTAATTGTGCATTGGCGTCTAAGTATCTTCAAAGGGTGGGTGTCCAATATACTGTACATTCTTTTTGCATATTTGCAAAAGAGAAGAAAATAATTACAGCTGGTGACTGAACACAGCTGGATTCTTACAGCTGAGGGGAGCCTCACTGAACGCAACTGTGCATTTTATGCTCACTTAAAGTCTACTTATCTATTTAATTGTATTAAAAAATAAATGACTACATTACCTTTTTACATAAAAAAAATTCTCTAATAGCAATAACGCAAAAAGAGACCTCTCAGTAGACTTTGCAGGGTACAGTTGTTGTTTGGTTCTGCCAGCAAAATACAGATGTTTTTCAGAAAAAAACAAAAATATATTGTAAAGTATTTGGTGTTACATTGACATGATACTGATTACATATACAATGCTACACTGTACTATACTATGTCTATGTATGATGCTAAG
Organism: Maylandia zebra; assembly: GCF_041146795.1. Taxonomy (NCBI): domain Eukaryota; kingdom Metazoa; phylum Chordata; class Actinopteri; order Cichliformes; family Cichlidae; genus Maylandia; species Maylandia zebra. Next base: position 30,184,595 of record NC_135175.1, on the reverse strand, counting down.
ACATTGTGGGACGTAAAGGTCATCTTGGTAGATCATCTTTTGAAATTTATTTATTTATTTTGATTTGAAATGTGGCATCATTGCCAAATAGATTGAGTCTCCATTTCTGCTGCAACACTCCGATGGTAGAGGCACAATTTGGTGTTATGATCATGAAAGCACAGATCCATCCTGCCGTGTATCAACAGATCAGGCTGGTGGTGATGGTGTAACCATGTGAGAGATACTTTCTTGGCACACAATCTACCTGAGTATTGTTACTGACTGATCATCCCCTTGATGGCAGCGTAAACATCTTCTGATGGCTGCTTCCAGCAACATAATGTGCCATGTCACAAAGCTGAGATCATCTCAAACTGGTTTCTAAAACAATGAGATCACTGTGCTCAAATGACCTCACCAGATGGTCACAAGATCCCAATCCAATAGAGTACCTTTGGGATGCAGTGGAATGGAAGATGCACTTCATAGATCATAGATCAGGATGGACAAAAATCTCAGAGGAATGTTTCCAGCACCTTTTTGTATCAATGCTGTAAAGAATTAAGACTCATCTGAAGATAAAAGTGTGTCCAACTTGGTACTAGAAAGGTGTATTTGCTAAATAATTTTGATTTATTGCTGTATTTGTTTTTGATTTGGACAGTTTTGGTCCTCCATACATCCTGCCCTAAACAAGTGAGAAAAATAAAATAATAAGTGCCAAAGAAATGCATGCTAACAGCAACAAGAAGCATCAGAGTAAAGTATAATTAAATATACTTATAAAAGAGGAATATAAAGGCATCTCTGTGATAACATATCATGACTTGTTTATCCCTATATTCAACAAAAAGCCTTTAAATTCTTAGTTTTTGAGGTAAATAAATGTACCAGCTAGTTTAAAGGACTTCTTTGTATGCTGATTAGCATTTAAACAAAATGCTTACGTTTGTGAACCAAAGAAATTAGCTTTATTTGTTCAAAAACTATAACTTACGGTTGTTTTGTAGTTACGTGGTAGACTGCAGCCTGCATGTCAGTGTCTAAAATGCGGCAGTAATGTACCTGGCTCTCACTACCTGACTGCACTTGTATCTAATTATTTGTTTGGGTCAGTAAATCACTTCAGCATTTGAGGGAGTGAATGTGTGCTACAATTAGAAGTGGATAATGTCAACCAAAATGCTCCCAACGATCACCAACCGAGCCTCTGAAATCAGATCAGGGCCCACCTAAGTTTCTGTGCAATAAACCGTGGCCCTCATGAGAGAGCTGGAGCTGAGCTCTCCCTCCACGTGCTGTAATGACTTCAACTAAGCAGGTCCTCAACAGATGGTGACATTCAACACCCCAAAGGTTGTCTCAAAGCTTAGGCTGGGAGTTTGAGATATTGTTTTTCTTACACAGGGCCAACACCTGTCAGAAATGGCAAACGGGACCGGAGAAGTTTATCAACGTGAATCCGAAGCCGCTCCAGTTCATCATGCAGTTGAAGGCTGCCAGTTGGGTGAAATATACTGCCAGATTACTGAGACGTTTCAACTCATTTCCAGTCATTCTTCCAGTGTTTTACTATATGTCTCCATTACCATCTATTTTCTCAACTACAGCATATTAAAAAAGAGGTTGTGATTGTGCTTGTAGGCGATCTGCTTTTTTATATTTCAGTAAACAGAAAACAGCATGGTACAATATAGAAATATGATGTACACACATAATCATAGACTTCCCAGGCATGTAAACTCCACCATCTGGGCTTCAAGGAGTAAAGCTGACCTTTACAACTTCCCTACCTTGATACTCCACGGCTGCAGTTTAAAAGTCTGTTTTGCAGAGCATTTCTTCCAAAAAAAAACAATGATATTTTTTGCACTAATTGGGGATGATGTAGCAGAATCTCTTCTTTCTTTTGATTTAGTTTCCCTTTGTGGGCTGCACGTATGAGATGTTAAATTTTCCAGCAGAAATAAGGAAGGAATAAAGGAAGAAATAAAGGGCAGTGACAGTAAGCTAAAGTAAACAATGTGGACTTTTCCCCTGATTGACTCCCAACTAAAAAAAAAACTCGAGACTTTCAACCCTGATGAAATCTTTGCATCACCGATGGCACCCAGAGTTCTTGCAGTACTGAACTGGGCAGTGACACTTCTGAGCACGTTCCGAGCAGTATTCTTTGTGTTGGATTCATATTTCATGACAGCATAACCAAGAGAAGCCATATGGTAATCCAGACTGGACCTGCCTTCAAATTCCCCCGCCAGCTAGAGGTGGTGGAGTGACCTAATGAAGCAGCAGACTGTGTGCTGCCTGGGGTCAGAATAGGAAAGGAGTTCAGATGGCTGTGGTCAGTGGCAGCAGCAGCAGCTAAGCCTAGTGACTCGAGCCCCCCCAGGACACACAGCACGCTGGCCAGCCAACCACGCAGGACACACAGGCCCAGTGTTCCCAATAGCAGAGTGTGCCAGCAGAGATGGGGGTAATCTAGCAGGCTTTGTCACAGCTCTGTGGGGTAGGTGTGCATGTGTATGTCCACATGTGTGAGTGTGGACATAACATTGATCATAAACCACACATCCCCTAACCTCATGCCTAATCTTAAGTTTAATTCCAACCTTAAACCTAACAGAACCCCCCCCACTATTTTATAAGACAGGTGCGTGGGAAAAGAACAAACAGATCCACTATTGCAAACAGACTCCTCCACACTGTTTAATACTGCAGTCAAACTTGGAAAGACAGTTGCTGGAGATCATGGCATGACCAAAATTATGATGACCGTGTGCAATGAACTTGCAATCATGTTGCTTTAAAAGTGGGGACCAGTTTTTTGACCTCTCACGGTCAGTTATCACCTTCAAAGCAACTTCTGTGCATCAAGATGGCAATAAAACAACACTAAGGTGGAGTCACTCTGCTCTCAGTACGGTACGCCGTTACTGAATAGGCTCAAGTTTAAGTTACATGCAATCTGTTTGTGATAATACAGCAATTAACTGTGAATCAACACAAAAATGTAAATCTGTTGCCATCTACATTCACAGTAACACACAGTAAAAAGAAATTCACATCACCTACTTTCATTTAGAGTCAAGGCAGAACCTCATAGGTTTGAAACAGAACTATAAAAATAGTGATGTAGTTGCTCCAAGACAGCAATTTAACTGCAAAATGTAGTTAGCAACCTTGGTTTTGTATAGATATATAATGAGAACACAACTAATTTGCAAACAATTGAGTTTCTTATTTCAATGTGCTACAATCTGTCTGCATTTACAAATGACATTGTTTGGAGACAGGTTCCCTCCCACCAGTCGACCTATCCAATCGCCCACAGAGTGCAACACATGCAACTGGTCTCTGAATGTGAAAGAAATTCAGTGCAATCACTAGGCAACCACTGATTTTTACTAGTCACAAGGAAGCAGGCATTCTGTTTTTACACTAGTGTGCCTGAACCATAATTTGCAAAAAATACCGGGGGAGCGTTACAGCCAGTAACGCTCCCCCGGTTATATAATGTATCAATATCAAATGTAAAAGTTAGAAAGAAAAAAATTCAGCTATATTCTCAAAACTTTCCATAAAAGAAGGTTGCATTCATATTTTAGAAATACCTGCAAGAAAAAAAAGTATGACAAGTAAAAGCAATAAATTAAAACAAGCTTTAAATCAATTCAACTAAATACATTAAATATTGATGTAATGATATTACATTATAACACGTCAAGCTGCCTGAAGCATATGTAAATGAACACAATCAAAAGGTCACATTAGTGAAATAGACCTGATAATATATGTACATATTCACATGTATGCGAGACCATCTGGGACCAGCCAGACATATATCTTCTCTCTAGCTTGTCTCCATCATGACTGTCAGGAATACTGCAGATAAATATTAAATATAATGTTACAAGTTTTCTCACTTTGAAAACCATTAGTACTGAACTTCAGCAAGGACACTGATTGAGCATAAACCAAAGAATATATACATATAAATATATATCGAGGATGTGTGGCTTCCAGTGAAGCTTAGAATAACAGTTATCGTAATGTAATCATCATCATCAATTTGTTAGACCGTCTCTACTTCCATTCGATTTCATTGGTTGGATTCCATGCTCCCGCATTGTATTGCGTCCATTTTTCACATTCGTTACTTGTTTTAATATAGAAACAGAATAACTTGCCACAAGTTGAGCCGTACTCCTTATAGGTAACTAAATCCATAGTTACTGTTCCGAGGTTTCTCCAAACAAAGTGGAAACCTCCCACATTCAGTCCTGTTAATATCACATTTCATTTTTTGCACATCCTTGGACAGTGTTTGCTTTCTGATCCGTGGCAAAGGAAGAAGACCACAAAGAGGAAATTTTGTCCTAGAAAGACTTCATTTTTGAAAGATACCCTTGTGACTAATCCATCAGCGCAAACCTCATATTAGTTTGGGATGAAGCTTACAATTCATATTTGCACAGAATGAGCACTGTGGATTTTGTCCCTTATCTCTTACATTGGAATTGCATCAGGAAAGGATTTCCTGATGGCGAGCATGCAGGAGGAACAGCAACCGATAACTCTTTTAATCTATACATGGGTGTGTGACCGTTTTACTAACATACACCTCGAATAATGTGAACTTTTTCCTCCTAACTTTTCATTGTTTGAAAACAGCAGCCTTATTAGGCAGTTTGAGGCACGATACGCATTGATATCTTCCGTTTTGGACACATTATGCGCAGATGGATGGGACGGGCACCCATCCTTGTGTGCTGTAAAACTGTCCAGTATAAACAAAATTCCTAGTGAGCCGAATGTGGGTGTAATATGCTGAAGCAATTTGCAGTTTGTCTTGTATATAAACTGTTTGCGATTTCAGACTTTCTCTAGGAAATGAAAATGCTACCTTTTCTCTCGTTTGAATCCTTTGAAGACTAGAGAGCAAAGGGTAATCACACCTTCACTGAGACCAACTGAACCCAGCGCTGTGCAGATGTAGTTAGTGACAAGATGGACTCAGGCAAAACTAAAAATGCGGACGCGCTGTCAAGTCTTCAGTCTGCTGTGTGGCAGAAATTCCAATTAAGGAAGGAAACCGCAGCAAATCGTGTGACAACACAAGAACTGCAAGGAAGCTAGAGTCTTGCCGTGTAGGTAACAAAGGCAACATGCTGCACTATGCACAGCACTTTATAATGAAACTTCAGCCACAGCTGTATGGTTAAATGCTACATTTGAGTCTTTAATTTTGTGTGACAGTATTTAAAAATGTGGCTGTTTGTAGATGGTGTTTTTTTCAGCCTTATTAATTTAATTGATTTATGAGGAAAGCTAACAGGCCACACATCCTTGTTGTCCTTAAAAGAATAATTTGTACACAAAGTCAATAAACACAAAGTCTGAGCACTCATGTATTATCATAAGGGATTGTTTTTACACTTAGACTATGTGAAAAAGATGTTGTAAGTCCATTCTAGAGAAAATGTTTGGGTGGATATTCATTTTTCTTCTTCTACTTTTCTGTCCTCTGACTCAGCTTGGCACTCAAAGCGAGACCCATAAACCTCCTGCCCTGTCCCACATCACCTTCCCGATCCACATCCTATTGGTAGACGCCAGAGGAGGTGGGCCATGAGGGAGGGGCTGGCAAGACAGCACTGCCTTGGGCAATGTGCAATCAAGTTGGCATCCTAGAGTAACCTTTTAAAATGCAAGTGTGGTACTGAGAAGCCAGCATCACAGAGACAGATTTCAGGATGAGCGCTTATCTTTTCAGCAACAACACCCAGTGTGCCAGAATTCTGTGCTAAGCAGTACAGTGAACCAGCGAAAGGTCACGCACAGTCATATGCAAAACGCAGCTGCCTCCTTCCTATACGTACAGCAAAAGAGCAGTGAAATGCATACAATATTAAACAACTCGCGAGTGAGAGAAATGCAATTTCAAGAGACATATCTGATCGATTTTTCTGCGAAATATCCCGGATCTTGTGAAGTGTTATTGCCTTCATATCATTTTGTGGATGTATTCATAAACATCCCACCAGCAGATAGTGGTTTGCTCAGCAGAAATAAGTGACAGATAAATGAATCACGCTATGGCCTAGCAAGGACACTGTCCCCAAGTTCACCCTCAACCAAAAGCTGCTGACTAAGGATTCCCCCCCGTACAGGCGCTAATATTCTTGATCATTTATTTTGGCGATATACAAACGCTGTGAAATAACAAAATGTTTTATGCATTCAGTTGCTATGAGCAACATTATTTTTGCTGTGCTCTTTACTGATAAATATTCCATTACAGAGATAAGGGAGCAGTATGGAGAGCAACAGCATCTATATGCAATTTATTTTGTTTTCCTTCGGTTTTTTTTAGACCTCTAAGCTACTGCATATTACATTCACAGACTCAGGTTTGCCAGAAAACAATGCAAGTCCACACATTGCCCAGTTCACTGAAATAAGTGCGTGTTATCGTCAGTGCTTGCAAGCAGCAGCTCAACAATGAGTTGGAAACACGCGGATCGCTTCACATTGCAATGTTGTTTTCAGATTTTGCGAATCATGCATTTTTTATATCTTGATAGTAGAAAGCTGATCTTGAAAGGGACTGACAAGAGTGATAACACTTATCTGAGAAAGCAGGGCAATACCCAATACTCAAACGGATGTTCTACTATCTGTACAAAGTATTATTCTTAGAAAAGGGTGGTCTCTGATGTTCTCCAGGCGTTGCACCTTGCAGTGTAATGGAATAAATGCCCATATCTTTGGACTGTAAAAAATGAGATTGGAACCGTGCAACTGTAATCCTAAGCACAGGGAGGCTTTCAGTGTAATCAATCTCCAAAAAGGCTTTTAATGGAATCAATGGAGAGAAAGGGGATTGATTTCTACACAGTATACTGCCATTTTTAGATATTCACTCTGTCAAAACTCTCTTTGGTGGACTGAAAACTTCCAACCAGCGATATAGGCTAATTGCATATTGAGCAAAGCAGTCCATTTGTTAAGTGGCACACTTTTTCTTGGTGACCATTAAGTTAAAGAAAAACCATATTGCAGTGTGGAAATATAACACTGAGCTATGATCGCAATAACTAAAAAAAAAAAGGCCTCAGTTGTATTCCTGCCTCATATGGACATCCACAAGTGGAATATTTTTCTCTGGCTCCTGACAAAATAAGATCTCTACCAGCTGAAAATGCTCTGCCAGATTCACCCTGCAAGTTAAATTACTATTGACATCACAGGAACAATGCTGGGAAGCACTTGGGAAATATTGGTCTGCAAAATGCATGAAATGCATGTAGGGGAGTGCACACACTACACATGCTTACAATGATACAGTGTCTCTAGACCTGTAATTTTTCTGTTTATATGTGTTTTGCTTTTACACAGTTTAGAGTAGCTAAAATCAAGGAAATTAAATCTTAAATTGATATATTAGACAACATACAGTGCTGTAAAAAATATTTCCCCCCCCTTTCCTGATTTCTTAGTCTTGTACATGTTTTTCACACTTATATTTGTCAACTAAACATATTTTAATTGTAGCATGGGATATACTTTTTAAAAGATGATTTCCTTTATTATGGGAAAAAAGCCACCCAAACCAACCTGGCGCTATGTGAAAAAGTAATTGCCCCTTATTCCTGATAATTGGTTGCATCACGCTTGGCAGCATAAATCTGTAATCAAGTCTTTGAAAACTTCGGAAAAAGTCGATTTTTGTCTCGTCAGTTCACAGAATATTTTCCAAAAATTGTTGGGGATCATCAAAATGAGTTTTGGCAAATGTGAGATGAGACTTTGGGTTGTCTTGGGTTAGCAGTGAATTTTTGCCTTGGAACTCTACTAAAGATGACATTTTCCCACCAGTCTCTTTCTTATTGTTGAATCATGAACTCTGACCTTAACTGAAGCCTCAGGCCTGCAGTTCTTTAGATGTTGTTCTGGGTTCTTTTGTGGCCTCCTGGGTGAGTTGTGCACTGAATTTTTGGTAGGTTGGCCACTCATGAGAAGGTTCACCATTAATAGTTTTCTCTATTTGTGGATCTCATGCCTCTCACTGTTGTTTGCTGGAATTTCTTTCTCAGCTGTGTCTTTAGATTGTGGCATGATTCAGTTTGTCACACAGCTTCTATTTAAGCAATTACTTGATTCAGCTGGTCTGACAGTAACCAGAGCTGGGTGTGCCTAATGAAATTGAACTCAGCTTTCCAAAAAGACATGAGGTTAATTACAATTTATTGATGGTTTAAAAAAAATGGGGGGCATATACTTTTCCATATAAGACCAGGTGGGTGTGGATAGATTTTTCCCCTTAATAAATGATGTTGTATTTACCTGACCTGTGCATCTTCATTCTGTCTTCCTCCACTAACCCCAACTGGCTGTGGCAGATGGCCACCCCTCCCTGAGCCTGGTTCTGCTGCAGGTTTCTTTGTTTTTCTTGCTCATAGGGGGTCGTATGACTGTTGGGTTTTTTTCTGTTCTCGTTGTATTATTGTAGGGTCTTTACCTTAACATATAACGTGCCTTGAGGCAACTGTTGTTGTCATTTAGTGCTATATAAATAAAACTGAATTCAACTGAATTAAATCACTTGGGTTATCTTTGTCTGACATTAAAAATTCGTCTCATGATCTGAAACAGTGTAGTTTGGCCAATATACAAAAAACCCAATAAAGTCATGAAGGGGGCAAATACTTTTTTATAGGACTTTGTATAATGTGTATAATGGAGGCATTAATAGGCAGAGGCACAACACTCGCTGAATAATAAATAGAAAGCTATAGGAGAATTCTGTAATGACTAAGATGGCAAATGTCCTCCCGTTTCCCAGAAAGACCAAAGAGACACACATTAATCCATTGTGTTATTACGCTGATGAAAGTATGAGACATATGGTGGCAGGCACATTTCCTTGTCACAGCAGTAAATATGTAGCTAAGTTAACCTTTTGTTAATCTTCTTCCTAGGCTTCCTACATCCATATTCTTAATTGTCATGGCACTCCTTCAGTGTTTTAGTGGAATGAGCTAGGGACACAGATTGCACTGGAACTCAGGACTGAGTCATAAATGAAACTGTTAAACTGAAACTTTGCATATGCAGTGGAAGTTTAACATGCCAGGAAATAAAAGGATTTTTAAATCTGATTTGAAGCAAAGTCAAAACTTTTGTGCACTTCGTTGTCAGATTTGAATGGTGATTAATTATGATTGTTAGTCTGAAAGAACTGCCTGGAATGAGTTATTAAGGTGACTGCTGAGTGGCAAGACTTCATTATATATTTAATTATAGCTTTCATTTACATGTGGTGTGTTGGTTATGCCTGGTTTCAATATGTGAATCAGCTTAGCTCATCAAAGAAATGTCTGCTTCTTTTTACTTTGTTAATGAAAGGTTAAGTGTGAGTGTTAAATCTTTTTACAAGGAAATCTCACAACTGTACACCACATATACAGTTAGTTCCATGAGTATTTGACAGTTTTGCACTTTTCCCTTTGTACAACACTGCAGTGCTTGAAATCAAACAATCAAGATGTGATTGAAGTGCAGACTTTCAGCCTTAATTCAAGGGGTTTAACAAAAGTATTGCACTGTTTAGTAATTAGAGTCATTTTTATACATAACTCTCTATTTTCAGAGGCTCAAATGTAATTGCTCAGTTCACTCACAAGCAGTTTCATGGCCAGCCGACGCCTGCGCCCTTTCTTTTTTTCCCAGTGACAAATAAAACAGACAAAAGACCTGTAAATGATTCCAACTGTTGAATGTGAAATTCATAACTTTTACCATAACTCTCATTATGAGGTCCAAAGAGATGTTTATGCAAGTGACGGAGGACATCATTAAGCTGGAAAACAAAAACAAACCTAAAAGAACAAAAGGAGGCAGTTATATCAGCATTTTTATGTTAAAATCTCCACATATTTGAGGCCATATTGTGGAAATATAAGTGAAACTATATCAAGGTAACATCTCACAATTCTTTTTTGACAACTGCAGTCAATAGAAAGTACCCCCCCCCCCACCCCCCCCCACACACACACACACACTCACACACACACTCACACACACACGCTGGCAAGTGAGACTCCACAGATTCTTTAGTTGTTGGCATAGAAACTGAACACGGACCGTTCAGGTTAAAGGGTAATTCCACTTTATCTTAGCTTTGGAAAAGTCACTCCCAAGCTCTTAAGACAGTTATGCCTTTTCTAGTACAAACATGCTTTTATCTTCCATCTACACAGAAAATACGAAGTTTTTGACCTTTGATTACACCTGTCAGAAAGTTCCACTGCCGGCAGTGTGCCTATTGTATAATTAACCCTTTCCACCCTCGAGTTCCCTGAGCTGGGACAAGGCCATATCGGTTATTTAAACAGAGTCTGCTGACATTTTCGAAGGTTGCTAAGTGAAGAGGCTGTTTAAATTACTGCGGCTAAAAGGGGTGTGCGATTGTTCTGTTTCATTCCTGATCCATCACATTTTGTAGAGTTACGAGGGAGAATTTTCAGAACTGTTTCTGCTTTTCCTCTTCAGTTTACTGTTCTGATTAGAAAAAAATAAAATATTTATTTTTGACAATCCTTGTACATGATAGGGACAGAAAGACTCCCTGTGTTTCATCATTTGTGTTGTACAGGCTGATACAGCCTGATACAACCACACCAGTTAGACTCTGAAATCTTCATTATCCACATCTAAAATATGTCTATTTCACACACCCTCATTTAGTTCTAGGGTTTTACTTAACAGAATATAACAAAGTCTGAAAGACAAGACAGTTGCCATTGTTCCCAGGAATGAACATCCCAGCAAATTCACCCTAAGGTCAGACTGTGTAATCCTCAGAGAAACTGCAAAACCCCCCAATAGTTACATTTCAAACTCTGCAGGCCTCAGTTAGCATGTTAAATTTTCAAGTTCATGACAGTACAATTAGAAAAAGACTGAACAAGTATGGCTTGTTTGGAAGGGTTGCCAGGAGAAAGGCCCCTTTCTCTAAAAAGAACATGACAGCACAGCTTAGGTTTACAAAATTGCATCTGACCAAACCACAAGACTGTTGGAACAATGTCCTTTGGGCAGGTGACATCACATTGGAGATGTGATCTCATCACTCAGTCGACCATCAACTACCCCGTATACCAAAGTGTTCTAGGGTTAAATGGGTTAAATGTGAGCCCAAACTGGGTCAAGCAACAGGAATATGATGTCAGCCACATCAGCAAATTTACAATAGAACAGCTGAAAGAAAGAAAAAGATTTAAGGTCTTTAAATACCTCAACCTGACTGATAATAGCTGAAGAGAGCTGGGCATAAATCAATGACCTCAATGAACTGAAGCAACATTGTGAGGAGTTCCTTACAATTCCTCCACAATCATTATTTAAAGTTGGTGGTTCTCCAAGTTTTTCAGTCATTGCTTCTGCATTCTGGCTTTTTTCTTTGTTAAATAAATAATGACATCAAGTCTGATGTTCTGATTCGTCAAAGCCTAGATTTGATGGAGTGCATTTTCTTTTTCTTTATCATGACTGTCCTTATCAGTTTCGCTGCCCGTAGTCCAAATTGTGGAATCAGTTAACCGTTCCATTAAAAAAAAGAAAAAAACTGATTGCATTTGTGTTTTTTTTTTTCTAGTAGTGATATCTATCCCAAAAACTAGGATTGAGGTGTTTGTTCATCTGACATTTAATGTTTGAGTCAGCGGCTATTTTGGAACACCATCAAAACAATTACTGGGCACAGTTAGGCACACCCAAGCAACTTTGCAGCAAATGGGTTCAACAATAAAAGAATGCAAGAAAATCATGTGACATGGTGTCAGTAAACTGCAGACAGCAGGCAAATGTTTACCAACCCAGCCGGTCTGTGATCCCTTTATGCCAAAGGATAGCGCAGGGACCAGGGAGGCAAATTGACTAGAGAAGCAAATTATCTAACAGTGCTGAGTCCATCTTTCTGTGGACAGAGTACTCAATGCTATTTAGGGGGGAGTTCATATTTCACTTGTGAGTGGAGAAGTGACCAAACCTGATACCTGAATTTCATTTGGAGGAAATGGGTGGAATTTCAAGGGGAACGATAAAACTCATCTGAAGTTGTAAATGCAAAGGTGTGAGTTTCAGACAGACAGTGTGTGCATCTCTCTGTGACACGTTCACACAGCTGTCACGCCGGATCTTATTTTTCTTCTCTCTGCCCTGCCTCTCCCCACACCTCTTTTGTTCTCTGTCACTTTACTGTGTAGGTGTTTGTCAGAAGCCGTGACAAGTTGAGCATCAAATGAAGTTGACAGATTGTTGACATCTTCACTCAAAGTGTGCTTGGATTAAATGCTCTCGACAAGGACTGCTGTTTTATTTCTCGGCTGAGGTCTGATGAATTATGAAACAGCCATAGTTGTGTGTCAGGCCCTGTGCCAGGATGACACATGGTGATCATGTTAGCCCTTCATTGGTTGCAACGCATTCTCTCCATGTAAGCTACTACGCTCGCTCATGTCCACTGTCGAGCTGCTGCATCACAAGAGAGGAGTGTCTGAGGAGCGAAGTCTTTGAACAGATACCCTGAAACAATCATTTTTATTCATAAACACTGGACAATGTTTGTTCATATTAAGAAAACCCATAAAAGGAATGTTTCAGAAGTAAGCCTCTGGGTTGTTTGCTTTAGCTTTCTTCATTTTTTAAAAACATTTTTTTTAAGTAGTTTTCCCACCACCTTTAGTTACGAATTCTCTTGCAGTGATGTCCATATGGTAGAATCATACGCCACATTTTCAGGGTTTGTATATAGAGTGGATCACACTTCCTTCAAGCTCACCAAACACATTCCCTACCTGCTGAGCACAGACTTCTTAAGGCTTTGATCATCAGAAGCCTCCCCCACCCCAGCTACTCACACAAACATGCACACATTTCTAAACAGACACAGAGACTTTGGGCTGTTATGGAAGCTTGCTCAAAAAGTATCCCAGAAGCTATTATTTTGTTTAAACATTACACCCGGAGCAACTCACCTGCAGGTCAGGAACCTGTAGGATGTTTTTTTCTTTTTTCTTTTGTTTTTCTTTTTTTTTTACTTAATAGATTATAAAAAGGTGCTTCTATTTACTGTTGTGGATGTGACATTCATATATCAAACCCTAATCCAGTCTAGCCCTCATCCTGCAATGGCTGCAACTGATCTCATGGCCAGGATGATGAAACCATCCCAAACAGGAAGGCTTTTTATCTTTACCTTCACTGCAAAAACAAATACATATAGTTTCACTTTCACTAATATTGGTTTATAATTTTGCATTTATATCCCGTGCTCCTGCAAATTTATGGAAGCAGAGAAAAGCCTTTGCTTGCAGTTATTTTTATAAAGCCATTATCTCAAGATCACAGGTTAATTTTTTCTTGCTTCTTGTTATCTTGTGGAAACAAAAGAGAAAACACAAATGCCAGCGTGCACAGATAGCAGCTTGTATATTGTATCAACTGATTTAGGCTTGATCAGTAGCCATTACCGATCAGCACATCAGACTGCACTTCAAAATAACAGGTCTAAAAAGGGCCAATATTGCATTGTCTTTCTGATCAGTCCTTCTCATTTAAGCAGACGATGAACTCGGCTGCAACTTCACAGACGAGTGCGGTTCGGTGATCGTGCTTAAGTTATTAACTCATCAGTAACTAAACGAGGACACGAGGTTGTCTTCATATCGACCAAGTTCTCATTCCACAGGCATCAAATAGTTGCTGCAGCTGGAGTCTCAAAATTACACACTAAACTTGGCATGCACCAGGATTAGGCAATGGTGAGATGATTCTCACTCCCAACTCGTTAGATTTGTTGGCGTCACGTTTAAATGCATTGGGTAAGCATCATTTTTAAATATGCAGGGCAACTGCAGAGGAAGGCCATATTTTAACCCAAACCACGGTATTTCCTAAACCTAAAAAAGTTATTTTAGCACCAAAACCTAAACTGTAAAAAACAAAATAAGGAAATTGAGGCCACAGTCAGACCTGCCAGAGACAACTCAGGAAACCTCTGACAACCACAGGTAGGGGGTTCCCCGATTGTTTGGCAAATAGTAGCTGGAGGTTGTTGGCTGTTCTTGGGTAAAGTCAGTTACAAAGAGGCCAAAATCTCCCTGAAATGACTTTGACTGCTAACAGATGTGGACAGAAGATGCTGACTTGTCTGCAAACACTCCTCAACAACTTGCCGAGCCGTAGTGAATCTCGGAAAAAATGGAATGCAAACCAGAAACCCTCAAAATAAAAGTTTACAAAGTGTTCACTGCCATTTGGTGAGTAGATGGCAAGTGGGTTTTTTTTTTTTTTTTGGGTTCAGCGCCATAAATGCTTCTTCCAGTAATCACTCGCAAACCGGTTGGGGAATACTCATTTTCCCCTTGCGACCTGTGGTTGTCACATGACTGCCGACTGGTCTCTAGGTCTATGTGCTTCAGGCCTAAGAGAAAAGAAATCTAATCAGTCATCAGAAATTAAGGAAACAAAGTGAGCATATAACAGAAATCAGTTCAGATTTAGTCCACTGCCACTTCTCCAACCAACAGATTCAAACTTTTTCACTCTTCCAAAGACGTCGGATACCTCTCTGTTTCTAATAATGCTGCAGCCAGTGCATCAAGGCACCAGCAGCACCAAAGGCCTATCTCTCAGAAGCTGGATGCATCTGACAGAACAGCAGTATGTGATGCCCTGGGATGAGAATGCACTGAGGTTCTCCATAAATATCCTAGTATCTAAAAAGAGAATTACAAAATCCACTAGTTGATGTCTGATGGTAAATTACCTCAATATTATTTGAAATCTGCTTTTTGTTCATGAGATAACAACATAAACCCCCCAATTCACAAGTAAAATATGCAAACAGGTTTTCTCAGCTTTGTTACAATTTAATTTACCAATGCTAAATCAAATGCGTATGAAGTATGTCAGTGGTTTTTATTGCAGTGATGTCCTGTATCTTATTCCCTTTCAGGTCCTGTTTTCATCAAGCATCTCAAAGAAGGTACTAAGTAGGCAAGAATTCTGAGAGTCATGCATATATGGTCCTATTTTTAGTCACAAAGCTAAAAGCACTTCATCAGTTTTTTTTTTTTTTTTTACTTTCTGTAGGAAATGAGTCATATTTCTGCTAATATTCAAAAGACCTCCAGAGGTGTCCTAACCTGTTAGGGGTTGGCAGGAGAGTGCTGTCAAGAAATTTGGGCCCTTTCCATAGAATAAGAAATGTTTTGGCATGCCTGAATCATAATCTTCTTTTCCTTTAAATGGCATTTTGACAAAAACAGAATATACTTTTCTAAATGACCTTGTAGGAGAGGCGAGTGCTCCATCATTAATGAGAACACAGAGTTTCTGCAAAGTCTTGTAGCCTACAGCATTTTACTGGTGTCATTGTTGTTATATGTACCTTACAATTGTGGACTTCTTTTTATGGATTTCTTTGTTTATCTTAAACTGTATATAAATTTTAAAATGTGGCTTTTTCCACATTAAACATGGCAAAAGTTAACATATATGGAAGCTCTATGAGCTTGTTGTTTCACACAGTTTTCCCCATTTTTGGTTCTGTATGATGCTGATGTCTTTAATATGGCCACCTCGGGCAAACAACCCCACCTACCTGCTGTAAAACCTTACATTTGAGAAAGGCGGCCAATCAGAAGATTTAAAAGGAAAGGAGAAAAAACTGAGGCCTGAACTGAGGGGATGTTTCATGGTCCAGTACATCAAAAATAAAGATCGTTTTCAACTACTTTAGTAGATTCCAGAGAATAAAAATACAGCGGTGGAAGGGATCATAACAGGTTGCTTTAACCTGTTTATTCCAGTTGAAAATTATACTTTTGTATATATATTTCACATAATAGCTGGATAATTGGGTTATCTCGGTTTTCATACTGGTATACAACTCTTCTTTTTTTTTCTTCGAGGCTGAGAGCGTTTTGAAACATGAACACATTACAGTCTCTCCCAGGAGTCTCATTGTTAACAGTATGTGTAACTTCATACTCTAATGTACTGCTCTGCTTTTAGTCCAGTAACTCAGCACAATTTCTACACAGTGAATCCAAGATGCTCGACAAATTTCAGGCCCAGATGCGGCTCCTCCTGTTCCTCATGCTGCTTACGGCTGCATTTTGTTTTTAAGCCGGACAACAAAAGCATCCTATCTGATCACTGCCTCAGGTGTCCGAGCTGAAGGTCTCTCTCTGTCAGCGATATAGCCCACTGTCCACTCCTCCATGTCAAGTAGAAAGTCAGACAAAAACAGATTGGTATCGTCTGACTTAGCGCCGTCCTTATCGCGATCCTCATTCTGGTGTTCCACTAATGCCTTGAGGTTCTCTGTGTGGGTCTTGCCTGCGCTGTTTTTGCAGTGCTAATGTGTGTTCTTCGGGGTTTGGTTTACACAGATCTGGCCTCCTAACTGTGCCATTTCTCCCCTCCTAATCTCAGAAACATGACTGCTATCTGATCCTCACCAAAAGCCACTTAGACAGACTTACACAGGGTCTGCTTGGCAGACAACAGACGGCTGAGCATTTTCCCCTGTTTACTTGGAAAAGAAAAAAGACTTGTAATTTGAGAGCTCCTCTGAATGGTCAAAGAAATTGGGCCATAATTACAGAGCTATAAAGTATCAGGGAGGAATAATGGGATCATGAATTAGAAAGCTGGGTTGGTGCATCTATAATCTTTCCAATGCATTGAAACCGGAGCAGGGAATCCTTGTATTAATTAAAGTTATTGAAAATCGGAAAATTTATGAAATAATCTCCAAAGATGATTCATCTTTAGTATGTTCTTGCATGACACAAATGAGTTTATTGTTCACAAAAAATAAAGACAACAACATGCAGGGGCATATTTTTTGGGGGGGGGGGTGGGGAGTTGTTTTCTTCTAAGGCTGCTTCTTTCATTAGTAACTCAAAAGAAAAAAAAAGAGTAGACGAGACCCTTTTCACAATCACGACTTACATACAAAAATTGCTGGATGTATTTTTCACATGTGTAAGCGCTAATCACATGTCACAAAAGCAATAACGACCGAAAAGAGAACGGGAGGACGGATGACGCTGATAACACCGGATTGTGAGGTGGTGTGGAGTGAGTGGAGCGTGGGAGGATCCCGCCTGTGTGTCCATGGTAAACACACCGGCTGCTCATGGCAGAATACTGAAGCAGATGGGTCACAGAGAGAAACATATCAGTGTGTAGAGTGACATCCGGAGATCATTATGTCCAATCAGAGCGGAGCAGGAAGTACAGACCAATTGAGATTGATGGCCCAGACTGCTGCCTTACAGCTTTGAATAAATGAGGAGAAGAAAAGAGGGCAACAGAACAACAAAACCACAGTGTCTTCTCCATTTCTCACCCACAGAGAGAAAAATTCCCTCTCTGTTTCGGTTTCAATGTGCGGCATTGTATGCGCGCTCGCTCGTGTGTGTTGCTGTACAAGACTGTGCGCTTGTACAGTGCAGTTTGCGTGTGTGTAAAAGTTAGAAGGGATGTAAGAAAAAACCAGAGGGAGGGAAAGTGAGAGAAAGAGTTCTTAACTAATGATTTCTTTTTTCAATGTTGTTAGTTTTTGTTGCAGATTTTTCGACTGCAGTGCACTGCAGAGATAAATTACTGATACAGATTTTATTACAGAAAAAAAAAAGAAAAAGAATCAATTTCAAACAGAAGGAAAACTGAAAAAAACACAACAATGTGAATTGGATTTTTTTTCTGTTACAGTACAATATTTCAGAAGCATCGCAATAAATAACCTTCTTTCTTGCTTGAGATCAATCACAAGTACATTTTTCCTTCATTACTGTATACTTTTGCCCATGCCCCGTGTGCTTCTAAGACAATTGCATTTAATGTATACAGTACTAGGAAAGACAGTATCATGTTCTTGCTGAAAAGGGTGTTTAGTTGTTCCCGTACACTGAGAGGCTATCAAATCAATTTTGCAATTATGCAAAGTTTAAGTGTTTTGTATTGCACTTCAGGTGTGCAAATGTAAGAGTGCTTAATTGGAAAGAGACATTTGAAACAGGACGTTAGAAAATAGGAACTCATTGTCAGATTCATAATGGAATTTTAGAATTTGAAGGTAATGTTGCTGTACATTTATCCCATTTTCAAAATTGCAGCTTTTATCTTTCCTTGTATAGATTTGTAGATCACTAACCTGGTGAGGTTAATGTTCATCATCCAGTAATGTAAACCCAATGTTCATTAAGTTCATCTGTTCAACTGCTTGTTGATGCAAATGTCTAATCAGCCAATCACTTGGCAGCAATATGGATTTTAGCATCAAGACGACCTATATTTCAAACCAAATATCAGAATGGGGACAAGTATTTTAAAAACTGTTGATTTATTGGGATTTTCCAGCTCACAGGAATGCATCAGTAACAGTAGCAGCTATTTCTGTCAGCTAAAAACAGGAAACCGAGGATTCAATTTACATGGGCTCACCAAATTGGGCCGATATCTGCAACAACTGTGTTTTGCTATCATGTCAATATGGACCAAAATCCCTGAGCAGTGTTTCCAAGCCCTTGCTGAATTCATGCCATGAAAAATTAAGGTACCTCTGAAAGCAAAAGGATGTCCAAAATGGTATGAGCAAGGCGCACCTAATAAGTGTTTCCCTTTTGTCCTGTCTCTCTAAGCTCTCTTCTCTTTCCCATCACTCCCAACAGATTGGGTGGATGGCTGCTTTCCCTGAGCCTGATTCTGACCGATGTTTCTTCCTTTTTAAAGGGAGTTGCCATGTGGTTGCTTATGGGAAGCCATTCGACTGCAGAAGTTCTTTCTGACATTGTAGGGTCTTTACAATAAAAAGCGCCTTGAGGCAACTGTTATTGTGAAATAAATAAAATAAATAAAACTGAATTGAATTGAACTGAAGTTTCTGGTTAGTGTATCTGGAGTACAGTTGTGTGGTAATATTGGTTTCCAGTATTGGCAAAAACAATGATATTGTTTGATTTAATAATACGTATATCTGCCTACATGTGATAGTGTTGCGCCTTAATACTGGTTGCCACCGTTCATGAATCAGAAAAGAAGAACTGGTGCAGTAACTACCCAGCAAGCCCCTACAGAAGTAAGAACATGGTCAGTGGACATGAAATTATAGTGTGTCAGAGAGGTTAGTTGTCAGCCTGTGGTCTCACACATGAATTCCCTCTGCTCCCTGCAAGTGATTTTATTTTATTGGACAATTTATTGATGGCGCATGTTTTGTTTACCAGGTCATCTGGTTGCCATTTCACTGTCCATTTGGTGTAATTGTTCCTTTTGTCTTGTTGTCTGCTTTTGTATGATTACATTTCCAGAGGAGACTTACAAAACTGATGACTCGTTTGACTGGTAGTGCCTTATTGCATTTCTTTTCCTCAGATGCTGTGCTATTGCTGGTAATAAAGGTCCTACAAAGACTAACACAAACTGATAAACTGTCAGATGCACTGAGTGTCCCCTTGAACCACTGTTCCATGCAATTTACAAACATTTCTATTTTTCTAAAGCAAATAAAATCACCTTTAATATTTTATAGTATGTTAAGTGACGGGCAAAGTCTTTGATTTTAACATTAAAATGTACTTTTATTCCAGACATAGACAAAATACAATGCCTATAGTGTCATAGCTTCTCAATGGCAGAGCAGAGGCCAATCGTCAAGTCAGTTCTATTTCCATACATTTTTGCATGATTGGTGCAACACAAAGGGCAAGATAGCCATCAGAAGTTAACAAGCTCATTTAAAATACAGCCAGTTAACAAAGAGGCTACTGTACATTGCAAGCCGAGCTCGTCCAAATGCACAGTTAATGTATAAAACTGACAGAGGATCAGTGATGCCAGGGGCTCCTTTCAAAAGTTTCATTGTTTCTGATACAAGGAGCTTTTCTTCTACTTATGTAGTGAAACCTTGTTCACATATTGCAGACAAAAGCTCATTTGTGTCTGTTCAAAGTTTTATTTTCAGGACTAATCTTTTGAAGGCTAATAATAATACATTCTGGTGCATACAACACCATAGGAATGATGCCAGGCAAATCAAACAGTCCTTTTCCCCCCACAATGATCTGATGAGCGGCGACTTTTCATTCCTCGTCTATAATGGGCTTTATTGTTGGACAGCACTATAAGGCACGCTGTCTAATCATTGCAAGCAGCGAGTAAACAGCATTGCTGTCTGATTTGTTCATTTTGGTTACACACTGAGCACTCCCCACACAGGCCTTAACTGCATATGAGCCTCAGTGTGCAAAACTACTATAACTACTCTAGCCAGGCATTCTACTAACTAATCTGATCAACGGGGGACATGCACATCCAAACATATCAAGTCTTCTGCAACGCTTGAGAGCAGAGCAGCAGCTTGTGTTGGAGAGTAGATGTCTATCTATAATCAATACACCACAATCTGGCCTTATCTCACTCTCTGATATGCTGCACAGCCACTTTTCCACACCCTTCAATGTCCTCCGGCATCACATCTGAGAATGTTGACAGCAATTATGGATTGCCACCTTTTTCCAATAAGCCTGCAGTCAGCATATCCAAGCAACATTCAAAGGTTCTAAATCTGTAAAGTAACTTTTTTCGAGGAAAAACAGAAAACAACTAGATGAAGTGAAAATTAGTTTGCAAAAGATCCTTTCTCTTTCTGAATTCACAATTAACTAAGACTGATTCCCAGCATCGTTTCGACCCTGCTGTGGTTTTGTCCCTGTTGAGCTGCTCACCCCCAACAGGCTGGTGACCTAAGAGCAAGCACAGCCCAAGGCTTTCAAAGAAAAAGATGCCTCTTCCTGTCTGAGGATGCCCCACACCCACCCACTGCCTTAGAGATGCCATTGCCCCCTCCTCTATGCCCTGAAGCTTACAGGGGCCAGTGATTTACAGATCCTATCTCCATACGGCCGGGGCTTTAAGGAACATCTGATGGGATGTTTTTTCCCTTGCATGTCATTTCACCCTTCCCAGATCATATTCATACTTTTTTGACCTCACGACATTCTGCATATGGTACCTGAGGCACAATCTGTCAGTTTTTGACACAGAATAGTGATTTTTCTTATGCAAATTTTTGTTAATATGCCCTTTTGTTTCTGATGTTGCACAGCTTTTATTCCTAGAATTTGGGCTATGTTGCAAGGTCTGCGTGGCTACAAGTATTGACAGAGGATAAGGGGACAATGCAGCAATGCCATGGCTCTGAGATGGAAAGAAAGGAAGAAAGGGAGAGTAGAGGGGAGACAGAGCGATGCAGAGAGGAGGATAAGGATGGCCCTGCTGGAGGCTCGCCACAGGCTACGTCTGACATCCCTCTCTCTGACGGACTGATGAGATTACCCTGACATTTTTTCCTTCTAACTTATTTTGCATTACCACAAGGATCTTATGTTAGGCAGATCTCCATATTATTCTCCAGGGATTTGGGTTCCATTTTGCTCTCTGGCTCATTCTGTCCTCTCCTTTTTCACTCACACTCAAAGGGATGAAATCTTCTTTACAGCCTTTCACGTATTATCTGTTGGCAAGACTACACGAATCCCATTTCAGAGACCGTGCGGTTTATTCACCACCATACATCATGTTAATGCAGTGGACCCTGTTCGGGACCCTCCTACAGCAAACTAGAATGATGCAGGTCACTGTAGTTGCAAGTGAACTGTGACATTTGATTAGACAACTATCCTTGCGTGGTAGACTGTTAACAGAATGAACTAACCAAGCGATTCAGCCTTAGGGTCAGAGATAATTAAAGATAACACATTTAAAAACCAAATCTAAACACAGACCATGAACTGTACAGATTGGGGTCACGAGATCGTGTTTTTTTATGCCACTAATTTACATTCAACCTTTGCATTTCACCAGCAGTTTCACCTTGACATTTAAGGTTAACTGACAAATTAGGGCGCAGTTTTTTTGGGGGTGGGGGGGGGGTGCACTGGGCGTCTGTGTTTGCCACCGGAGTCGGCAATCTCTCTTTGCTGTGCTGCATAGCTTAATGGTCTCAATTAGTCTAAAAGTCACCATGGGTAATAATTCACCTCTCTCAGGCTTCATTTCCTCAGATTCAAGTCAAGCATAGCACAGGAAATGACACTTCAGGAGCTTTTAAAAAATGATGAGGACAAGCGGAGCGATCACGGCGGTAAATCAGGTGAGTGACTCGCGGATGGCGACAGCATTAGGTGGCGGAGAGCCTGTCAGTCGCCGCGGTGACATGTTCATCAAGGTGCAGGTGACATCACTCAATCACTGCATCAGTCACCGGAAAGACTGGTCAGTGGCATCAAACACAGATCTCATTATTGGAGTGCCTCCTGCGAAAATCAATCACTGACAGTTTGTCTCATTTGAAAAATGAATGTTATCTGTTTTGGGAGGTCTGCATACACAACACATGCACATTATGCCAATGCTTTAATCATTTATTGCATATTATAGGCATTTGAAACTGGGTGCCAAATTTGTTTGTATTTTGAAGGTGAAATCTTAAAAAAGGGACAGTCCGTACCAAAATCGAATATACAGGTTTATCCTTTGGCCTGCTGGGCTATTTATCCACCTATGTTGTTTTTGGTGAGAGTCGCCCAATTTTGGAGATATCACCTGTACAGATGTCTACTTTCTCTTGAATATAATTGAACTAAATAGCATCTGTCTCAAGGAGCTCAAATTGTAAACCCAAAACAAATAAAAATGTCTCAGCAGTAATGTCTCTTTCCACAAATCATCACCCAGCTACTTAAACAGAACAGTGCAAACCTTGCTGTGAACAGTTATTATTATGTAGAAACTATTTTTTCCTACCAGACTACACCTGCTGGCTGCTAAACATTAAAGATTAGCTAATGGGGACACATTTATTGTTTAGATTCTGTCACAAGTCTGAGCTTCCGATCACAGATAGATGCACATTCCCCTAAACCTCCACACAAAAATACAACAAGGCAAGTGCAATCTCATGCCATTGTATTCAAGAGAACAAAGACATTTACAATGGAGATACCCAAAACTGGGCAACTCACACCAAAACAATCGAGACAGATAAACAGCACTGCTAGCCTGGAGAAAAATATGTAAATTTGACTTTGGGGGTAAACTGTCCCTCTGAGGTACACTGTTCTGCACCTGGAACACATTAGCAAACGTCTTTTAACCCTTTCTGGTATGTGACCCAATTATCAAGTACTGAAATTCTCATGACCCCAAATAAATTTTGTGTGAATATAAATTACTTCTATTCCAATTTTGAACAGTGTTTTCTGTATTTGCTGCCCACTTTAAATGGTTTAATTTTAAATATTCTTCTGGCACATTTAATTACATTTGATCTGTCTTTGTTTGTTCTTTTTTGCCATCTCCCTCTCTTTTAATGTGTATATATATATATATATATATATATATATATATATATATATATATATATATATATATATATCTTGCCCTCTAGCCTCCTTCTCCATGGCCCCTGCCTCAGTACTACATGGAAGCTCCTGTCAGGCATCATATCGGCTAAGATGAACAGGCACATGGGTCAATACATGAGTGGGACACAGAAAGGAATTGGCAAGAATACCAGAGGCGCAAAACACCAGCTACTGGTAGACAGAACAGTCAGCCGAGACTGCAAGACCAGACTGACCAACCTGTGCACTGCCTGGATTGATTACAAGAAGGCCTATGACTCAATGCCCCACAGCTGGATACTGGAATGCCTAGAATTGTACACGATCAATGGGACCCTAAGAGCCTTCATCAGGAACTCAATGGGGATGTGGCGTACAACACTAGAGGCCAACTCCAAGCCCATAGCACAAGTCACCATCAAGTGCGGGATCTACCAAGGAGATGCTCTGTCCCCACTGCTGTTCTGCATAGGCCTGAACCCCCTCAGTGAGATCATTAACAAGACTGGCTACGGATACCGACTACGGAACGGAGCAGTTGTCAGCCACCTCCTGTACATGGATGACATCAAGCTGTATGCCAAGAGTGAATGAGACATCGATTCACTGATCCACACTACCAGGCTATACAGCAATGACATTGGAATGTCGTTCGGACTGGAGAAGTGTAGTCGGATGGTAACAAAGAGAGGGAAGGTAGTCAGAACTGAGGGGATTGAACTACCAGAAGGCAACATTGCAGACATAGAGGACAGTTACAAGTACTTGGGGATCCCGCAGGCGAATGGGAACCATGAAGAGGCCGCTAGAAAAGCTGCAACCACCAAGTACCTGCAGAGGGTCAGGCAAGTCCTGAGGAGTCAGCTGAATGGTAAGAACAAGATCCGGGCCATCAACACGTACGCCCTGCCCATGATCAGGTACCCTGCTGGGGTAATAGGCTGGCCAAAGGAGGAGATAGAAGCCACTGACATAAAGACAAGAAAGCTCCTTACCATGCATGGAGGGTTTCACCCCAAGTCCAGCACCCTGAGGCTGTACGCTAAGCGGAAGGAAGGGGGCCGGGGACTGGTGAGTGTCAGCACCACAGTCCAGGATGAGACAACGAACATCCAAGAATACATTGGGAAGATGGCCCCAACTGACCGAGTGCTCAGTGAATACCTCAGGCAGCAGAAACCCAAGAAAGAGGAGGGAGACGAGGAACCATCATGGAAGGACAGGCCCCTGCACGGTATGTACCACCGGCAGATAGAGGAGGTGGCTGATATCCAGAAATCCTACCAGTGGCTGGACAAAGCTGGACTGAAAGACAGCACAGAGGCACTAATCATGGCAGCACAAGAACAAGCTCTGAGTACAAGATCCATAGAGGCTGGGGTCTATCACACCAGGCAAGACCCCAGGTGCAGGCTGTGTAAAGATGCCCCAGAGACAATCCAGCACATAACAGCAGGGTGCAAGATGCTAGCAGGCAAGGCATACATGGAACGCCATAACCAAGTGGCCGGCATAGTGTACAGGAACATCTGTGCCGAGTATAACCTGGAAGTCCCGAGGTCAAAATGGGAGATGCCCCCAAGGGTGGTGGAGAATGACCGAGCTAAGATCCTGTGGGACTTCCAGATACAGACGGACAAAATGGTGGTGGCTAATCAACCGGACATAGTGGTGGTAGACAAACAGAAGAAGACGGCCGTAGTGATCGATGTAGCGGTTCCGAATGACAGCAATATCAGGAAGAAGGAACACGAGAAGCTGGAGAAATACCAAGGGCTCAGAGAAGAGCTCGAGAGGATGTGGAGGGTGAAGGTAATGGTGGTCCCCGTGGTAATCGGAGCACTAGGTGCGGTGACTCCCAAGCTAGGCGAGTGGCTCCAGCAGATCCCGGGAATAACATCGGAGATCTCTGTCCAGAGGAGCGCAGTCCTGGGAACAGCTAAGATACTGCGCAGGACCCTCAAGCTCCCAGGCCTCTGGTAGAGGACCCGAGCTTGAAGGATAAACCGCCCGTGCTGGGTGTTTTTATATATATATATATATATATATATATATATATATATATATATATATATATATATATATCTCAATCTGTCCAGAGACTGAAAAAAGCCTTTTGGCTAAATCTGTTGGATTTAGTTGAGACTGACATTAATTAATTTGTGCCGTCTCTGAAAAATAAATTACTGAAGTGGAATGAAGCAGAATGTCTTCTGTAAAACATTTCAGATTGCCCCGGTGTTTTTGAAGGTGCCATGTAAAAGACTTGGATTCCTATATACGCATGTTTAAGGAGGTGAGCAACAGTCTTTAGCCTCCCCTCATTTCTTTATATTGTGTCAGGAAAATGGGACACAGGGACAGCAATTTTGAAAATAAAATATATAAGTAAAAAACTCTGTACAATTCTAATGAAAGTTAATATTTGGTATGACCACTGTTATTCCTCAACATCGCCTGAACTGTTTCTTGTAATTTCCTTAAGTAGTATTCACTAGTTCTCCATTCAAAGCTCTTCTTTAGATGTTGGCCGTCTATTGTTGTGTTCTCTGCCAATATGATCCCACACTGCTTTAGTAATGTTGCACTTTGGGCTCTGGGGAGACCAATGTGCGATTGATAGTGTTCCACTATGTGTTTTTCTATCCAGGTATGCTTTTACTGCATTTTCACTGTTTTTCGCATTTATTATCATACTGGAAAATGAATAATGACAAAGTTAAATGGAGTTACTTGCCTTTTTACGCTTAGATGATTTACCGGTTAAGTGGCTTAACTAAAAAAAAAAAAAATCATCTGAAAAGGGTCAGGTATAAAGCCCGGACTGACAATGAGCACCAAAGTCCAGCAATGTCCAAAGAAGAACTTTCAAAGACCTCCAGAAAGCCCAAATAACTATAGAAATGAGGGTGTTTCAAGAATTTTGTCCCATCACTTGTCTAATCCCATGCTCAGATCCTAAATGCAGTTTGTTATAGAATATATGCTTAGATTCTGTGTTCTTTCCCGCCTTTGTCATTAAATACACCTTGAAAACGATGATAAATGATATGACTTGTGTCACACTCCCCAATGCTGGCTATGCAAAATGGAGCAGGGTAGCACGTATCATTTGCACCTTGTAAAAAGTTCCTGTTAAGCACCCCTGGGACAGGGGATCAGTGGTGACCTTGAGTCCACTGGTGGATAAAGATCTTTTCCATATTCATTCCAATCCGGAAACCATGACTTACCAATCATTAAAAAGCTTATAGATTTGGCATCCCTGAGCCATCTCCATTTATCTTGCAGCTTGTGATAACGGCTACTCCACTTACATGCAACTCTCCCAGTATTTTCCACATAGGATTGCAGAGGTGCAACTTGCAATTTTCACCTCTCATAGCTGTGCTAATTGGTCCCTTTATATTCTCTGCATGGGAGTGCTTGGACTGACTGCTCTCACATTTAATGAAAATGAGCTGAAGTGAGTGCAACACCACCCATCTAGCTTCTGCTAATAACTCCTGAGCAGTTATTATTTTATTAATTTGTAGCGTGAATTATTTAAAGGTCAGAGCTCATGTCTAAACCTGTTATGGTAACAGGGATTCTTGCTAGAGTCCAATAGGAATTTTATCTTTTGCTGGGAATTAACGTACTAACTAGGCTGTATCCTTAAACTGGTACATTTCACACTCCGTTGAATGGCAGAGTAACAAATAACTTGATGCAGTCTGACTTTAGAAATACTTCCTCATACATTCGCATCGTTCCTTTTTGTAACACTCAAGCTCCAAAGACACAGAAATAATTAATTTCTCAACCTTCCAGTCTTTCCAGGAAAATAGAAACCCTTTGAACAAGTTCAATACAGTCAAGTTGTCAGTTTTCGAGACGAGAGCAGACTGAGGGTAAGGAGCCTCGGGGGTAATGGGATGAAGTCTGTTGCCACATTGTTGCAACATGCGTGGGATTCCCATGGGAGGGCTGGAAATGGAGTCAGGACACTGCTCCTTCCTGACATCTTAGGCCCACGTGCGACCGCCTTCACATCTCTCCCTCTGTGTTTGATGTCCAAATTGAGCTCTGCTTCATCGCCTTCTTAGCTGCCTCCCCCCCGTGCTCTTCCTCTCATCGCCTCTCCCATGGTTCTCACAGAGGACATGTCAAAACTACTGTTAAACTGATAAATTGGCTTGCTGATACATAGATGGAGCTCACTCTGTGCTTTTAAATATGGGATATTATCCAAACATAGTCTCCATTGCCAAAATGATAAAGACCAGCAACAGGGAAACCATCTTCAAGGCCTGGAGATGATTTAAAAAAAAGGTGTGCTTAGTCATTTAGTTGTCTAGATTCTAAATGGAGGTAACAATACTTTATAATAACATCACAAACAAATGGTTAATTGACAAATCAATGAGTAAATAACAATAAAATGATGATAAAAATGAATAATAATCATTAATAAGGTTTTAAGATCCAGTCAATCCACGGTTTTCCACTCGTCTCTATTATAGAAATTTTCAATTTTAATTTTATTTATACTTTATATAGCCCTAATTCTCATCAGCACTGACTCCCAGCTTGTTTGCTGTTAGTATATATCTGTATATGTCATGTGCTCATGGCTCAAGAGCTGTGTGACATACTCGACGTGGTACAATATGGAAGAGGATTAGGAACACATGAAAAAAAGGTGGGCATCTTTATTTTTTTCCTTTTCCAGAATTCTGAGAAAAAAGTCCGAATTCGGACTTTTTTTTGAAGGAAAAATGTGTATATAGTAGTTGGCAGTAGTTCCTGGAGGTTGGACAGGTAGATATCAGTGAAACAAAGAAAATGCAGCATCAAAAACCTCGCAGTGAGTTCTGTAGCAGATTGTTGCTCGTTGTTTTTATGTTTATTTCCTGTTTGTAATAAAACTTGAAAAGGTATGACATGAATTGGTAATAAAAAATAAAAAAAAATATTTCAACACTAACATAATTTTCATATGATTGATATTATAAAATAACTACATTAATGCTGATGTTGAAATCATTATTAATTACTGACTATATTGTAGTATTTTAAAAATAAATCAAGTTGGTCAGTTTGGTTTGACGAGCTCTCCAACCGGATGTAAATTAATTGAACACGATATAGTGAGAAGTCAATTCCTTTGGTTATAAAAGCATCTGAAAAAGCATTTAGAGCATCATTTGAAAGCAATGTTTCTGCTGATGTCCGTTTCAGAATTCCGTGAAAGAGGAAAGCAACACAAGAAATGACATGGCTCTCAGACCTGCTGGCCTCCCGCTGGCTAAGTAGTCACAGCTTTTGCCTCAGACTTCGCCTCAATGGTCAGATGAGTTTCCAGACATTTCACTTTAAAATGGGAACAGCAGAGAGATGGAGCTTCCACTGTTACTAACATATTATCCCGTTCATCTGTGGCAACAGTTTTCTGTCATTTCTAAGCAAATATAAATACATATATGTTGCCTATCATTGCTGTGAATGTGCAATGATTGAATGAGTGATTATTACTGGCATCTAAACTTGTTAAAATATCAGTATGAATCATACTGGAGTCCAAGCAGGACTTCATGTCTGCTGTTTTTCTCTTCTTGGCTCACTTAACCCTTCTTCCTGACCCTTTTTGCGAGTGCTGGTCCAGAGCTCGGTGGAGTGTGTTTTGGCGTGGCTGTCCCTCCACTGTGGCACACACTAGGTAGGAGAAGGAGCTGAGAGGATCGGGGGTGGTGCAGCTGTAACTGTTAGGGTTATGGGGGTGGTTGGAACAGATTGGTTGATATCACACTTTCACCCCTGGGGGATGAAGGACCGGGAGGCGTAGTGGGTTTGAACCGTGTGTGCAATCATGTGTGTGTACGTGTGTGTGTGTGCGCGCACGTGTGACAGCAGGAACGGGTGGGTGAGTAAAGGATTGTGGGAAATACAAAATCCTCAGATTGCTGAGTTTGGACGCCATGACCCCACACCGACCCCCATTTCCTGTCTCAATTGCCTCAGCATGAGCT
The DNA here is from genome assembly GCF_041146795.1 of Maylandia zebra. NCBI lineage: Eukaryota > Metazoa > Chordata > Actinopteri > Cichliformes > Cichlidae > Maylandia > Maylandia zebra. The sequence continues at coordinate 30,155,113 of NC_135175.1, read as the reverse complement.
GGGCTCCATTTCACAGCACCGCTGCTTCTTCTTTTGTCCACAATCATGTGGACTCATGTGGGACTCCATGCTGCTGACACCTCCTCTATCGTCATGAGTAAATACTGACAAAGGGTCATTGTGTGATCATGTGTTTCAATGCCTGATACGGCTTTTGTGATGTCTAATGGGGTTGAGACTTTTTTTTTTTAATGAGGATCATTGTTACAATAAAGCCTCCTGTGAGACCGCTGATTCAATAGACCAATTCTGAGTTAAAAGTAAATTTGGGGGTAATTAAAGCAAACACTTAGTTAAGCCTTAAATACAAATAGCCTGTAAACAGTATAACAGTCAGTCATGTCTTCAGTTGCTTTGTTCTGGTTTATTGAGTTACATGTTGGACGATATCATGAGGCAATAATAAGACAGAACCGAATCAATAACATAACCTAATACATCTGTGCCTGCCTTTGTATATAGATTCACAAAGATTCAACAAAGATTCAACAAAGATTCAAATTCACAAGTTCTGAATTGTTATTTCTGTGCATTAACTATGAAACCTTTTGTGTGCATGTACCAGCATGAGTGTCACTCGTTCTCATTCCCGGGGTGTCATATAATGCAGCTTTGTTGAAGAAATGGGCATCTCACAGATACACACATATACAGGTGTAGGTGTCCTTTGGTATTAGAGCTGTATCACAAAAGAGAGAGTCTGATATTCCAAAGTCTTTGCATATCAGTGCTTTAAAAGAACTCCTTGGCATCACATTTAAACGCAGTGGGTATAATCATTTTTCAGCCTGCAGGGTTTGCGTTGCAAAGGCGCAACTTATACCATAAACCACAATCCTTTCTGAAACCTAGGGACGTTTGTTTTTGTGCCCTAAACCCAAAGTAAAAGCACAAATAGTCAACTGACAATAAAGCATAAAAAGGAAAAAAGCTTCCTGGTTGTCACCCTAATGCAAACACTGTTGCTTGTTATTAAAAGAGCACTGTGACCAGTGCCAAAGGATACTTTGTGCTTTCTACAAAAGGATGACACCATCTGATGCCCTTGGATAAGGATATGTTGAACACTTTTTAGGCATTACAGAAGAAAGAAAAAGAATCTTTAACTTTGCTGCTTGAACAAAGCGATTTAATATCAGCCATCACTGACCAAATCACAGGCGGCATGTTTCGGAAAAATCGGATGTCTCTACTTCAAAGCAGACCTCTAAGATCAGTCAACACAGACACTAAAAGCAGTGGCTGCTTTGTATATTCCTCAGTTTCTCTTTTGAGGGTAAGTTAGCATTGTCTATAACGGACAAAAACCGACATCACATTTTGATTTATGAATTAGATTAATGTAAGATAAGCAATGTCCTTGTCAGTGTAATAGTAACAATATGGATCCTAAGAGCTATATAACTCTTATACAATTTTAAAAACATAAGAGTTTCCCTTTTTCCTCATCTAGTAGTATGAATATGAATACATAATAACCAATCTAATATAGAAAGTACAGATCAATATAGACACCATGATGTCAGCCATTGGTTTGTGAAGTCCTGTTTTCACTTTCTTCATCTCAGTGGACGAGTTAATCACTAGTCATTAGCTGATGATGCTTCTTTCAGGAAGAATAACCATCCTTTAACCAAAATCTACAAAACAGACTTAAGTTTTTATCAAACATGACTTGAAACATGCAAAAGATATCTGACAACTGTTTACAAAGGTCAGAGCAGAGGACCATTTTCCCATAGTTATCTATGGAACCAGATGTCATCTCCTGAAGGTCATTAAAAACATTACAGGTTTAAGGCACCCATGTATTGGCTTAATTTTTCAAGCTGCATCCTTTTATACTCTATACTGTTGTTTTGTGTTTAAATACAAAAGATTTAGACGTTTTTTGTTTTTTTTAACACAAAACAAAAAAAATATGCTGGTACAGATGCACTCACCTGCTTTGTCATTTGCATGTTTGGTAGGTAAACAAAAGATTTTAGATGCTAACTAATGTTGAGCACTGATAAGAAAACACGAGTAAAATGGGAGGACTGGGAGCATTTGACATACAGGAGTGGATGTTAAGATCTCCCTGGCAATGAAATCCTTTGCTCATTAGCATTGTTGAACAATGATATCAATTCTCCACAGGTATATAATGGGTCATTTGTGCTATGAGGGAATAAAGTCTAGTAGCACTGCATGTTTAAGACTGATACTGCACAGAAAATAACACTTCGGGGTCAGATTGATGCTATATGCATAGACCATTGTAACTGTGAAAGATCTCATGTGAAACTAATGAAACCAGAGACCGTGTCTCACTGTATGACCATTAGTGAGAGTGAATAATATCCTATCTGGGCAAATTACACTGGGCCTTGATCAGGCACCTTCGAACAACTTCCAGCTTGCTTTACCATTTCACTCCACCCTGGTTTGTCACCGACAGTGACACACAGCCATACCATGACCCGCTGCCACTCATAACTCACGTAACAGTCTGAAATACAATTAAGCAGGCGCACCAATTTGCACCACCTATTATGTCACGGCTGTTACCTGAGCAATCACTCCCTTCTAAATGCCATTATGAACAAGAGTGAGATCTTATGATGGTGGTAAACATAGTCATTTTCTTGTGCTCTCTCAATCAGTCACAGACCAGGTTGGAATCAAAAATGTAGAGAAAGGAGCCTCTTTTCTATTCCAGTTGCACTCCACAGTCCCTCTAAATCACCCCTAATGGGCTGGTGGAGGGAGCACACTCTGTATCACTGTATCAATCATTCACTCTGTTTTCCTCCTCCTGGAACCATCCACAGGATCACTTTGGTGCTTTAATGAGCCATTACAATTCCTATCAGACAATCTCTGTGCCACGCGCGTGTGCACAAGTGCACGCACATTTGTTTGTATATGAGTGCGTGCATGCTCTAACTGTTGTGGACTTACACTCATGCTGATATTAGATTGTCTCCACAGAGTTTCTGAGATAGCAGTGATCTCTTGTCTATCTATTTCTCACCCACTTTCGCTCTCTGTTGGTCTCGCTCTCCCTCGTGCTGTGTGCGAATGTATGTGTGCGGTGGACAGTGGGCACGGGTTATAATTGCATTGCGTTGCCATCCCACTCGGCCTCTACACCCATCTGTCTCTTTAATATCCAGCTAAGCACTCTTGACCTTGAAGCATCACAACAACACATCCATGGCTGACTTCTCCAGGAGACTGCAAAAATGATGGGGGGGGGGGGGGGATGGAAAGACAGGAAAAAGAAATGGGGAGAAGAAAAAACAAGGTGCAAAATGTTGTCACTGACACAAAGGTGAACAAAAGAACATGATGGATAGATCTACCTGTGCAAGAAGTATCATATAGAGGAGAGCTGAGTGAATTGGACACAGAGATGCCTTCAAGGTCACCAGTGAATTCATTCAATTTGAGGCTGACTTGATTTTACAAAGGTCACCCACATGGACTTCTGAAGAAAATGTTGTTATTTCAACAGAAAACATGCAATATTAGCTGGGAGTCTAGGAACCAAAAGATATCTTATTTGCCTTGTGGCATTCCCTTTTTTGCTCCTCAGAAGGATGGTTCATTCTTGAAGCTGTGCCTTTGGGCTGTCATAATGAATATTTGAGCTAAATCTTTTTACTGTATGATTCCAGAGCATATGCCTTAAAGGTAAAGGTTCCAATTATATCTTCAACTAACTCTACCTAAACTTATTTGTTGAGATATTTAAGTACAATTAACAATGATTTACCTTCATCCAGGGCAAGTTTGCAATGCATCTTGAATTCTTATTCAGTTTGCGGGCAACATAAGATTTATTCAGTAGATCGCCATTCATACAGTCATGCATCTAGTCAGCAATTGTTCACTGTTACCTTGCTGAAACGCTCACCTCTGTGAGTGGTCTAGTTCAAGGCAAACATGTGATTTTCACACAAGAGACCACTGCTGGCAATCTATTACCTACCTTTTGTCCGTAAGCTTTCCCACAAACCTAAGTAATGTGCATTTAGCCGTCCTAGCCACATGGTTACATTGAAGTCAGTATGAGCCTCTCTGCCAGGCAAAGGTTTGTCAACAACTCCAAAAATGATTGCTATTAAAGTAAGTAAGTGACACCAGCAAGTAAATGCTTTGCAGACTACGATTAAATTCTTGCTGGTTTGTTTATGATCCCCTATAATTAAACGTATTTAAAGTTTTAAGTAGTGACATTCCAGACAGCCTCAAATTTACATTGTATCAAACCATAACTAGCAAACATTAGCATGCTTACATGCTAAACTGAGCTGGTGCAAATGGCTATACTTAGCACGCTAACACTGTCATTATTAGCATTGAGCTAAAAATGCCTAAAAAATGCAATCTCAAGTACAGTTTGCCCAAGTGTAACCACATAAAGAAGCTGATGTTTTAACTAAGCTAGTAAGATCAGACTACTGAACTCTATCGTCATTCCGACTGCACTGTAAGCTAGTGAAACCTGGCGCTCAACAAATGCGATCGCTCGATGCCCGAATGTGCTTCAACTGTCATGGTCCCTGTGCCCCGCTGGTCAATCCTCTATTGGGCAATATGTTTGTGGTTTGTTTGCTCTCTCGCCCTCTCTCTCTCACTCTCTCTCTCTCTCTCTCGCCACGGCGATGCTCACTGCGGGCTCCCGCTGCTGGCCCACACACCTGCTCATCACCACACCGGCCGCTGATCCCAGCTGATTACTGCACTACTTAGATGGCGAGTCTGCACTAGTCTTCGCTGGATCGTTGAGCTATCAGTGTCAGTTAGACTTGTATTTCGGCTAACCTTCACCTTGAGAATTTCTTATTATTATCCTGCTAACCCGACGTTTTTTGTGTAGATCGTTTTTGGAACCCGATGCGGAGAGGAGTGATTGAAGGGGGAACTTTTTGTACAGAAAGTGTGGAACACCCTTCTCCCAATCCTGTTTCCCACGGACCCTGGCGACCCGGACCCGTTTCCCCTGCACGTTGTATATAGCCACTTGGTGTATGTGTTCACTGTAAATAAACGCACTGTCCTTCGCTTAAAGGAAAACCCTGGCCTGCGCCTGAGTCTCTTTCGGAACCCCTAACATCAACAACGTGGCCTGCAGCGAATCCTGAGAATTTCCTACCGGGACCGGATAACAAGTGAAGAGGTCTTACGAAGAGCAGGCACCTGCTCCCTAGCCGATGTTGTTGCCAAAAGGCGCTTCCGCTTTGTGGGTCATATTCTACGTGCACCCCCTCAATGCCCGGCCAAGATCACCATTACATGGTTCCCGCGCACTGGTGAGCGAAAGCAAGGCCAACCAATGGATGATCTGAAAACCGTCAACATCACCTGGGACGAAACAGTCGCCCCTGACCGACGTCTATGGAGATTCTTAGCTGCCCGATACGCTACTCGGCGTAGGAGAAACTAAGTGCTAAGTGAGTAAGTAAACGGAAAATGGACTAGTACTTTTATAACACTTTTCTACTGAATTTCAGCACTCAAAACACTTTCTTACTACAAGCCTTTTATCTACATCTAAGCATTTTTTACCTAACGTGCACTTTTGCACTCCAAAAGATGCATCAGGGGTTTAGTTATTATTTATTTCTCTTATTAATACTACTTATTATTATTTAAAAGTGTATTGGTTTTGAAAGCTGCCATCATTACGGTGTGGGTAATTATTAAATAAATAGTCTGCGTATAATTTGACCAGATAACCATATATTCTAATCTTTTAACATTTAGTCTGCTTCGACTAGTCTTATTATTATCAAAATTACAGTTAGTTTAGTATGTCTCCGTGCCCTCTTATCAATTCAATGTCATACATCAAGGATAAGGATAATTCTGGGCCAATCTGGCTTTTCAGGTGTACTATAGTGAGATGACTTATTAAGAAAATGTTAACTCCCTGCAGCATGGTTATCTTTATTGAGAAACAAAGGATTAGTAACATGATTGATGGGCCTTGTCTCCTAGGGATTATGCTGTAGAGCTCCACTAATTGCTCTCTCTTGCTCCCTCCTCCTCTATTTATCTCCTTCTTTCTGTCTCCTTCCATCCACATCCATGCCTGTGGCCGATGCAATACAATTTTAGCTATCACCTTTGCCATCAGAGCTTGCAGTGCAAGGGGTTATGAGTGTCACCGACAGGACTCGGGCTTCTGGGTAAGCACTAAAAAGACAGAACTGTCCTAAAGTTATAGCCAAGGGACTTAATTTTGCATTCAGGCTCAAGTGGTTTGTTGAACACTTGCCAGGCCTGGGCCAGAAGGACAGAAAAGGAGGGAGACCAAACCCTGTATGGGTATGGTAACGCACCGTGTAATGGACTACTGTACAACTGGAAATAATGTGCTGAGTCATTTAGGAAAGCTATTAAGCCGCCTGGGTGACTTTGAAATTCACTAAGCCTGTTCACCCTCTGCATTTATTCAGGACTAGGGCAGCCTCAGCCCCCAGCTCACTAGATCCCCCCTCCTCTGTTCTCCTCTTTGACATCTTCCTAGCTAAATACTGAAAAGAAACTTAATTACAAATAACTGAGGAAGAGAAGGCTTATCATTAGGTAGCATGGAAAATAGCATGGCTCCTGCCACTAAAGCTTTCTCAAATACAGTACGGCCGTGTGTTTTCTCCTACTTAATTGAGAATGTGTTGTATTAACCTTGGAAGAATTATGGTGATTGTATTTTCAATTAATCTTCCTAAGAGAAGACATACAAATTACAATAGGATGAAAATATGCTGTTGCTGTCCTAGAGTATTTCTTTTAACAACAGGCAACTTGTTTTTCCTTTTCCTTTTTTTATAACCTTAGGATCCTATTGGGTAACTGACCACTTAGATCACTGGCAGCCCATGAGGCAGCAAATTGGCAGTTTCACAGGCCACTAAAGTACTTATTAAAATGATTAAAATTATCCCACACCTTCCTCTAAGCCACGTGTGCCCTTGTCATTTATCATAAAAGTGTCCCCTATCACATACTTGGGAATGATGCAGAGCATTGAGTGCCAGGGAAATACGATGCTATAAGGACTTGCAACACTCTACCACGTGTAGCAGAAAAAGTGCAAGATAAAATTTGTATCAAACAGCATTTTTCATGACCCGCCTGAACCTCTGGTGTAAATGACGTCTAACCCCAGGCAAACCTGTGGGGTAGGTTTAGTAATGTGCCTGCTAAAAGCACAAAATTCTCCATTTTATTCTTTAAAACATGTTGTTAAATGCAAAAAAAGAAGAATCTCTTTGCATAACAATACAAAGTGAGCACTTGTCAATTTGCTCCCTCAGCATCCACGAGCTTTGGATATGACTGCTTACCAAAGGGACCGACAGAGGCCATAAAATGTAAATACCTCATCGAGGCTTCCCAGGTTGCGATGTTGTTTAATAATGGATGTAGTGCTTTACATTTTCCTCTTTTGGAATCAGTTCAGAAAATGCCCCTGTCAAAATTTACTGAAAGGTTCAGAGGAGAAATATTCACAAAGCCGAGCACACAAAGGTGATATGAAAAGGGAAAAAGAGGGAAGGCGAGTCGAGAAATCACGAGCGATTCGACACAAAAGTGCAAGCGGGAACATATCATCAAAAAGAAGGGTGTGTTTGTGTGTGCAAACTGATAGCCGGGGGTATCTTCAGTACGGTTTGAGTAGCAGCTCCAAAGAAATCACGCAAGTGTCTTGAGTATTTTTCTTTGCTTTTGCCACTCTCTCATCATTCTCATCACAAAAGACTCCTCTTTCTGCAGTGCGGGCAATTAATGTGAGTTCTACTTTGGCTCGGGGAAAGTTGAAAAACATGTTGATTGTCTAGCCGTGGAATCTAGAGGAATGCTTAGATGATTTTAGGGAGTCTGACAAGATGACTGATAGCATCTTAAAAATACAATTCCAACATAAATTTATTATCAACTTTTAAATCTTTGTGATAAATGTCCTGTTCTTAGGGTATAATGAATACCTACAGCCTCTAGGGTTTCTTTCATTCATTCTCGTTCTTTCGAGAGGATCTTTCATTAATTTGTCAACTGAAGACATTTGTCTAAAGGGAAAATAAAAATCACTATACAGTGTCAAAGCTAGCAGACAATTACTTAGGCTTCAGCAGTGGACTGTGAAATACTGTATATTTGCTTGTGTGGGGTCACCAACCAAAAATGGCTAAGACCACCTTCACACATTGTATGTGCGTATGGGTATCCATCACTGTAGCCATCCATCAGTGCTCTTTAGTCTGGTTAATCACACTGACTGAGCAGAGAATGACTCACAATGGCAGGGGTTACCTCCAGCTAGAGCTAATTTCAGGGGCAGAAGCAGCAGCACTCTGAAACCCATTTTTGCGGGTTTGATGAGAAACAAAGGCTATTACTATTTCTTACATTACTCATGCTTTTCTTCATATTCCTAAGTTTTGGGTGCAGTTCTCGCCCATTCCTGGTATTACAAATTCATGTGGCAAGTTAATACATGTAGATTACTAAGACAAAAAATACATCATGTATGCTTGTTTTATTTTTTTTTTATGTTTTTTTAATGAGCAGTTCTCACTTTTGTCAGAAAGGCACTTCACACTTTATTGAGAAGTTGTTCTTCAAAGTTTTAGTCATAATATAAAAGCTTCTAGTTTTTGAGTCATGATTACTGAAGATAAGTCTGTCTCCCTTTTCGCTAATAGTGACAATAGGAAACAAGTGACCATTTTCTTCTGAGTAATTTAGAAACCACCATTCAGTTTGCTGACAGAGAACAATTACAAGTAGAGCAACAGTGGGATAACCTACCATTACAGGGAAATTGTTCACAAGTGCATGCAAACACTAAAATTGGTGCATCTACTGCTTACTTTTGATTACTTTTGATACAGCCAATTAGCCATTTGAAAACCAGAGATGGTGGTCGTTTTTCATGATGGCTGATGACAAAGGCGGTATTTATTTATTTTTAAATAGAGTAAGCAAGACTTGCCTGTTTTGACTGAAATTTGTCCACGTAGAAACAACTAAAGAAGTCTGAAATTACTCAAAAGTTTTTCTTTTCCTTACTTTGCGTTGGAGTGTTTGGGGTATTAATACGAGTGATAGATGTTTCAGTCACATCTCCTGGATCTGGGTTTGCCTGTGTGCATGAGGGTTAAAAATGAGTCTGCGGTCACAGCCTGCTGTGTAAAAAGTGCTTTGAGTGCGAGGTGAGGGTAACAAAGAATTTTAGAAATTACACTCAATTTACGGTGGAGAAAAACAAGGAGAGGGGGGAACACTAACTAACTTCATGAACTTGATAATATAGTTAGATTAGTAAGACAAGTAAGCCAATAAAACAAATAGTAGGGTTGCACGGTGCAGGACTGGTATTCTTGCATCAAGATGATTCTGAAGTTATTTTTCTCTCTGTGTTTGCCCGTTTCAAAAAATAAGCACTTCAAATTATCGATGAGAACGTGTGCCAGCACGAGAGAGAGCTGGACCAAGGGTAAAGGCGTGTTTGTGCATCCAGTACGTAAAATTCACACAAATAAATTGTCACTAGATGATCCCCAACATATATAAAATGTTACATGTTGCTTGTTTAAATATTTAGTTATACTTGAAACAAATATGCTTTTTAAGTCATTATTTCAACTTTCTTGCAATCAAAAGTAAAATCTTCTAAATATACTGGCTGGTTGAAATTCATAAAATGGAAATCCTGTGATCTTATGTAAGATAATTTCAGTTTTCCGCCGCACTAAAAAATGAGACCCAGATTACGTAGTGTGCCTTCTGAAGGACACATCTTCTCTGGCTGCATTGCGAAAAGCATCAAGCATCTAAAAGGGAATACAATTACAGTGTGTCTATCTGTTTTATTGTCTCGCTGGTGCCAAAATACTGTCAAATTAAATACATTTGCTGTGTCTGGGCAGATGGTAAGATTTTCACTTAATATGAGTATTTTGTGCATGACAAAAATAATAAAAGGCTTCACAGCCAAACACAGAGAAATAATTGCAAGACCGTATATGAAAAAAACAAAAGAAAAAAAAAGTCTGCTTGTTACAACAGTTTGTATTAAAGTTGCTGGCGAGTAACAACGATGTGGATTCTCACAACAAGACAGCAGGACAAACAACTCTGCCCAGCTATGATCATTCAAATGTCTGAAGACAGACATGCACCAGCTAAGCCCTCCCTGCTCTTTATTTTTCCCCCAGAGGGGTCATGGCTTAGTCTTTCAAGGATGGACAGGCTAAATGGTACTTCACTATACCCTAACTCTGTCTCCAGAGACTGAGGACGTTCTTCATTTGACACTTCCAGCACGTTGATGGATTCTATATTTCATCTCTCAATTGCCTATGACTGCACCCCTCTGTGACATATGGCACCGCTCCTTCCCCCGCTATCCCCCGTGACTTAACTCAACAGGGCAACCGTGCTACCCTGTGATGGGTTTCAGAGTGGAAATAAAGGCTCACCGTGAGGAACCCTTGTCTAACTGGTGGGAGACAGCTGGATTAGAAGCAGCAGCACCCTGAGAACATCCCAATTAAAATCAAAGCAATCACCATCGCAGAGAAGTCATTAGATTGAGAGGCTGTTTGAGGCTAAACGCTATAATAATGCAGGAGCCGCAGGATTTCAAAAGCCTGTCAGACACTGATTTCATACATTGGAAAGTTTGATGAATAGAGCCTTGTGAGAGGCAACTCTTGAGCGCTGCACTATTACCGAAAGCTTTGCTGGGGATTAGAGAGAAGACAGAAGCTTTCATTCCTTCAGTAAGTCAATGTATGAATAATTTACTCAGTGGGTATCTCTGCAAGCTCTCCCTGTAAGCCCTGGTAATGTTTTATTTGTATGTTTTCTGTCAAAAGTAATCTAGCATCCAGAGTCGTGAAAATTGTTGCTTGAGATCCGCCGAGTGCGGCAGGATTCATGCAGCTCACATAATACCTGTTTGATGTGACATTTGTTGTCAGTGATAATTAGCTTTTCACTGGACCGCGTCCATTCCCTGTCCCGCGATTAGGGGAGCGCTGATAAGAAGAGCTGTGAAAGAATGCACAAGGAGGTTTTCTCGCTCTTTATCTTCCTGTCTTTGCTCCGTCTCCCTTTCGCGCTGATGGGAGTTTTAGTTAAACAATACCTGAATCCGGGCTGTTACAACTTGGATCTTATTTTCATAGGTTACACGATAACATACCATAAATTACTGGTGAAGTTTGGGAATTTGCAACATCAAAGCCCACATTGTTTGGACAAATACGCCCATAGCCTTCTGAACATTTAGCTATCCAGTCCTCTTATGTAATTGGATGCAAAGCAGGTGAACACACTTAGATATCTATAATTTGTGATTACTAGTTTTGCTTCCCAGCCCTTGAGGGTGTTATTGCCTTTTCAGATTATTTATTTACTCACTAATGGTGAGTACAATGCTAACATAACTAAAATGAATTATTTTCAAAGCTCTAAAAATTAGTTATAATAAACTAGAATTAATTACCCATTAAATTAACACACAGAGACAGTAATGCCCCATTTATGACTGCACTCCATTCAAAGTCATGAGTTATAAATTCCTAACTGGTGGATAGTAATTACAGCCTGTATGTGCTTGAATGGACGAACGCTAGGGAAAAGAAAGACGATGCAGGAAATGGAAAAAAAACCCCAAAACGTGCTCTTTTCTTCCTTTTATGCTTCGATTCGAACTCTTCGCAGCTTAGGTTTAGATGAGTTGACCTCTAAAAACTGTAGAACGCACACTCTGCTCATTGAGATTGAGGTTTAATACAACCAACGGAATAATTTCTGTGTCCCTTGCATCTCTGCCTGTACATAATGCCAAAACGCCAATCAGCCTTTCCTCTTGCTCGCTGACTCACTTTCCATGCATTCTCTCCCACACGCCAACATACACAGCAGCTTCTGCAGGAATTCAACTTGTGCGCTCTTTTTTTTTCTTTTCACATGGGCATATCAACACCGAATGCATATATAGACACACGCAAACATGCACCTTGTGATGTGATGGACACACACACGCACACAAAGCAGAGCAAAAGACTGAAAGAGAGAGAGAGAGACCCCAAACACCAAAACAGTATTAATCCCCTGAGGAGGTCTCTAAAAGGGTTTCTTAAAGCTGATTTCCACCAAGCAGAGGCTTTCCAGGTCAACACTGTTTGTGGTGGCAATGGTGCTGAAGCATTCAAGCTTTACGCCCTCACCTTTCCACTCTGCTACTTCCTATTTCTTCACCTCTCTCATACTGCTTCTGCCTCTCTCTACCACTCTGTTTTCTGTTCTCTCTGCATTCTTCACTTCCTCTCTTTGCCATTCTGAGACTGAATCCGCACTAAGCCAGCTAAACCTGGAAATGCAGGTTACGTATAAAAATGACTTGCATGCAGACAGGCATTTTCATCTCGTCTCAATAGATTAAAAAATAAAAATGCATAAAGGTTAATGTCAGCAGCTGCGCTCTGTAATTGGCTATATTGGCATGTTTTGAATGACAGAAGAGGATTAGAGAAGACAGTTGTTGTCTGGGCTTTGGCTATTATTACATCCCGAGGTGGGCCATAAACATTACCAGAGGAAAAGTCAGAGGGTTACTACAGACTGCACATAAAATGTGAACATCCTCCATTGGTTTCTGATGTGTTTTTAAGCATCATTTTTCAGAAGTGATCATATTTACTTCATCAGGTAGCATTGCCAAGCTGCATCCATAAACTGTAATGTGTGCATTGCACAGACACTCACCAGAATTGGAGTGAAGGCTTCTTGGATGGTCCGTTAATACAATCCACCACACAGCAAACCATATTATTTATCAGATAATTTGATTCATCCTCCAAAAGGTACTGACACCTCAAACACGATCAAGAGATCTAGTTTAATGACTCAGAGTAGCGCAGTCTGGGAGATGGGAGCTAGCTACACCCATCTGGGTTACCTACCTGCCAGTCTAAGCAGCAACACACCTCACTTTAAAATCACAACAGTCATTATAAACGAGGAAATTAGCTACAGAGGCCAAATGTGTCTTGGGAGTGACTTGTCTTTTGGTCATTTGATGAAGTGCAGTTTTTGGGACTAGCGGTTGGAATTCAGTTTTCACCCAAATAGTTTGGCTTTCAGGATTATCACAGTGTTTTGGATAAACAAGCAAGCAAAAAACAAAAAACAAAACAAAAAATGCTTTACTTTGGCATTACAGGACAAAATCTTATTTTTTCTTATCCTTGCGTAAATCTGAAACACAATTTCTGAAAATCTTCATCATGGATAAGAGCAGTTTTCAGTGATCTAAAACTGAAAACTGTGTGGACAAAATGTCAAAACAGACACTAAAGGCTATGTTTACATGTTTGCATATACATGGATATTTTTTAAAAGGAGCAGTTTTCCACTTTTGTTTTAAAATATCTGTCCACGTGCCAAAAGCAAATTATGTAAATTACTGTCAAGAGGATGCCAAAGCTACCCTAACAATATAGAAATGCAGGCCAATCAGAAAACTACAAACAATAACATGTTAGTCTCATGTCAAAAAAGGTGATATGTTGGTGAAAGAAAATTCAGTTTTCTTATCCACATGTAAATGCAGAAAAACATCTTCAGACTATCGTCAGCATGGTAGGAATTCTACACAAGCTCAATTTTCAGGGACATAAAATGCCATTTACATGTGGCTGAAATACTAAAACACATAGTTTACCCAAACATTACTGTGTGCGTGTGTGTGTGTGTGTCTGCGTGTGTGTGTGTGGGCCTGATGTAGGCACTGCTACCATAGCAAATATTTTTTGCTGCATTATAACATAATGTCATTTACAAAGGCTTAATTTAGACATCAGCGGAAAATCTGAGTCACAACTTATGAATAACTGAAAGGCCCTCTTAACCCTATGAAGCAACTTTCCAGCCATTCAGTCGACCCAACTTGTAGTTACATTTCTCGGGAAGTGCACTCCAGGTTACCTGGAAGGTTATGGCGGAAAATCTATGTCGTTACTACAAACATTTCCTGCATAATTCATAAATAATACAGCACTTTGGGTAAATCTACAGTTAATCTTGTGATTATTGCAAATAATAGGAAAACTAATCACTGGTTCCCCAATTTTCTTTTGATTTTAAAGGCTCGCATTAGACTATTCCAAGTGTCATTGCTTTGTCTGAGATCTCACACATCCTCACACTCTGAGCTGCAGTATAAAAAGGCCTTCATGGATATTTCATCATTTTACTTATACCTGAAACAACATGCCCTCACCAACACAGCATTATTTTCCATCAGACAGCGAGCCCAAACAGAAATCAAAAAAAGATGTGCTTTCAGATTAATCCATCTCATACCTCTCTCCCTCTCTCACGCATCCTGCTCCCCTTCTGTCAAACCCAATACCTTTTGCATTTGAATCACACTGTTATTTAACATAAATCGAAACAATTTAATCAACAGCAAAATAAATGCATGATGCTGCTCTGTATATAATTAGTTGGAGGTCTTTAGCTTATCTGTTTTTATAAGACCTCCAGGCTCAGTAATGGGATAATTAAAATCGATACAGTGGCATCATTGCTTGTGACTTCCTCTTAGATCTGATTTTGTAGGGTCTGATCGAATGCACAACAGCACACTGAGGCAAACAGAGGAGGGTCACTTTTGTCCTTGTGCCAGTTTCTTATGCTCTTCTTGGCAGGAACTGAATTTGGGACAGGAAAAAATTGTCTACGAAGTGTAGAAAAAAAATAGAAGATGCTCAAGGAGGAAACGGTGAGGCTGTACAGACAGTATACATTGTTGGATGGATTTATTGTAAAGTTTGACAGCTATGGGGTTTTGTGTGCTTCAGATGGATTCTGAAAAGGTGCTGATGCTGACAGAGACAAGTTTAAGCTCAGTCTTCACATGAGCACATACATTTTTAAAATTGAAATTCTCAAAAAAAAAAAAAAAAAAAAAAATCGACAGCAGTAGAGTTACGTGGTTTTTAGCGGACAGCAGCAATGTCGTGCATTAGGCTGAGGAGTTTCGCAGCCAGTACGGGGAACCACTTGTATGGTAATGGGCATATCAGGCAGTGTTACGACTTCATTTCCTCCCCCTGTGATCCATGACAGCGACGTGTTCTTTCTGCCCCATTTTATGCTCAACCCATCAAACCATTTTACACCATCACTTACATCTCACCTCTCCATCTTTCATTCTTTTCTTCTCCCACCACCTTATATGATTCATGGAGCGGGCTGGTGTTCTGACAGCCCAGCCCTCTGATGTGCTCCACACCCCTCTCCAAACCCCCAATTTTCATGAGCCATACCCAACAGAAGGGCTGCAAGGCTCATCGTTTTCATATCTCACAAATTTTATGCAGTCAGGGTGAGGGACCAAGGTTGAAACGCTGCACTTCTGCCTTCTAGTTTTTGCCATATTACGAACATGATGGAGTAGGAACAACCACAATAGACCAAAACATTGAGGGGGAAAAAAAAATGTAGGTCTGTCATTTTTTTCTCCTGTATTATGCTTTAGTAGGATTTGTTCCTCTTCCAGATCAGCTATTTAGAATTTAGTTCACCCCTGTTACCTAAAAGCATAATACTTCCATGACCTTTTATCATGATATGATCAATCAGTTGCATTTTGCATGGCTCCTTTCTTTTCCCTTTTAGATTTAATAATGGGACCCCTTTATTTAACAAAAATACACAAAAAGCACAAAAAAGAGAAACAAATAATGCATGGGAGTAGATCTTTGCAAATGTACCTCATAAAAAGACTAGCACAAAACAGTAGATGTTTTTTGTCACTAGCTGTAATGACTAATTGCATCTTCTAATTTCTTTCTTTTTATTCTTTGCTTGTTTTTTTGTTGGCATTGGCTTTATCTTAGCTGTTTTTTTCAGCAAAGACAAACAATTTACATTTTAAGCTTTATTAAAGTGTTTTCATACTGCAATTGTGGACATACTGATTAAAATGGTAGATAATTAAGAAAACGTCTTTACAAGCCATTAATTGAAAAAAAAAAAAAAATCCTAAACCTGGCACTTTAACCTGGTGGTGGTGCTTAAAAAAGCTCCAGCATCACTCAGTTTGGGTACTACCAGTGCTATTATCACTCTGATAAATGTTGTCAGTTTTGCTCCTCTCTACTCTGAAGTAGTCCTCAGTATGTTCTTATCATCTATTGTAATCAGCAATTCTTATGCAGATATCTATCAGTAATGTGAAAAAGTAAATATATAACTTTTTTGGTTAGAAGATGTATAATGGGTTGTCAAACAAGCTATGACTGCTCTAATTAGTGCCGTTTTCTTTACACATCCATGCTTTTGTGCCATGAACAGTATAAAATGTGGAGGCAGCTTCCAGGTTAGAAAAATTTAGAAATGCGAAATTGCCTTAAACCTGTATTTCATTCAAAGGCCACCAGATAATCACAGCTGTGTATGGGAAAAGGGCTTTCTGTTTTGACCTTTGTAAACACGTTCCTGCTGAATTTATTGGCTCAGTCAATCATTTTGGGACATTGTTAATAAAGATTAACTCTATTTTTTAAATCTTGGTAATACTATTTTTTTAAAGGAGCATTTTCCAGGGAATGCTCATTAGATAAGGTTTTTCCAACCAGCACATAGTTTCATTGTCCAACGCGTCCATTTTTTAGATGGCGATGGTGGAAATGCTAATCTCAAGGTGTCAAAAATGGACTTCAAAGTCAACAGATGATGTCAGAGTAGCAACTTCCATGTTTTATACTGTCAATCTTCAGTGAGTGATAGAGAGGGTTTTGGCATTAGTGATGCAGGTCTGTCAATCCTAACTCATCACTGGGGGTGTTCAGAGCACTATAACCTGTCCCTAATCCTAACCAGCTACATTTTAGTTTCTATGCCTAAACAGGAATTTTAAAAATTCAACATGCCATTAGCAGGTCCATAAAATGAGCCTGTTATAGCTTTGCAATACCAATAGTCATGACCCATACTTGAAGACTCATTTTGAGTAAAAGTGAGGTTATAGTTTATGTGTTCATGGGGGTGCTAAGGTCCCTTTGATTCCACTTGGATCCAACCGATGTCAGTATCAATATCAAAGGGTGAGCTCTGCTCAGAATAATGAAAGTTAATCTAAATGATAACAGTAAATAGGTGTGTACCTGTGCATAGCCTACACAGTAGGGTATGCAACCTATGTAAACATGCTTGTCATTGCCACTCTTTCAGCCTCCAACTATGGGTAATTTATTTATTCCTTTTTTGTCCTCCTAGTATGTGGAGGAGGCCACATATTAAAACTGACAGCAACTAATAATGTCCATTCAGTGGCCTGAAATAATTTTGTAATCTGGGATTCATTGAGAATTACTTGTTTTTCATTCCATGTTGGTCATATGTAAAAAAGGGTCATTTCAAATTGTTCCTGGTCTTTCCCTCACCTACGTTACCATGGATATAATAATTGGAAAAATAATTGAACCCTTACTAGTGACTCCAAGTTAATCAGCTGTTCACCTATATTTTTTTAATCTTAACTTACAATTAAAATGCCGTATTAAAATGAAAAGTTTGATTTAAAATCATGAAGATAAAATATAACCTTGGTGTTATTGCTGCTGCCCTGTCAACACAGAACTACCTCTGAATGATAAGATATATTATTATACTTTCATATACTTTCAGTTTTCCTAAAATATGAATTATTCATGACATACATTCATTTCAGGCTGTTTGATACCACTGCCTGCTATACTTGGAAATAAATTAATTCAGTTTAATTTCACTTTATTAATAAAAAATATATTTACAGGAGAAGTGAAGTGGCCTGGCATGAGCAGATGCTTTACACATCAATTATGATTTTCTGATAACAATGGCTGTCTGTTATTAGAAAAAAGAATTAGTATCCAGAAATGAACAGGACTCTGGACAAATGATGACATTTTGGTGGCTTCTCAGTGCAAAGAAAAACAACAAACAGAAAAACCCTAAAGAATGACTGTATATGAAGAAAATGACACACCAGAGGACCCGAGTATAAACAACTCCAATACAGTATCCAAAAGGACAACAGTTACTCATGCTTGTCTTCTTGTAAATTGAAGCTACATATAAAAAATATAAAAAAGTGCTGATCATAGTCGGTGAAAGCTCATTGAGACTCATCAACAAAGGCCATCATTTTACTGAGTCGCACAAAAAGAGCAGTGTTGCAGAAAGACGTCAGAGATGGACAATGATTACAAAATAGCAATGACTGGAGGAAAAGCAGTCTGAAAAGAAGAACCTTTCCTTCGTCAGGGAAGTAAAGGGCTCGCTGAAGTACATAAGCTCTTCTGCTTGTACTGGGAACGGGAGACAAAGAACATTTACAATCATGACTGTTAGCAAACCTTCACTGAGTCTCTTGGCCTGTAAGCAAACTCCATAAAAACCAAGGACAGCACTAAACTTTAAAGTAACTTTTCTAAAAGTGGCAGCTAAACTTTTCCCTAAACTACATGTCGAAGAAACCACGTTTGTATATATATATTATTTAATATAGATGTGTATCAGTTTTTGTGTGCTTAGTTTTGTTATTTAATTGTGTGTGTGTGTGTGTGTGTGTGTGTGTGTGTGTGTGTGTGTGTGTGTGTGTGTGTGTGTGTGTAGATGGCAGAGGAATTGATCTTGAATCCATTTGCCAGTGCATGCCTCTGAGGGAAGGTATTGTGTCACTGATTAATGCAGTGTTATTTAGAGTGACAGCAAGATTAGTTTTTTTTCATTCAGCCAATACTATATAATATATAGTTGTTGTTTTTGTAACGCAGCATTATGATTCCGAGATTCTAGATGATGTGTAGTCTATATATTATTCCCTTCAACCATAAATTGATAACCAACTCAGTTCACTCAATAAGCAGTGAACACTCTTGGGTGTGTATCCCTGATGTCATTGTGATGTGTAATAACCCTTGGGAAAAGACAAAATGCTTTGTTATAGTCACGGATGGGGGCCAAAAGAGGCAAAAACCCATTTAGTTATCACTTACAGTCACACACACACACATATACACACTTACATTTTGACACACATGAACACATGTACAGTGCGCACACCCACATACAGCCTCGGGGTGTCTGGCCCATTAGGATGCCAGAGCCTAGTGTGCACACACTGACACATACTGGGCCCCATTATGTGGGTGTGTGCTCAGTTTGACTGAAAACCTCTGGAGTTGGCAGATTGCATCTCCCAATCCATCTTTGAACTTTGTGGTTTCCTAATAAAACTGTTACAGTATATGCTCTGTCCTTGGCCCCTGTTGTGCTTCAAATGTAGTGTTTGCCATAAAAAATTAATAAATAAAATAGAGAGTAGTTTTCTAATAGTTTGTGGAGGGAAAATCCACTGTTGGAGCACATATCTGACAAGGTTCTTCAGCTGAGATAACAACTGAAGTGATTTAAGCGGTACATGTCAGAGAAGTATAAATGAATGAATTAAAAGCAGTGCGATATGTTCATTCATAGGTAACTAGTGTATTTATGCAATAAATGCAGTTCTAAGAAGCATGAACTACATTATTATTGCAACATTCGATTATTTTACTCTATTTTTTATTTGTTTTTAGATTCTTTTTCCAATAGCATTTGGAAATTCAATTAAAAAAAAATGTCATATGGCACTATTTCTTATGTTTCTCCTGCTATGAAGAATAAAAAGATATTAAAGATTTAGGTCAGGACATGCACAGTTTCGTATATTTTAACAGCAGTCTGGTGAGGAAGAGGTGGCTAGCAGGTCCAGCGAGCATGTGGTGTGGAAGTTAGCTGGATAACTACAGATTTGTCTCAGTTACAGTGAGGTTGCTATCCTATTTCTACAAAAATTTAACTGGGCTATCAGGTAAAATTGCAATAACTATAGCCAGTTAAGAATTTCTCCGTTCCCTGGTAGAGTCTCTTGATTTCCACCATCAACATAGTATTCTATTAATTAAAAGTGTTCTTAGAATTTAGTTCCTAAAGTA